>NC_084518.1:8947500-9275000 GCF_024500385.1 Phyllopteryx taeniolatus
TATATATATATATATATATATATATATATGTATGCGTATGTGTATATATATATATATATATATATATATATATGTGTGTGTGTGTGTGTGTGTGTGTATATATATATATATATATATATATATATATATATATATATATATATATATGTGTATATACTTTCGCAAAGCCGCTCAGTTTTTTTCCCGAGTTACTCACCGGAGCAGCGTCCGCGGTTTTCGGCACATGGAGACGGAAGCGGCGCCACAGAGGGAAGCGTGGTGGCATTCAGGTGAAACTCCGCAAGAGTGGACACAGATTGACGTTCCCGTCGATCCACCTCGCGAATGTACGCTCCCTACCCAACAAAATGCACGAGCTTCATCTTCTGTTAAAGACCAGTAAAGACTTCGGACGTTCCGCGGTCATGTGCTTCACGGAGACCTGGCTTTGCGACGCTGTACCCGATGTCACCGTCATGCTTCCCGGCTTCCACATTCATCGAGCGGACCGTGACATGGAATCATTGGGGAAAACAAAAGGCGGCGGGATATGCCTCTATATCAACGAAAAATGGTGTACGTACTTCACGGAGCTCAGCACACACTGCAGCCCGCATTTGGAGTCGCTATTTTTAAACTGTAAACCATTCTACTCGCCACGTGAGTTCGCATCATTCATACTGGCTGGAGTCTACATACCGCCTCAAGCTAACACGAACGCCGCACTGCTAACGCTCGCCAAACAAGTCAACGAAATTGATACAACACCCGGACTCACCCCTCATTATTCTCGGGGACTTTAACAAAGCTAAACTCAACCACGAACTCCCTAAATACAAGCAGCACATCGACTGTCCTACCAGGGAAAATAATACTTTAGACCACTGCTACACTACGGTAAAAAACGCATACCGTGCTATACTTAGTGCAGCCCTCGTTTCTTCTGATCACTGCTTAATTCACTTAATACCGACGTACAGGCAAGAACTTAAATGCGCGAAGCCCACAGTGAAAACAGTGAAAAAGTGGACCAATGAATCCAAGATGGAACTTCAAAGTTGTTTAGACTGCACAGACTGGAGTGTCTTTGAAAATTCAGCTGGCAGCCTGGATGAATATACGGACACTGTTACATCCTATATCAGTTTCTGTGAAGAGGTGTGTGTACCAACAAAATCATTTCGCAAATTCAACAACAACAAGCCGTGGTTCACTGCTAAACTTAAGCAGCTTCGCCAAGCTAAGGAGGACGCATATCAGAGCGGGGACAGGGCCCTGTATAATCGACCTAGAAACCAGCTGACAAAAGAAATTAACATTGCAAAGAGGAACTATGCAGCAAAGTTGGAAAAACAGTTTAGCGCAAACGACTTTCATCAGTCTGGCATGCATTCCAATTGCTGACTAATTACAAGCGACGATCCCCCCAAGCTGAGAACAATAGCACACTAGCCAACGACTTGAATACCTTCTACTGCAGATTTGAAAAGGACAGTTTCCCACCACACACCCATCCGGCCGCACCCCCGACCACAATCACACCTCTGACTTCTGCGTTAACCATCCATGAACAGGATGTGAGACGCATCTTCAAACAACAAAAGATTAACAAAGCGGCAGGCCCGGTCCATGTGTCCCCATCCTGCCTCAAAGTCTGCGCGGACCAGCTCGCTGCAGTCTTCACTCAGATCTTCAATAGATCTCTGGAACTGTGCGAAGTTCCATCCTGTTTCAAACGCTCCACCATCATTCCAGTCCCCAAGAAACCTGCAATCTCGGGTCTGAATGACTACAGGCCTGTCGCTTTGACATCTGTGGTCATGAAGTCCTTTGAACGTCTCGTGCTGGACCACCTCAAGAGTGTCACAGGTCCCCTGCTGGACCCCCTGCAGTTTGCCTACCAAGCGAACAGGTCTGCGGTTGATGCAGTCAACATGGGACTGCACTTCATCCTAGAACACCTCGAGAGTGCAGGGACCTACGCGAGGATCCTGTTCGTGGACTTCAGCTCAGCGTTCAACACCATCATCCCTGAACTCCTTTCATCCAAGCTTCTCCAGCTCAGCGTCTCACCTGCCATCAGCCAGTGGATTTACAGCTTTCTGACGGGCAGGACCACATCCACACGCAGCATCAGCACTGGGGCGCCCCAAGGTTGTGTCCTCTCTCCGCTGCTCTTCTCTCTCTACACGAACGACTGCACCTCAGCGAACGACTGTCAAACTCCTGAAGTTTGCAGATGACACCACTGTCATCGGCCTCATCAAGGACGGTGACGAGTCTGCATATCGACAGGAAGCGGAGCGGCTGGAGTTGTGGTGCGGCCGACACAACCTGGAGCTGAACACGCTCAAGACTGTAGAGATGATCGTGGACTTCAGGAGGCATCCTTCGCCACAGCTGCCCCTCACTTTGTCCAGCTGCCTTGTGTCAACCGTCGAGACCTTCACAGTAAAAAATGTTGGCAGCCAATAACTTAACCCCTTGTCTAGTTAGACAGAAACCGTCAGCCTTGTAAAGATGTCTGCGCTTCCAAAAAATGCAGAAATGGTCAATGAAACTCATGGACAGTGCAGTACACACTTCTTTGAGCCACTTATTTAATTGACTGAGAAACGTTCATCTCCAAATCGTCCAAGTGGGAGAGGTCCACTAACAAAAATCTCAGCATCAAAACATTGCACTTTTGTTAGGAGATCAATGAAACCTCGCTTCAGTACCTATTATTGCTGCTTGACAACATCCAGGGCCCCTGTGTGTATAATGATATATTTCACAGTTGGGTTCTGATTAGTTATCTCCAGGATTTTTTTTTAGAGATATCAGACACCATGTAATTGGTAAAACAAAGTACTTTGGTGTTCTTCTCACTGCAAAAACGTTTCACATTCTTGACAGCTCCATCACCAAGTATTAACGTTTGGGGTGCCATTTTTTTCTTGTATGATATAGCTTCATCCCTTTCAGGGGTGGTGGGGGATGAGCATTCTTGGCCAGGGTCTTGTAAAAGTGGCTCAAATCTATTTGTAAGTTTGTCAATGTTTTGCATTGACTCGTGTCCTTTTTTCTTGCCCTTCGCTGTTGCGACTGTCCACGGGCGCTCACTCTGTAAAACAAAAGGAACATGTAGAAATTAAATGAAGTGTTAACACAAAGCCTGCTTCATTTCCTGCAATGAGTGTCACCCATTCAGTCAAATAAAATCTATGGTGTGTCATGCAATAATTTGTAAATCTTGAATTTAAAATGTTCTTTTTTCTCGGGAGGCACTCGTTGGGGGAAAGGAAGCAGGCATTAGAGAAAAATGTCATCCTGGGATGGCGCAGGGACTGGCGCACAGGGTGCCGCAGTGGAGATGCTGTCATGATCTCAATCATGCAGTTCCCATTTTGGAGCTTGGGTGGGTTTGTGCCTCGTCTCCCTCTCCCTCCCTCCCTCTCTCTCTCTGTCTCTCTCTCTCTCTCCCCCCCCCCCCCCCCCCCCCCCCCCAGCAATCAGCACCACCTTGGTCATGCACCTGTCATCAATCAGCACTCATCACTGCCTGCATATAAACCTGCTAGATCCAAGAGTCCATCGCCACAGTATTGACACTTTATTGTGGTACACAGGCAGATTCTCGTATTTCCAAATTTTGTATTCAAGTGATTATCCGACGACTCGCACCTATTGCAGCCCTATGGGGGGCACAAGTCAGTGGAAACTGTAGGCCGGTCCCAAGCCCGGATAAATGCAGAGGGTTGCGTCAGGAAGGGCATCCGGCTTAAAACCTTGCCAAACAAATATGAGCGTTCATCCAAAGAATTCCATACCGGATCGGTCGTGGCCCGGGTTAACAACGTCCGCCACCGGCGGTGTCAACCTGCGGGGCGCCGTTGGAAATTCAGCTACTGTGGGTCGAAGTCAAAGAAGAAGAAGAGGTGGAAAGCGGGTTCTTCGGCAGAAAGAGAAGAGGAAAACACAGAGCCTAGAACTGAATGTGGGGACTTTGAATGTTGGGACTATGACAGGAAAATCTCGGGAGTTGGTTGACATGATGATTAGGAGAAAGGTTGATATATTGTGTGTCCAGGAGACCAGGTGGAAAGGCAGTAAGGCTAGAAGTTTAGGGGCAGGGTTTAAATTGTTTTACCATGGTGTAGATGGGAAGAGAAAAAACTCTTCTAATTTTAAAAGAAGAGTTGGCAAAGAATGTCTTGGAGGTGAAAAGAGTATCAGATCGAGTTATGAGGCTGAAATTTGAAATTGAGGGTGTTATGTGTAATGTGATTAGTGGCTATGCCCCACAGGTAGGATGTGACCTAGAGGTGAAAGAAAAATTCTGGAAGGAGCTAGATGATGTAATTCTGAGCATCCCAGACAGAGAGAGAGTCGTAATTGGTGCAGATTGTAATGGACATGTTGGTGAAGGTAATAGGGGTGATGAAGAAGTGATGGGTAAGTACAGCATCCAGGAAAGGAACTTGGAGGGACAGATGGTGGTAGACTTTGCAACAAGGATGCAAATGGCTGTAGTGAACACTTTTTTCCAGAAGAGGCACGAACATAGAGTGACCTACAAGAGCGGAGGTAGAAGCACGCAGACGCATCTTGTGCAGACGAATCTGAAGGAGCTTACCAACTGTAAGGTAGTGGTAGGGGAGAGCGTGGCTAGACAGCATAGGATGGTGGTGTGTAAGATGACTCTGGTGGTGGGGAGGAAAATTAGGAAGACAAAGGCAGAGAAGAGAACCATGTGGTGGAAGCTGAGACAGGATGAGTGTTGTGCAGCTTTTCGGGAAGAGGTGATACAGGCTCTCGGTGGACGGGAGGAGCTTCCAGAAGACTGGACCACTGCAGCCAAGGTGATCAGAGAAGCAGGCAGGAGAGTACTTGGTGTATCTTCTGGCAGGAAAGGAGAGAAGGAGACTTGGTGGTGGAACCTCACAGTACAGGAAATCATACAAGGAAAAAGGTTAGCTAAGAAGAAGTGGGACACTGAGAGGACCGAGGAGAGGCGAAAGGAATACATTGAGATGCGACACAGGGCAAAGGTAGAGGTGGCAAAGGCAAAACAAGAGGCATATGATGACATGTATGGCAGGTTGGACACTAAAGAAGGAGAAAAGGATCTATACAGGCTGGCCAGACAGAGGGATAGAGATGGGAAGGATGTGCAGCAGGTTAGGGTGATTAAGGATAGAGATGGAAATATGTTGACTGGTGCCAGCAGTGTGCTAGCTAGATGGAAAGAATACTTCGAGGAGTTGATGAATGAGGAAAATGATAGAGAAGGGAGAGTAGAAGAGGCAACTGTGGTGGACCAGGAAGTGGCAATGATTAGTAAGGGGGAAGTTAGAAAGGGATTAAAGAGAATGAAAAATGGAAAGGCAGTTGGTCCTGATGACATTCCTGTGGAGGTATGGAAGCATCTAGGAGAGGTGGCTGTGGAGTTTTTGACCAGCTTGTTCAATAGAATTCTAGTGCGTGATAAGATGCCTGAGGAATGGAGGAAAAGTGTACTGGTGCCCATTTTTAAGAACAAAGGTGATGTGCAGAGCTGTGGCAACTATAGAGGAATAAAGTTGATGAGCCACACAATGAAGTTATGGGAAAGAGTAGTGGAGGCTAGACTCAGGACAGAAGTGAGTATTTGCGAGCAACAGTATGGTTTCATGCCTAGAAAGAGTACCACAGATGCATTATTTGTCTTGAGGATGTTGATGGAAAAGTACAGAGAAGGTCAGAAGGAGCTACATTGTGTCTTTGTAGATATAGAGAAAGCCTATGACAGAGTACCCAGAGAGGAACTGTGGTACTGCATGCGGAAGTCTGGAGTGGCAGAGAAGTATGTTAGAATAATACAGGACATGTACGAGGGCAGCAAAACAGCGGTGAGGTGTGCTGTAGGTGTGACAGAAGAATTTAAGGTGGACGTGGGACTGCATCAGGGATCAGCCCTGAGCCCCTTCCTTTTTGCAGTGGTGATGGATAGGCTGACAGATGAGGTTAGACTGGAATCCCCGTGGACCATGATGTTTGCAGATGACATTGTGATCTGCAGTGAAAGCAGGGAGCAGGTGGAGGAACAGTTAGAAAGATGGAGGCATGCACTGGAAAGAAGAGGAATGAAGATTAGCTGAAGTAAAACAGAATATATGTGCATGAATGAGAGGGGTGGTGGGGGAAGAATGAGGCTACAGGGAGAAGAGATAGCAAGGGTAGAGGATTTTAAATACTTGGGGTCAACCGTCCAGAGCAATGGTGAGTGTGGTCAGGAAGTGAAGAAACGGGTCCAAGCAGGTTGGAACGGGTGGAGGAAGGTTTCAGGTGTGTTATGTGACAGAAGAGTCTCTGCTAGGATGAAGGGCAAAGTTTATAAAACAGTGGTGAGGCCAGCCATGATGTATGGTTTAGAGACAGTGGCACTGAAGAGACAACAGGAAGCAGAGATGGAGGTGGCGGAAATGAAGATGTTGAGGTTCGCTCTTGGAGTGACCAGGTTGGATAAAATTAGAAATGAGCTCATCAGAGGGACAGCCAAGGTTCGATGTTTTGGAGACAAAGTTAGAGAGAGCAGACTTCAATGGTTTGGACACCTCCAGAGGAGAAATAGTGAGTATATTGGTAGAAGGATGATGAGGATGGAGCTGCCAGGCAAGAGAGCTAGAGGAAGACCAAAGAGAAGGTTGATGGATGTCGTGAGGGAAGACATGATGGCAGTTGGTGTTCGAGAGGAGGATGCAGGAGATAGGCTCTCATGGAAAAGGATGACGTGCTGTGGCGACCCCTAATGGGACAAGCCGAAAGGAAAAGAAGAAGATCCGACGACTCGCACCTGTACTCACCCAATTATGTTTCTGTCCTCATTCAGTGCTCCTCCCGTGCCTCCCACTTCCCTGCCGCTCCAACCACGTCGTCAAGCTCGTCTACCACCTCATGTTCCCGCTTCCTTGTTTCTATGGACCATGATCCCGCCTTGGACACCCAAACTCTAAGCTACTGACAAATGAACCATTCTCATCTACTCCCTCCACCTCAGTCTGCTCTTGGGTCCAACCAAACTGATACGATTTCATATCGTGACAGAATACTCTGGCCAAAATGGACCCAGCAACACTGGAAGCGTTGAAGGAAGCGCTCGCCCACCAGGGCGCTCAACTGTATCACATTCAACAAATCTTTGCAAAATTGCAACCGGACCATAACGTTAGAAAAATAATTTTATCGGTGAGCTTAAATAATTGTCTCAAAGGCTTATTACCATCCACAATGGACAAACAACATCAACACTTTATGAGAACTACAAAAAAAACTTTCCCTAATGCTGAAATCTTTGTACCCATTATTCATTACTCGGATAGATTGGAGAGTGATAAACAAGAACTGATTGAACTTTTGAATCAAACAATAGTAAAGAAATATAACTTTTTGACAGAATTTACTTACTTTAGATTTCAAGTTGATGTACGGGATCCAGTACACTGGAAAACTCAGACGGCCCAGAGGGTTCTGGAACATTGGTTGAACCAGTTAACTCATTCCCTGCCAATGCCGTCCAAAGATGTCATTCAGAATCCATCTATTCCCTGCCAATGCCGTCTATAGACGTCAATGGCGTTTTTTAACGAGGATGGGTGGGTGGGGGGGGGGGTCTTGTGCAGTTAATGTGTGATCATCGAGCCTCTGGATAACTGCAATGAGGATTGGCACCCTGTAGAGGGCAACAATGGCTCGCGGTGAATGTCCCTCCCTAAGAGGAAGAAGTGGAAGAAGGAAAGGGGGGGGGGGGGGGGGGGTCCAAGAGACAATGAGAGACGGCAAACAATGGCAGAAAAGAGAAAACAAAATGAAAAAAAATCTAACAAAAAGCTTTCCGTACTAGAAATGTATTGCACCAAGGCAAGAAAAACATTCCTGCGACCGACAGGAATGACGTCTTACATCATGCGGAGGAATAAAGGATGACACTCCAAGTGATCCTTTTGTTGCAAAGCTATCGCGCAAAATGCCGACCCAAACATATGGCGAGATCCTCCAAGCCACTTGCCAGCTGATCGTCTCTCGACCAGGATTTTCGTGTGTGAATCTTTTTTTTCACGTATACGATTTAAAAAGTTTTGTGGGAATCTTTTTTTTCACGTATACGATTTAAAAAAATTTGTGTGAATCTTTTTGGCACTAATCTGATTCCATCCTATGGATTAGTGCCAAAAAGATTCACATGAAAATGTTTAAATAGTATACGTGAAAAAAAGATTCCCACAAAACTTTTTAAATTGTATACGTGACAAAAAGATTCACACCAAAATTTTCAATCACAAACATGCCATTTTTTTTGTGTTTGCGTTTTTGTTTTTTGTGCTTTTGTTTCTGTTTTTTTTCGTTTTAATTTTTTTTTTTTTTCACCTACGTTTCATTTTTCTGCTCTTCTGTTTTTTGTTTTTTTTCCGCTTGCGTTCTGTTTTTTTCGATTACTTTTGGCACAGACCTCTCGGGTGGGCGGGCTTTATGAGGAATGCATCCTCATTGGCTAATACGTTTTGAATGACAGCTCTTTGCCCCCGGATGTTGTTCTGTCTTTTGCGCCGTGGGGCGGAAATTTTTCTCTCCTCTACTGCGCATGCGTCTGGTTTGGGAGCAAGCCCGTGTGCCCAGCACAGCGAGTGGACAAGCGTTCAACTACTGTATTTTGGCTCACTTCAGTTAAATGCAAGTAATGTATCTGTCATATATGTTGACAATTTATTTGTCATATATGTTGACAATGCTGTACTAGGAAGAAGTGATGTGGTAATATTATGCTAGTAACATGTTAGAAGCGCACAGCCACAGTTCATCAACAATTTAGCAGGTATTAAACCGGTTTATGTATCGCTGAAATTTACTGGGGTCAAGCCAGCCTCCACTCGTAAAGTAGCAGTCAAGCCAGCCGACCCTAATTTTGTTCATACTAGGCATTACGGTAATAGGTCGCCAACTCGCGGCGAAGCCACCTTCAAAATAAAAGCTTCCCAATAATACGGACGTCAGTGCTCTTTGGTTAAGGAATGCAACCAGCAAAGTTAATTTGAATCTTGAGATACATTAAAAAAAATACTTTATTTGATATCTTAGGAAAAATAAATGGCAATAGAGTGCACTGATATAGCGCTTTATCTACATCATCACAGTGGCCAAAGCGCTTTACAAAGACTCATATTCACACACACATTCATAAACCAATGGGCGACTGCTGCCATGCCCACTGGGAGCAAATTAGGGTTCAGTGTCTTGCCCAAGGACACTTCGACATGTCAGTCATAGCAGGGATTCGAACCTGTTCTTCCTACTGAGCCAAAGCCACCCTAACATAATCCCATTGGTATCGCAAGACAAGTGCAGATCTGTGTGACAGACCACCTAGGACTCCATGAAAAGAGGTTTGATGAAGATCTGATATTGTATTTCAAAATAAAAATCTCTGAAAACTGCATATGTTGCTGTCATTACCCCTGACTGAAAAAAATCTGTTAAATCTTTTTAATGAGATATCGCAACACCGGTCCAGTTCTGGGGGACACTACACTACCCCAGGTCTGCAACAAAAGAGGTCCCATCAAAATCTGATGTGGCATTTCAAAATAAAAGATTCTTGAAATTGGGATATTTCACTGTCATGATCACGGATTTCAAAAATTATTTTAAAAAAAATGTTAGTTATCACAACACCAGTCCAGTTCTGGGGGACACTACACCACCCCAGGTCTGCAACAAAACAGGTCCCATCCAAATCTGATGTGGCATTTCAAAATAAAAGTCCACTGAAATTGGTGTATTTCACTGTCATGATCACGGATTTCAAATTTTATTTTTTTTTTAAATATCTGAGTTATCACAACACCAGTACAGTTCTGGGGGACACTCCACCACCCCAGGTCTGCAACAAAAGAGGTCCCATCAAAATCTTATGTGGCATTTCAAAATAAAAGACTCTTGAAATTGGTATATTTCACTGTCATGGACACGGATTTCAAAAATTATTAAAAAAAATTCTGTTAGTTATCACAACACCAGTCCAGTTCTGGGGGACACTACACCACCCCAGGTCTGCAACAAAAGAGGTCCCATCAAAATCTGATGTGGCATTTCAAAATAAAAGACTTGAAATTGGGATATTTCACTGTCATGATCACGGATTTCAAAAATTATTTTAAAAAATCTGTTAGTTATCACAACACCAGTCCAGTTCTGGGGGACACTACACCACCCCAGGTCTGCAACAAAACAGGTCCCATCCAAATCTGATGTGGCATTTCAAAATAAAAGACTTGAAATTGGGATATTTCACTGTCATGATCACGGATATCAAAAATTATTTAAACAAATCTGTTAGTTATCACAACACCAGTCCAGTTCTGGGGGACACTACACCACCCCAGGTCTGCAACAAAACAGGTCCCATCAAAATCTGATGTGGTATTTCAAAATAAAAGTCCCATGAAATTGGTGTATTTCACTGTCATGATCATGGATTTCAAAAATTCTTTAAAAAAAAATCTGTTAGTTATCACAACACCAGTTCAGTTCTGGGGGACACTACACCTCCCCAGGTCTCCAACAAAAGAGGTCCCATCCAAATCTGATGTGGCATTTCAAAATAAAAGACTCTTGAAATTGGTATATTTCACTGTCATGGACACGGATTTCAAAAATTATTAAAAAAAAAATCTGACTTATCACAACACCAGTCCAGTTCTGGGGGACACTACACCTCCCCAGGTATCAAACAAAAGTGGTCCCACCCAAATCTGATGTCCATCCATCCATCCATCCATGAAATATACCAATTTCAGTGGACTTTTATTTTGAAATGCCACATCAGATTTGGATGGGACCTCTTTTGTTGGAGACCTGGGGAGGTGTAGTGTCCCCCAGAACTGGACTGGTATTGGGATAACTAACCGATTTATTTAATGAATTTTTGAAATCCGTGATCAAGACAGTGAAATATACCAATTTCAAGAGTCTTTTATTTTGAAATGCCACATCAGATTTGGATGGGACCTCTTTTGTTGGAGACCTGGGGATGAAACAAAACTACATATTTTGCTGTCATTACCCCTGACTGAAAAAATCTGTTGAAATTTTTTTAATGAGATATCACAACACCGGTCCAGTTCTGGGGGACACTACACCACCCCAGATCTCCAACAAAAGAGGTCCCATCCAAATCTGATGTGGTATTTCAAAATAAAAGTCCCATTAAATTGGTGTATTTCACTGTCACTACCTCTAATTTAAAATATTCATTAAAAATATTATATGAGATATCTGCAACAAAAGAGGTCCCATCAAAATCTGATGTGGAATTTCAAAATAAAAGACTTGAAATTGGGATATTTCACTGTCATGATCAAGGATTTCAAAAATTATTTAAAAAAAATCTGTTAGTTATCACAACACCAGTCCAGTTCTGGGGCACACTACACCAACCCAGGTCTGCAACAAAAGAGGGCCCATCAAAATCTGATGTGGTATTTCAAAATAAAAGTCCCATGAAATTGGGATATTTCACTGTCATGATCACGGATTTCAAATTATTATTTTTTTTTAAATATCTGAGTTATCACAACACCAGTACAGTTCTGGGGGACACTCCACCACCCCAGGTCTGCAACAAAAGAGGTCCCATCAAAATCTTATGTGGCATTTCAAAATAAAAGACTCTTGAAATTGGGATATTTCACTGTCATGATCAAGGATTTAAAAAATTATTTAAAAAAAATCTGTTAGTTATCACAACACCAGTCCAGTTCTGGGGGACACTACACCACCCCAGGTCTGCAACAAAACAGGTCCCATCCAAATCTGATGTGGCATTTCAAAATAAAAGTCCACTGAAATTGGTGTATTTCACTGTCATGATCACGGATTTCAAATATTTTTTTTTTTTTAAATATCTGAGTTATCACAACACCAGTACAGTTCTGGGGGACACTCCACCACCCCAGGTCTGCAACAAAAGAGGTCCCATCAAAATCTTATGTGGCATTTCAAAATAAAAGACTCTTGAAATTGGTATATTTCACTGTCATGGACACGGATTTCAAAAATTATTTAAAAAAATTCTGTTAGTTATCACAACACCAGTCCAGTTTTGGGGGACACTACACCACCCCAGGTCTGCAACAAAAGAGGTCCCATCAAAATCTGATGTGGCATTTCAAAATAAAAGACTTGAAATTGGGATATTTCACTGTCATGATCACGGATTTCAAAAATTATTTTAAAAAATCTGTTAGTTATCACAACACCAGTCCAGTTCTGGGGGACACTACACCACCCCAGGTCTGCAACAAAACAGGTCCCATCCAAATCTGATGTGGCATTTCAAAATAAAAGACTCTTGAAATTGGTATATTTCACTGTCATGGACATGGATTTCAAAAATTATTTAAAAAAAAATCTGACTTATCACAACACCAGTCCAGTTCTGGGGGACACTACACCTCCCCAGGTATCTAACAAAAGTGGTCCCACCCAAATCTGATGTCCATCCATCCATCCATCCATGAAATATACCAATTTCAGTGGACTTTTATTTTGAAATGCCACATCAGATTTGGATGGGACCTCTTTTGTTGGAGACCTGGGGAGGTGTAGTGTCCCCCAGAACTGGACTGGTATTGTGATAACTAACCGATTTATTTAATGAATTTTTGAAATCCGTGATCAAGACAGTGAAATATACCAATTTCAAGAGTCTTTTATTTTGAAATGCCACATCAGATTTGGATGGGACCTCTTTTGTTGGAGACCTGGGGATGAAACAAAACTACATATTTTGCTGTCATTACCCCTGACTGAAAAAATCTGTTGAATTTTTTTTAATGAGATATCACAACACCGGTCCAGTTCTGGGGGACACTACACCACCCCAGATCTCCAACAAAAGAGGTCCCATCCAAATCTGATGTGGTATTTCAAAATAAAAGTCCCATTAAATTGGTGTATTTCACTGTCACTACCTCTAATTTAAAATATTCATTACAAATATTATATGAGATATCGCAACACCACTCCAGTTCTGGGGCACACTACAGCTTTCACTACAGGTTTCCAACAAAAGAGGTCCCATCCAAATCTGATGTGGCATTTCAAAATAAAAGTCTCCTGAAATTGGTATATTTCAGTGTCATTAACGGATTTTCAAAAATTCATTAAAAAAAATATGTTAGTTATCACAACACCAGTCCAGTTCTGGGGGACACTACACCACCCCAGGTCTGCAACAAAAGAGGTCCCATCAAAATCTGATGTAGCATTTCAAAATAAAAGACTCTTGAAATTGGGATGTTTCACTGTCATGATCACGGATTTCAAAAATTAATAAAAACAAATCTGTTATTTATGACAACACCAGTCCAGTTCTGGGGGACACTACACCTCCCCAGGTCTGCAATAAAAGAGGTCCCATCAAAATCTGATGTGGCATTTCAAAATAAAAGACTCTTGAAATTGGTATATTTCACTGTCATGGACACGGATTTCAAAAATTATTTAAAAAAAAAATCTGACTTATCACAATACCAGTCCAGTTCTGGGGGACAATACACCACCCCAGGTATCCAACAAAAGTGGTCCCACCCAAATCTGATGTCCATCCATCCATCCATCCATGAAATATACCAATTTCAGTGGACTTTTATTTTGAAATGCCACATCATATTTGGATGGGACCTCTTTTGTTGGAGACCTGGGGAGGTGTAGTGTCCCCCAGAATTGGAACTGCGGTTAAACCAGCCTCCACTCGTAAAGTAGAAGTCAACCCAGCCGCCCCTAATTTTGTTCATACTAGGCACTACGGTAATGAGTCGCCAACTCGCGGTGAAAGCCACCTTCAAAATAAAAACTTACCAATAATACGGACGTCAATGCTCTTCGCTTAAGGAATGCAACCTGCATTAAAACATTTAGTTTATTTGATATCTTTGGAAAAATAAATTGTAAATGGACTGCACTTATATAGTGCTTTATCTACACCATCAGAGTGCTCAAAGCGCTTTACAAAGCCACACATTCACACACATTCATAAACAAATGGGCGACTGCTGCCATACAAGGCACTGCCAGGCCCACCGGGAGCAAATTAGGGTTCAGTCTCTTGCCCAAGGACACTTCGACATGCGCACAGTCGTAGCAAGGATTCGAACCTGTTCTACCTACTGAGTCAAAGCCACCCTAAAATAATCAAATTGGTATCGCAAGACAAGTCCAGATCTGTGTGAAAGACCACCAAGGACTCCACGAAAAGAGGTTCTCTGAAGATCTGATATTGTATTTCAAAATAAAAGCCCCTGAAAACTACATATTTTGCTGTCATTACCCCTGACTGAAAAAAATCTGTTGAATTTTTTTAATGATATAACAC
Source organism: Phyllopteryx taeniolatus (assembly GCF_024500385.1). Lineage (NCBI taxonomy): Eukaryota > Metazoa > Chordata > Actinopteri > Syngnathiformes > Syngnathidae > Phyllopteryx > Phyllopteryx taeniolatus. Next base: position 8,961,872 of record NC_084518.1, read on the forward strand.
AACACCGGTCCAGTTCTGGGGGACACTACACCACACCAGGTCTCCAACAAAAGAGGTCCCATCCAAATCTGATGTGGTGTTTCAAAATAAAAGTCCCATGAAATTGGTGTATTTCATTGTCACTACCTCTAATTTAAAATATTCATTAAAACTATTATATGAGATATTGCAAAACCAGTCCAGTTCTGGGGGACACTACACCTCCCCAGGTTTCCAACAAAAGAGGTCCCATCCAAATCTGATGTGGCATTTCAAAATAAAAGTCTCCTGAAATTGGTATATTTCAGTGTCATTAACGGATTTCAAAAATTCATTTAAAAAAATCTACGAGATCTCGCAACACCAGTCCAGTTCTGGGGGACAGTACACCACACCAGGTCTCCAACAAAAGTGGTGCCACCCAAATCTGATGTGGCATTACAAAATAAAAGTCCCCTGAAATGTGTATATTTCACTGTCACTACCACTGATTTAAAACATTGATTTAAAAAAATTACGAGATATCGCAACATCAGTCCAGTTCTGGGGGACAGTACACCACACCAGGTCTCCACCAAAAGAGGTGTGATCAAGATTTAAAAAAGAAATAGAAAACAGTCTTTCTTTTAACTATTTGAAATATACTGTTTTCCTTCCAGTTGCTGATGGTGTCGTGGTTCATTCACCTGACTTCAATGCAGCCAGCGTGGGTTTGGTTCCCACTCAGTGATGGTCTCTTCAGTAAATGTGCCCTGCGACTGACTGCCGACCAGCTCAGGGTTTTTTCTGTCTTTTGCCCAAACTCAGTAGGTGTAGGCTCCAACACCCCGCGACTCAACAGGATAAGTGCTGTTGAAATGGATGGATCCATGCATGTCTTCCTTCCAGTGTCAGACTGGCATGAGAAATTACTTCAGTGGTTAAAGTGTTAATGTTGATACCCAAAAAAATCACATTTAATGATAAAACAATCAGGGGTTTTAAAAGATTGCAGATATACTACATCAAATGGTGATGGAAGTAATTTAGTAGCATCCTGTGATTGTGATGTATGAAGGGTAAAGGTATTGCAATACAAACAGGATTATTTCTAATTATTTCTTAACAGAAGTAGTATTGACAGATTTTTTTTAATGAATGTTTTAAATCAGTGGCAGTGACAGTGAAATATGCATATTTCAGGGGACTTTTATTTTGAAATGCCACATAAGATTGGGCCCCTCCTTGAGCTGTCAATTTATCGTGGTGGAGGGGTTTGTGTGTCCTAATGATCCTAGGAACTAAGTTGTCTGGGGCTTTATGCAAACAAAGCACAGCTCCAAAAGCCCCTATGATGACAAACAATTCAGGAAGACATTTTCCCTTACCCGGACGTGGGTCACCTCTGGAGCTACGCCTGGAGGTGGGGCTCGAAGGCGAGCACCTGGTGGCCGGGCCTGCACCCACGGGGCCCGGTCGGGCAGAGCCTGAAAGGGTAACGGGGGTCCCCCTTCCCATGGGCTCAACACCTGTGGGAGGGGCCATAGGGGTCGGGTGCAGTGTGAGCTGGGCAGTGGCCGAAGGCAGGGACCTTGGCGATCCAATCCCCCGGCTACAGAAATTGGCTCGAGGGACGTGGAGTGTCACCTCTCTGGCAGGGAAGGAGCCCAAGCTGGTGTGCGAGGTCGAGAAGTTCTGACTAGATATAGTCGGGCTCGCCTCCACACACGGCTTGAGCTCTGGTATCAGTCCTCTCGAGAGGAGTTGGACTCTCTTCCACTCTGGAGTTGCCAACGGTGAGAGGCGCCGAGCAGGTGTGGGTATACTTATTGCCCCCTGGCTGGGCGCCTGTACGTTGGGGTTCACCTCGGTGGATGAGAGGGTAGCCTCCCTCCGCCTTTGGGTGGGTGGACGGGTCCTGACTGTTGTTTGTGCCTATGCACCAAACGGCAGTTCAGAGTACCCACCCTTGGAGTCGTTCTGCTGGGGGACTTCAATGCTCACGTGGGCAATGACAGTGAGACCTGGAAGGGCGTGATTGGGAGGAACGCCCCCTGATCAGAACCCGGCGTTCTGTTATTGGACTTCTGTGCTCATCACGGATTGTCCATAATGTACACCATGTTCAAGTATAAGGGTGCCCACACGTGTACTTGGCACCAGGACACCCTAGTTCGCAGTTCGATGATCGATTTTGTGGTCGTGTCATCGGAGTTGCGGCTGCATGTCTTGGACACTCGGGTGGAGAGAGGGGCGGAGCTGTCAATTGATCACCACCTGATGTTGAGTTTGCTCCGATGGTGGGGGAAGATGCCGGTCCGACGTGGCAGGCCCAAACGTATTGTGAGGGTCTGCTGGGAACATCTGGCAGAATCCCGTCAGAAGGAGTTTCAACTCCCACCTCCGACAGAACTTTGCTCATGTTCCGGGGGAGGCGGGCGAAATAGAGTCCGAGTGGACCATGTGCCTCCATTACTGAGGCGGCCGATCGGAGCTGTGGCCATAAGGTGGTCATTGCCTGTCGTGGCGGCAATCCCGAACCCGTTTGTGGACACCAACAGTGAAGGATGCCGTCAAGCTAAAGAAGGAGTCCTATCGGGCCTCTTTGGCCTGTGGGACTCCTGAGGCAGCTGATGGGTACCGGCTGGCTAAGCGGAATGCAGCTTTGGTGGTCGCTGAAGAAAAAACTCGGGCATGGGAGGAGTTCGGTGAGACCATAGAGAGAGACTTTCGGACAGCTTCGAGGAAATTCTGGTCCACCATCTGGCATCTCAGGAGGGGGAAGCAGCACACCATCAACACTGTGTATAGTGGTGATGGGGCGCTGCTAACCTAGACTCGAGACGTTGTGAGTCGGTGGGGAGAATACTTCGAAGACCTCCTCAATTCCACCGACATGCCTTCCCATGAGGAAGCGGAGTCTTTGTTCTCTGAGGTGGGCTCTCCTATCTCTGGGGTTGAGGTCACCGAGGTGGTGAAAAAGCTCATCGGCGGCAAGGCCCCGGGTGTGGATGAGATTCGCCCGGAGTTCCCAAAGGCTCTGGATGTTGTGGGGCTGTCCTGGTTGACACGCCTCTGCAACATCGCGTGAACATCGGGGACAGTGCCTCTGGATTGGCAGACTGGGGTGGTGGTCCCCCTTTAAGCAGCAGGAGCAGTGTGGTTTTCGTCCTGGCCGTGGAACAGTGGACCAGCTCTTCACCCTTGGGAGGGTCCTGGAGGGTGCATGGGAGTTTGCCCAACCAGTCTGTTTTGTGGACCTGGAAAAGGCGTTCGACCGTGTATCTTGGGGAGTCCTGTGGGGGGTGCTTCGGGAGTATGGGGTACCGAACCCCCTGATACGAGCTGTTCGGTCCCTGTACGACCCTGTTTGTTCCGCATTGCCGGGAGTAAGTCGGACTCGTTTCCGGTGAGGCTTGGACTCCACCAAGGCTGCCCTTTGTCACCGATTATTTTCATAATTTTCATGGACATATTTTCCAGGTGCAGCCGAGGCGTAGTGGGGGTCCGGTTTGGTGGCCTCAGTATTGCATCTCTGCTTTTTGCAGATGATGTGGTTCTGTTGGCTTCATCAAGCCGTGATCTCCAACTCTCACTGGAGCAGTTCGCAACCGAGTGTGAAACTGCAGGGATGAGAATCAGCACCTCCAAATCTGATGAGAATCTGAGACCATGGTCCTCAGTCGGAAAAGGGTGGCGTGCCTTCTCCAGGTCGGGGATGTGATCCTGCCCCAAGTGGAGGAGTTCAAGTATCTTGGGGTCTTGTTCACGAGTGAGGGAATAATGGAACGGGAGATCGACAGGGGGATCGGTGCAGCGTCTGCAGTGATACGGACTTTGTATCGGTCCGTTGTGGTAAAGAAGGAGCTAAGCCAAAAGACGAAGCTCTCAATTTACCGGTCGATCTACGTTCCTACACTCACCTATGGTCACGAGCTGTGGGTTGTGAAAGAACGAGATCCTGGATGGAAGCGGCCGAAATGAGTTTCCTCCGCAGGGTATCCGGGCTCTCCCTTAGAGATAGGGTGAGAAGCTCAGTCATCCGGGAAGAGCTCAAAGTAGAGCCGATGCTCCTCCGCATTGAGAGGAGCCAGATGAGTTGGCTGGGGCATCTGATTCGGATGCCTCCCGGACGCCTCCCTGGTGTGGTGTTCCGGGAACGTCCCACCGGAAGGAGACCCCGGGGATGACCTAGGACACGGTGGAGAGATTACGTCTCTCGGCTGGCCTGGGAACGCATCGGGATCCCCCTGGAAGAGCTGGATAAAGTGGCTGGGGAGAGGGAAGTCTGGGCGTCCCTGCTAAAGCTACTGCCCCCGCGACCCGACCTCGGATAAGCGGTAGAAAATGGATGGATGGATATCAGATTTGGGTGGGACCACTTTTGTTGGATACCTGGGGTGGTGTACTGTCCCACAGAACTGGACTGGTGTTGCGATATCTGATAGATTTTTTTTAATGAAAACTTTAAATCAGTGGTAGTGACACTGAAATATACCAATTTCAGGGGACTTTTATTTTGAAATGCCACATCAGATTTGGATGGACCTCTTTTGTTGGAGACCTAGGGTGGTGAACTGTCCCCCAGAACTGAACTGGTGTTGCGATATCTCATAGATTTATTTTAATGAATATTTTAAATAAGTGGTAGTGACAGTGAAATATACCAATTTCAAGGGACTTTTATGTTGAAATGCCACATCAGATTTTGATGGGACCTCTTTTGTTGGGAACCTGGGGAGGTGTAGTGTCCCCCAGAACTGGACTGGTGTTGTGATATCTCATAGAATATTTTTAATGAATGTTTTAAATCAGTGGTAGTGACAGTGAAATATACAAATTTCAGGGACTTTTATTTTGAAATGCCATATCAGATTTGGGTGGGACCACTCTTGTTGGAGACCTGGGGTGGTGTAGTGTCCCCCAGTACTGGACCGGTGTTGCAGTACTGTGTTTAACAGATTTTTTTCAGTCAGGGGTAATGACAGCAAAATATGCAGTTTTCAGAAACTTCATCAGATCTTCATCAAACCTCTTTTAGTGGAGTTCTTGGTGGTCTGTCACACAGATCTGGACTTGTCTTGCAATACCAATGGGATTATTTTAGGGTGGCTTTGGCTCAGTAGGTAGAACAGGTTCGAATCCCTGCTACGACTGTCCGTCCGCATGTCGAAGTGTCCTTGGGCAAGACACTGAACCCTCATTTGCTCCCAGTTGGCCAGGCAGCGCCTTGCATGGCAACAGTCGCCCATCGGTTTATAAATGTGTGTGTGAGCCTTTGTAAAGCGCTTTGGGCACTGTGATGGTGTCGCTAAAGCGCTGTATAAGTGCAGTCCCTTTACCATTTATTTTTCATAAAATATCAAATAAACTAATTTTTTTTTAATGCATCTCAAGATTCAAATTAACTTTGCTGGTTGCATTCCTTAACCGAAGAGCATTGACGTCCGTATTATTGGAAAGCTTTTATTTTGAAGGTGGCTATTGCCGCGAATTGGCGACCTATTACTGTAATCCCTAGTATGAACAAAATTAGGGGTGGCTGGCTTGACTGCTACTTTACGAGTGGAGGCTGGCTTGACCGCAGTGCGATTTCCAACCTTTATGGAGCCAAGGCACATATTTTACAATAGAAAAATCTCACGGCACAACAAGAAACAAAAATTTCACAAAAAGTGGATACATTAATGTGGAAACATTAATGTTACATTCATTAATTACTCTATGTACTTCCTGCCATCTAATAGAAGATTACGATTATTGTAACTAGCCATATTCATTCATGTATATATACTACTATGGCCACTTTTATTCCTAAACTTATGGTGACCTGAGCATTCTATTACTGAATAACATTAAACACTTATCACCACTGACCAGTATGACTTAATTAAAGATGGAATTCATTCACACAATTATTATTGTTTGCTTTCTTTCTCTAGGAACTCCCTCTGCCTTCGGTCTGAGCTCACATAGACATACGATGCAGTCCCAGGTAAGTAAATGAAGTAATTATTTTTGTCATAAGAGTTATAATTGATACATCCAACGAATGTGGGACACTGCAAGTTTCCATGTGTGCTAAGAATAAAGAATGAACACTATCATGCAAGTACATATATGAATTGCTCTTTGATGTTGTGTTAGTTAATTGTTTTTCTGTCCAAACTAACAAATTCTAGTGTGATTTAAAACATTTTTTATGGTCTAAATACCAGTCAAGTATTTGTGCCAACAAGTAACAGTGCCTTGACACTTTGACAGCATTTCAGTGGGGGTGCAATAAACCATTAATCAGCAACATTTTACAGATTATCATTTGAAATCAGACAATACTTTGGGTATTAATGAAGTTGCTCAATAATACCTACTATCTGCAGAACATGTACAGTGTTGTCACTAAACTAGTTAATCTTCACTTTGCAGCGAGATTCTACCCCTGGAATGGAGGCTCCAGCAGCTGTACGGAACCTTATTTCAATTCTGAATCGGTCATTGGGCAATGCCAGCACAGAAAAGAGTCAGGGAACGAGTCAGCGACCAAGTGTGGTCTAAGGTTTTAATTCATGTTTAATAATAAATATTTTTAATACATCTAACAGCAATTACTCTCGAGCAGGGGTGTCAAACTAAAATTTACAGTGGGCCAAAAATAAAAATTGGGACAACGTCATGGGCCAAACTCAATATCCTTTTCTGGAGAAATGTAGCGTTACAAAGTTTATCATTGAGAACAAACTTACATTTTGCTTAAACACTGAATCTGGAATAAACAAACTTTGATATTATAAACCCGAGAAATGAAATTTGCAATAAAACACATAAGTGGTATTTGTTTGTTTTGTATTTAAATAGATAACATGAATTCTTCTGTCTCTCTAGCTTCTATTTATCTATCTCCAACTACCTTTCTCTTTGATGTAAATCTTTAAATCAAAGGCCAACAACAAAACAACCCAAAAAAATAAGAATGTCCTTCAATAAAAATCCAAACCTCAAACTATTAACATTCCCTGCCTAGGCGTTGATAAAGGGCATTAAAGAAAAAACATTCATTAAATTGTTATATTATATATATTATATTTTACTTTAGTGAACAGATAATCTGCCTCCCACCTGTCTTGGAAGTTAACTGTTTTCCATCTTTCGTTTGGCCATTTTTGGGACGGGGAATTGTAAATTCGCTCGAGTAGACTGGTAGCATAGTTGCTAACGACTGCAACAGAAAGGGAAGGGTCGCTCGCGGTTCTAGACTGATGGGCCAACACACTAGCAAATAATTCTGGGTTTTGTAATATTAGTGGCGCATGTGCTATATACTGGCGGGCCAGCTCCAATACACATTTAATATGGTCTTGCGGGCCACATTTAATTACATCGTGGGCCAAATTTGGCCCCTCGGCCTGAGTTTGACATATATGCTCTGGAGGACAAAACACAGTACTGTAAAACTAATGGTCAAACAAAGATTGTTATTATTTGAACATGCTGTGCAGTGCTGTTAATTTACTGTAACATATTTTTTACAGGTCTTTCCCTGGAATTTTTGCAGTGGAAAGAAAATATCAGTTGGTTGTGATAATGCACCATTAAGCTTGTATGCTAACCGCCATTAGACCCCACATTGTGCTCACATTTTTCATGTTTCAGGGTTATGTGCAAACAAATGTTACTGTGTTTTAGAAAGGAAGATGCCATGCTTTGTGCAAATTGTTTTTGTGTTGCCCAGTTATGTGGGGAACAAATGCTATTAGTGTTATATAGTTAGGATGTTTTGTGCTCTCATTTTGTGTGTTTGCAGGTTATGTCGAGAAAAAAATGTTACTCCTGTTTTATATAGTACAATACAATTAGGTGCAATTTTTTCTAAAAAAGAAATTGGCATTTTGGGCAGGTGGGAAAGGAGTCTGAATTTTTGCACCCTTGTATTTACTGGTTGTATTTTTTGCTGTCTGAGAATGCTAATATATAAAGTTGATTGAGTGATGACTTGATTGTTATTTATTGCAGTTAATGGTGGGTTCTGAGGGTGGACCAGTTTCAAAAGTGTTATTATTAAGTCACAATACAATGTGACAACAAAGTCATATGCAATTCAACCGGGACAGGATGTCAGACAAGGAAATACACAGCATCCAGTCAATTTTGAACAGAAGATAATATATAGAAAAAAAAATGTTTTAACACCACATCAAAGAGGCACTGAATGAACAACAAATCATCTTTGGAAAAATAAACTCCAAACTAAATCTTGAATGTTGATACTACTTGAAAGTCATCCACATAAATACCTCATAACAAAATATAAAATTTTAAAATTCTACATTTTACAAGTTTGCTGATAGTGTCTCAGTTCAAAGTTGCAGTGAATGAATTAGACCACTCACTCTTCGCAGAAGATCTAGTGTCTGAATATAAAGTTCCTGGTCACACAAGGTCAAAGTGATGGGATTTATGAATCCCTGAAGGACATCAACGCAATGGTCGGACAGGGGGCAAGGGATGTCTGACACTACCACCCCATCATCTGGGTTAGGATCAGTGCTGTTATGCTGGAGAAAAAGATGAAACCTGAAAAACAGGTTACATTAGAACAATGAAGACTGATCAAACACTTAGGCTTGAAGCCGGGACCATTTTGGGGGGGGGACATAGTGGACTGTTTGCAAATTCTCACACCAGAAGAAGACTACTGAGGAAGATTGCACTGGAAGATGGCCTAAAACCAAAAAGAAAACTCTACATCCTTTAACTGCTAACCTGTTGCAGTCTTGTCACCTGATTTAAAGGTTTATAAAATAATAGGGTTAAGGTTCAGTAATAACAATCTCAACCTGTATAAATTACTATTGATTAAATGAAATTTTAAATAAACATTTAAGTTAATATTTACAATCCAGGCGGCACGGTGGCCAACTGGTTAGAGCGTCAGCCTCACAGTTCTGAGGAGCGGGGTTCACAGGTCCCGCCTGTGTGGAGTTTGCATGTTCTCCCCTTGCCTGCGTGGGTTTTCTCCGGGCACTCCGGTTTCCTCCCACATCCCAAAAACATGCATTAATTGGGGACTCTAAATTGCCCTTAGGTGTGAATGTGAGTGCGAATGTTGTTTTTTTCTATGTGCCCTCCGATTGGCTGGCAACCAGTTCAGGGTGTACCCCGCCTCCTGCCCGATGATAGCTGGGATAGGCTCCAGCACGCCTGCGACCCTAGTGAGGAGAAGCGGCTCAGAAAATGGATGGATGGATGGATGGATTTACAATCCAATAAAATAACCCAAAATACCAGGGGACCTTTACCCTCTTGGGTAGCTGGGAGAAAGGCCATGGAGAGCTTTAAAAGTAATTAGTACTGAAACTCCAATCTAAAACATGGGATCCAAAGAGATACTAAACCAGTAGTAATGTCTTATTTCTGGTTCTGGTTAAAATCCTGGCATGGATGTACGTGGCAAGAACCACCAGTAGAACGTGTGTTCCCTATAGTGGTATTCAAAAGAATCACAAAATGAAGTGTTTAAAATGTATGCATAATGTTATTGGCTTCACCTTTTTCAAAAAAATAAAATAAAATCCGGTACAGTGCATTTTTTTACTACAGTTTTATGTATTTAACCTTGAAGAACAACAAATTTGCATTTGATCTTTCAGAAGTGTTTATTTCCAAACATTTAGGTACAATTTCTATTTAACTTATGTGCAATATATCTAATTCAATCATTATTTGTTTTTTTTGTTTTTTTACTTTGAATGCAGTGTTAATGTTCAAACTGGGCCTAATGTTGGAGTGGGTTGGAGTACAATTTAGGAATTATACCTGTCAGCAGTAAAGCCTGCCTCATTTTAGCTGAACACTTGGGCCTACTACACTACTTAATTTTAATATTGATCATTTTGGTGGTCCCTAGAGGGAGCAAAGTATTTTTAGAGGTGGGACTTGGTGTAAAACTTTTGAGAAATAGTGATCTAAGTAAAGTGTTTATTAAGTGAATTCAAGGGTACCTCTATAATATTTGGTTCAGCCACAGGTGTTTGGAGAATTCCAATGTACCACAGCTGTTCCGGAGAAACGTTTTCTTCAGTTCTGATTGGATGCGTGTTCCAACTCCTCATAAAGCACTTCAGATCAGACTTGAGCTGTGGGAGAAACACGTAATGCACACAATAGAGGTGCATCTCGTCCGAGAGGTCAAACAGTCCCCTTTCTTCCAGGGTATTAAGTACATCATAGTACTTACAAGTGACAGCTGACTACATATCACACCACAGCCTCTTCATTCTGAGTACAAAATTAAAGATTGTTTTGTAAAAGAAAACAAAACAGAAATTGAACACTTAATCCATGCTTAAATTAGATTGTGCTGTAACTTAATCTGGTGGATTTTACCTTTGATTGTGGACACTTTCGCCAGCAATGAAGCTGCCACGTCCAGTTCCTAGTACAGAGAATATGCATTGTGCGATGTCAACATTTTCCACTCCCTGCTCAGCACGCTCTCTAAAAGAATTTAATCAGTCATCATGCCTTGTGCTGGGCTGCAGGGGATTAACCGATAATGAAGCCCATACAACAAAGAATAATGATCCGTTGATGTACTTCCTACCTTGAGGGCCAGCCATGTTTGTGGACACCATCCATGAAGAAGGAGAATGCTGTTGAGGCTTTGTTGTTTGTGGCAGCATCAAGATATAGAATCTATGTAAAAGGAACGGGGAGATATAGATTTCACTATCATGAAATTTCAACAAAGGCTAATAAAAAGAGAAGGTTGGTCTGGATATGACTACCGTCACATTGGGTGAAAAGGAGGGTGAAAAAAAATAAAATTTCAATTTTGAGTACCGTATTTTCACGACCATAAGGCGCACTTAAAAGTCTTAAATTTTCTCCAAAATGGATGGGGCGCCTTATAATGTGGCACGCCTTATGTGTGCACAGAGTTCCAAAATCTCTAAATATTGTTGTGTGACTTCGATGAACGCTCCGCTTGACTGACTGGGAGCATTTACTGCCGACACGCTGCTTATATAGAGGAAAGGCTGAGAACAACATGCGGACGTTAAAGGGGGAAGGGTGCGCGTGACAGAGGACGCTAAAGGCACGCCCCCAGTAGGTATATAGTGCCGGTATGTGCATTGTGCAAAACAACACCGGTTTGGCTAAGGGTCCCCGAAAATGGCACCTACAAAGAGACACGCTTACGAAGCACAGTTTGAACTGCAACCTATCAGTTACGCGGAGGAACATGGGAATCGAGCAGCCGCGAGAGAATTCAAGATCAACAAATCCATGGTTTGCAAGTGGAGGAAGCAGGAAAAAGAGCTTCGCCAAGTCAAGAAGACGAAGATGAGCTTCCGCGGAAACAAGGCGAGGTGGCCCGAGTTGGAAGACCAACTTGAGCAATGGATTAATGAGCAAAGAACAGCCGGGAGAAGCGTATCTACAGTCACCATTCGACTGCGTGCAATAACTCTGAGCTTGCCATCATTCCGGGAGGCTTGACGAGGGAACTCCAACCGCTGGACATCGGTGTAAACGGGGGGTTCAAAGTGAAGTTGCGAGCGGCGTGGGAGCGATGGATGACAGATGGCGAACACATCTTTACTAAGACTAGGAGGCAGCGGCGGGCGAGTTACGTCACAATTTGTGAATTGATTGTGGATGCTTGGGCTAATGTGTCTGCTTCCACTGTTGTTCGAGCTTTCGTAAAAGCCGGCAACATTTCTGAAGAGCCGCACGGCAACGAGACTGACTCCGACAATGACGAGAGGGAACCTGCCGTGTTTGATGGAGAACTTGCCCAGCTGTTCATTTCGGATACAGAAGATGAGGACTTTGATGGATTTGTGGATGAGGATTGATCAAAAAATAACGTGAGTACATTGTTAAATACTTCAACAAAGTACAACCAAACTCAGTTTTGCTCCCGCTGCCTTTTTAAAAACAGTTTTAGCGTGCATGCATGCTACCGTATGTTTTAAGCTAGCATATGTTTTACCATGCCTGCGGCCAATAATACGGTGCGCTTTATGTATGTGTTAAAAACAGAAATAGGCCCCGTAACTGAGACTGCGGCTTTTAATACGGTACGCCTTATGGTCGTGAAAATACGGTATATCTTTTTTCCAACACCAATCTTTCACCTACCCTTCTTGAGAAACCGTCGATCCCACCAAATATCACAATATGAAATCTGAGCAGGTGATAATATACATTTTCAGATGTGATTGCCAAAGAACAAAAACAAGAAACATGAGTGAGCATGTCAGAGTAAGCAGAAGACTGAAATATTCACCTGATTAACTTATGGTTGGTGTCTACATGAACCAAGGACAATGGTGCAGGACCACAGTAGCTTCTGCGAGCTACAAATCCAAGTTGTACCATCCTTGGCAAAACTCCTGCTCCATCCACCCGCTGCATAGTTGCCTTCACCCTATGCCACTGAATACGGTAGCCTCTGGCTAACTGCTCACCTTTTACCAGTCTATACCCAGCATGGGGCATTCTTGTTTTTATGGACCTGACAACACGATCAAGTTCATCATCAGATATTTGTGAATAGAATCCACGAACAGAAAGGCCATGTTCTTTCAGTGTTCTTCTTGACACCCCATACAACCTTGAAAAATATTCCACTGGAATACCAGTACATAGGAGACTATGAACGTTATCAGAGTCAATTTCCAGGCGTGGCCGTCCCCGATTCCCATAATTTACAGTTACAGTATTTGACACGTTATCGGAGGCTTTAGGAGCTGGAGCAGATACAACATTCAAACTAAGGGTGTTGATCAACTCCTGTAGACTGTTAAGGACTTCTCGTGGGATGCTCAGGTAATTTGATGCCACTGTTGCCAATGAAGTCACTGATGGTGTAGTGGTACACTCGCCTGACTTTGGTGCAGGCAGCGTGGGTTCAGTTCCCACTCAGTGACGGTGTGAATGTGAGTGTGAATGGTTGTCCGTGTCTATATGTGCCCTGCGACTGACTGGCGACCAGTTCAGGGTGTAGTCCGCCTTTCGCCGGAAGTTAGCTGGGATAGGCTCCAGCGTCCCGCGACCCTAACCAGGATAAGCGGTGTTGAAATGGATGGATGGATGGATGTTGCCAATGAAAGCTCTTGTTGAGCAACATCGAGGAGGTATTCCAAATCAATGGGTTCATTTCTGAGAAGGAGACTGAATCGTGTGTGAATCCTCTGCAAGATTTCTTGTCACTTGGTCCTGCAGGAACAAACACACATTCCCAAGTCAGTACAAAGTAACCTTAAAGTCTACACATACGACATAACCAATTCCTTATTCTGTTCCCGAGTGTAAATTGATCAGAGAGGCAAGAAACAACAGCTGAGATCGTTCGTTCGGTTGGATGGATGGATGGATGGACAGAATAATGCAAGATGTAGATAGATAGATAGATAGATAGATAGATAGATAGATAGATAGATAGATAGATAGATAGATAGATAGATGTTTGAATTTAAACTAACAAAAATAGATTTAAGCTAACAAAAAATAAAATATAATAGTTTGGGTGACAAACTCGTTTTATGGCTGGTCACATTGTAGTTACAGTTTCCCTAAGAGAGCTGCTATGACTGTGAAAACATAAAGAAAAAGTCAAGAAGTCAAGCATAAGTTTCTTCAATTACTGTTCAAGTTATTGTTAAAAAGGATTTGTTTAAAAAAAAAAAAAATAATAAATGGTTGCCACATCTCAACGGTATTATTTATTATATATGAATTTGCAAATTTGGTGTAAATTTGAGCAAGAATCATGGAAGCTGACGCATATAATATGCTTTTGTGGGCCGGCCAATACACAATTCATTGACATACCTGAGACTCCATCCTAGGTCTTCTGTAGGAGCGGTCAGACAAGAGGCGGAGTCAGTTCCTAGACTAGAGAAAGACGAAGAGAAGATGAATATGGAAGCTAGATACGTTAGCAAGTTACAATAGATGTGCCGGTTTAATAGCTGCTAAATTGTTGATGAACTGTGGCTGTGCGCTTCTAACATGTTACTTGCATAATATTACCACATCACTACTTCCTAGTACAGCATTGACAACATATATGACAGATACATTACTTACATTTAACTGAAGTGAGCCCAAATACAGTAGTTGAACGCTTGTCCACTCGCTGTGCCGGGCACACGGGCTTGCTCCCGTCAGTCAGAGCTGTCAGTCAAAACGTATTAGCCAATGAGGTTGCATTCCTCATAAAGCCCACCCACCCGAGAGGTTTGTGCCAAAAGTAATCGAAAAAAACAGAACGCAAGCGGGGAAAAAAAACCCGGAAGGTCGAAAAAATTAAACGTACGCGAAAAAAAACAGAAACGCAAAAAAAAATTGGCACGTTTGTGATTCAAAAAAATTTCTGTGAATTTTTTTATCACGTATACTATTTAAAAACTTTTGTGTGAATCTTTTTTTCACGTATACGATTTAAAATTTTTCGTGTGACTCTTTTTGGCACTCATCTGATTCCATCCAACTCCGTCTGGAAAGCCAGCCGAATTTCATCCCGAGCCTCCTCCGAAGAAGACGAAGGCGAATGTAACTCGTTTGCAACTCGCGTTAGCTACATTTAGCGAGCAAACACGCTCCTCACATAAAAACATAATTTAGTCCCACTAGTTCACAGTACATGTGTACTGGCATCTGTTGCCAGTACTGATTAGAATTTTCCATTTCATCCATCTTGCAGGAAATCAGCACGCGCGAGTCGAACGTCTTTTTACGATTGCGACGAAGAAAAGTAATGTTTTTTTTTACCCTTGCAAAACACGTCATCAATAAAAACTATTCTCTAGTAATCGTATGTCCTAATCCTATTTTTTTTATTTACAGCGTATGCATCCAGCAGACGTTCGACTCCCATTCGAGTATGTAGTGCAAACAAAAAAAGTACCGTAATTGCAAGCTTTTTTCTCTCCACGTCCCACGACAGCAATTACAACAATGTATTTTTATCGTAATAGTTATATTTCTAAACTGCACAGGGTCTGCTTCGAGCATAAGTAGTGACTGGTTTCAAGGAGAATGACAACCACACAGGATCCCATCCACTGCCAACAGAAGAATAAAATAAGATGTGGATAAAACTTTGCGCAAGGTAATAAAAACCTGGACTATTGCGCAAACGGTAGAGGAGGAGAATTTGGAGGTAAAAAGTGCAAGTGTGGGAGCCTCATTTGTTCATGCATTTTTGTCTAATGTAAATTCTGTACAGTTATACTTGTAAATACATAATTTGTCTGTCAAAAGTACTTTCTCAGTGTTGTTTTATGTTCAGATGTTTGAGATTTTCACTAAAGAAAAAAAATATTGGGGTCAAAGTCATTGTTCTGTTTGATGTGTCTGTTTTCAGAAAAAGGCTGTTTCTCTGTTTTTTTCTTCCAGAAACAGGATTGGCTGAAAGTAGCCTATATTCGAATGCTGATTACTAAACAACGGTATGAGCTAGAGACAAACTTACTGATGAAAGAAGAGAGTCTGATATTTCATTTGGTGGTTTTGGTGCTTACATATTCATAGTACACAATATTCCTTAGGGCTTGAAAAATGAGTGAAATTGCTCAAAAATGCCTGGCAGTCTAGGGGTTCCCTGCTCAGGAAACGGCTGGCAGTGAATGAGTTAAACATGTGCCGGGGCAACTGAATCATCCAGACCCCCACAGATCGAGCATGATGGTACTTTGCTCTTCGTTCGAATTGGATATGGTCCAAAAAGATTTACTTGACAGGGTATTTACTTTTATCCCGACACCAGATCCACCAAAATTGCAGGAATTGCGACGTGATATTTGTAATTATCATAGGACAATAAAATGATTGGATTACTTTAGCTATCAAGATGATTATATGCACACTCCTTTTACGGGGCCCTTGAATTGGGAAGCAAATTTTAGTGGATTGGCTGACACGACTCGTCAATTAATTAGAAGGAATGAAATCTCTTTATCACACTATCGTCCAAGTACAAAATTCAAAGTAATATCACAGAGGATCAGAAACAGGCTCTAAAGACTCTGCGGACATTATAAAGCCAGCAGACAAAGGAGGACATTGTATTGCAGGATAAACATAACTATATTATAGAAGCTAATGGACAATTTAAAAATGCAAACTATTATGTACCACTGCCGCATTCCATAGAATCTAGAACTCAAAGAATGGTGAGGGATATCATTATTGATTTAAGGCACCAAAAAAAAGTACTTAACTAATAAGCAAATGCTTTATTAGGCCCGGATGAACTGCGGTCTAGATTATTTTATTTTTTACCTAAAATACATAAAGATCCTACCTCTTGGACAGTTCCCTTTAAAGTACCAACTGGCCGCCCTATAGTTAGTGACTGTGGATCCTAATCATATCAAATTGCAGAATATATCGACCAATACATGAATCCCTTAGCACAATTACATCCTAGTTATGTTAAGGACACATATGAGTTTGTGGAAAAGCTGAGAAATTTAATTGTACCCAAGGATACTTTTCTTTTTTCAATCGTTATAGATTATTTATATAATAACATTGATACTGAATTGGGATTACAGGCTGTGAGAAAAGCTTTGCAGAACTCCCCTCAAGCACAGCGTCCGGACAAAGAACTTTTACAACTACTGGAAATCACTTTGACCAGAAATTATTTTGAATTTAATGGCAAATATTATCTCTAAATTTTTGGTTGTGCGATGGGAAGGAAGTATTCCCCTCCTTATGCTGATATATATTTAGCTGATTTGGAACAAACGACCTTCTTAAAATGTCGTCAACGACCCCTTTTATATTTATGCTATTTGGATGATATCTTTGGACTCTGGAGTAGTTTGACAGCTGGTTTTCATTATTTTTCTTTTTTTTACAAATGTTGAATTCTCATCATATGAAAATCAAACTGAAACATAATATACAACAAGAAAGCAGAATTTTTGGACACCACTGTGTTCTTTGTAGAACATGAACATGAGGCTAATTACAAAACCTTGGCCACTAAAGTGTACTTTAAAGAAACAGACATGCTCTCTTATATACAACGAGTTATCACCCACAGCATACTTCCTGACAGACCCCCCTCTCCAGGACCCCTGAATAGACCTTACCATGGAGGCTGAAGAGTGTGATTCACCTGTAGTTGGAACACACCCTCTGGTCCCCCTTCTTAAAAAGGGAGACCACCACCCCAGTCTGCCAACCCAGAGGCACTGTCCCAGATGTCCACGCGATGTTGCAGAGGGGTGTCAACCAGGACAGCCCCTCAACATCCAGAGCCTTTAGGAACTCCCGGCGAATCTCATCCACCCTTGCCACCGAGGAGCTTTTTAACCACCTCAGTAACCTCAACCCCAGAGATATGAAAGCCCGCCTCAGAGACCCCAGACTCTGCTTCTTCATGGGAAGGTGTGTTGGTGGAATTGAGGAGATCTTCGAAGTATTCTCCCACCAACTCACAACGTCTCGAGTCTAGTGATGGGCACGGCAGTTCTTTTGAGTGTACTGAATAATGTGAATCAGTTCATTAGAAAGATTCGTTCAAAAATTTTGTTCACCGAACCGTTCAGTTCTTTTTCACAAAATCATTCTAGTGCTTCCTCATTCAGTTAATGATCCATCCCTGAGGTTCACGGTCACTCAACACGTTAACCGAAGGACTATGCATTGTTGTTGTCATGTATTGTAAACGAGTAAAGGCAGGGAGATGATTTAAAAAAAAACCCAAATAAAATAAAATAATAATTATCTTAATTATCACCTACCTATCTCTCTCTCAGCAAGCTTTCAAACACCCGGCTTCGGTTGTCAGTCGTGAACATGCGTGCAGTGAGCTCAGCTACCGACCATCCTTCCGCGTCCCCTGACGTCCAGCTCGACTCTCGCCAGCTGGCATGAATTTCTGCATTCCGTGGTGGAACGTCGCTGACACCAACCCCCGCCAGCTGGGCTTTCTGCTCACTCACCTTACTGTTATTGTCATCTGATTAGTAGAAAGCGTCTTTCAGTGTCTTGAGAAACGCTATATAAGTTTAATGTATTCTTATTATTATTACTATGGAATAAAAAACTTTAATAATCACATTAGAGACACAGAGGGAATTATATGTATGTGTACGTACATACATTTATTATTAATTTACATTTATTTTAAATATGTGTGCTTGAATGTGTGCTTGATGTGTGCAAAAATTAGCCGGATCACAAACGAAGAAGTTCAACGAACAAATCACTCGTATCTAACGGATTGCGAACGATAAGTTCAATGAACGAATCACTCTTCAGTTCTTCAGTTCCTCAGTACATCAGTTCACTGAACGAATCACTTAGTTCACTTAAGTCCCTCCCCCGCCAGGACGGCGCTGCCTGACGCTAGCTGCTCAACGCTTGCGAATCGCAAATCACATGGTAGTAAGTTTAATGAAGTCCCGCCGCCGACTGCACGCTGGTTGCTCATTGGTCATTCACCGAAGATTCAGAAGTGAGTGAAAAAACGCTTCAACAGTTCCGTTTCCGCTCCCAGCCGACTCGCTCGCCTCACGGCTGCCAAGCTAAAAGAATGAATCATTTCATAAACTGATTCGGTTCAGTTCGTTCACTAAAATGATTCGTTCTTCTGAACGAAACATTCGCGAAAGTAACAACACTACCCGAGTCGAGGTCAGTAGTGCCCCATGCCCACTATACACAGTGTTGATGGTGCACTGCTTCCCGCTCCTGAGACGTCGAATGGTGGACCAGAATTTCCTCGAAGCCGCCTGGAAGTGATTCCAGCAAACTCCTCCCATGCCCAGGTTTTAGCCTCAGCGACCACCAAAGCTCCATTCCGCTTTGCCACCCGGTACCCATCAACTGTGTCCCACAGGCCAAAAAGGCCCGATAGTACTCTTTCTTCAGCTTAACAGCGTCCCTCACCACTGGTGTCCACCAACGGGTTCGGGGATTGCCGCCATGACAGGCACCAACCACCTTACGGAGCCAACTCACCACCAGGTGGTGATCAGTTGACAGCTCCGCCCCTCTCTTTACCCGAGTGTCCAAGGCATGCGGCCGCAAGTCCGATGACACGACCACAAAGTCGATCATTGAGCTGCGACCTAGGGTGTTCTGGTGCCAGGTGCACGTGTGGACACCCTTATGCTTGAACACTGTGTTTGTTATGGATAATCCGTGATGAGCACAGAAGTCCAATAACAGAACACCACTCGGGTTCTGATCGGGGCTCGGGGGTGGCGTTTCTCCCAATCACGCCCTTCCAGGTCTTACTGTCATTGCCCACGTAAGCATTGAAGTGCCCCAGCAGAACGATGAAGTCCCCAGTGGGAGCGCTCTCCAGCACCCCCTCCAAGGACTCTAAAAAGGGTGGGGACTCTGAACTGCTGTTTGGTGCATAGGCACAACAGTCAGGACCCATCCCCCCACCCGAAGGCGGAGGGAGGCTACCCTCTCGTCCAGCGGGGTGAACACCAATGTACAGTTGCCAAGCCGGGGGGCAATAAGTATACCCACAGCTGCTCGGCCCCTCTCACCGTGGGAAACTCCAGAGTGGAAGAGTCCAACCCCTCTCAAGAGGACTGGTACCAGAGCCTAAGCCGTGTGTAGAGGTGAGCCCGACTATATCTAGTCGGAACTTCTCAACCTCACACAGTGTATTATATACTTTATTTTAAATTTATAATATGCTGTAAATATTTTGCGGATTTACTGTACCTGAACTTTTTGAACCCTTTCATACTCACCAGAAATCATGTAATATTTGTATTTATTAAAATGTAATGTAAACGGAGACATAAAAGGGGACACAAATTTGGCATTCTTTCAAAGGTTTATGCTGGAAAACAAATATGGCAGAAAAAAGTACAAGAAAAATTAAATACAAAGTATCGTTAAAAAAAATTGGTTGTATTTCTTTTCTTTTTTTTAACCTTTAAAAGACTTCCTGCCTCCAGCAGTTAACACAGAGCATGTCTATTATTATACTGTAAATTTGATTTCAACATTCTAGATTCATGAACACTCCCGCACTGTGAACAAATATTTTATGCCGCTACAATAAAAACGTGCAGCGCCGTGAAAAAGTATTGGCCCTTTCTCAAATTCTTAGTTTTGATTTTTTGCATAGTTTCCCCATTTAATGTTTAATATTATCAAACAAATGTAAATAGCAGACAAAGATAACCCAAGTCAACGTACTCAAAAATGCAGTTTTTATAAATGGTGATTTTTATTTATTACGGGAACAAAAACATTTGAAAACTACCTGGCCCTGTGTGGAAAAAGGAATTGCCCCCTAAACCTAATAACTGGTTGGGCCACCCGCAGAAGCAACAACTGAAAACAAGCGTCTTCTTTAACTGGGAATGACTCTTTCACATCCATGTGGAGCTATTTTGGCCCACTCTTCCTTGCAGAATTGTTTTAATTCGACCATGAGCAGCCTTTTTAAGGTCATTCCACAGCATTTCAATCGGATTCAAGTCTGGAACTTTGACTAGGCCACTCCAAAACAATGTTTTTAAAGCCATTTTTTTAGACCCATTCAGAAGTTGACTTGCTTGCGTGTTTTGGATTGTTTTCCACCTGCAGAACCCAAGTTTGAGGTCATGAAGTGATGGCCGAACAGTCTCCTTCAGGATTTTTTGGTAAAGAGCAGAATTCATGGTTCCATCAATCACAGCAAGTCATCCAGGTTCTGGAGAAGCAAAGCAGCCACAGGCCATCACATCATCACCACCATATTTGACTGTTGGTATGATGTTCTTTCTCTGAAATGCTTTGTTACATTTATGACAAAGGTAACGAGAAACCTTTCAAAAAGTAAAATTTTCGGCTTGTCAGTCCATAGAGACAAAAGTCAGATGTGTTTTTTTGGTTGTTGTTTTTTTTTGCACAAGTTGGCGAGCCTTTGTTCTTTTTGGACAGCAGTCATTTTCGCCTTGGAACTCTGCCATGGATGCAATTTTTGCCCAGTCTCTTCCTTATTGTTGAGTCATGAACACTAACCTTAACTGAGGCAAGGGAGGCCTACAGTTCTTTCGACGTTGTCCTAAGTTCCTTTGTAACTTCCTGGATGAGTCGTCGCTGTGCTCTGGGGTAATTTTTGTAAGCCCGACCACTCCTACGAAGGTTCACCACTGGTCCATGTTAACTCCGTTTGAGGATAATAAGGTTTAGAAATGGCTTTGTAACCCTTTGAAGACTGATAGATGTCAATTACCTTTTCTCGTTTGTTCTTGAATTTCTTTGGATCGTAGCATTTTGTTGGAGCTTTTTTAAATCTTTTGGCCGACTTAATTTTGTCAAACAGGTTCTATTCCATTGATTTCTTGATTGAACAGGTCTAGAGTTTATCAGGCTTGAGTGTGGTCATTAAAAATTAACCAAAACATGTGATTAGTCACAGTTAATTCATGATTTAACAAGGGGGGGCGGGGGGTGGGGGGAGGAGCATTTTCCCCACAGGGTCAGGAAGGTTCTAATATTTTTTCCCCCCGAATAAATACAATCACCATTTGAAAACAGCATTTTATGTTTACTTGGGGTATCTTTGTCTGATATTTACATTTGTTTCATGATCTTAAACATTTAAGTGGGGAAACTGCAAAAATATTAGAATTTGGGAAGGAGGCCAATACCTTTTCACAGCACTGTAATACTATCAAAAATCAAAAAGTTGCAAGTAATGAACCCTAGCTGTTTTGACATAACATGCATTTACAATTTGAAAAGATTGTAAATTACAATCAGCAAGCTGTACATGCACAAATGTAAAAATAATCCACTAGCCTAAACTCTTTATCTACTATGATTTTCTACTGACATGTCCAACTGAGTATTTGATTAGCAAGTATTCAGTGCCCTGCTCCTATTTTCCTTTTTGACAGTTAGGGTCTCAATATCACAGAGAATCTCAACTTTAAGTTTCTCAAGGTGAAAATACTTTTTATCCTGTATTTTATGCTTTATCTCTGAATTACTTCCCCATATCTTACCAAATCCTTGATCTAAAGTTTTCTTCTCGACAAATGTCTTTTTTTTGTGTATCCAATATGTTTTAACAAAATTGGTAATTCCCTTTAGCTGTTTCTCCAAGTGTTTTTTCATCTCATGCCCTGTATATTTCATCTGATTAATTTCCTTTTTTTCTACATTTGTATCCTTCCAAATTTTTCGCATGCAATCTCTTTTAGAGATATTGTTTACAGTGGGAACACCTTTTTTGACAAATGATTCAGGCTTAGTGTAAACCCCCTGTTTCTGTTCTTTACCCACTTTGTCACTGACGGATACAATTAGACGATATTCTCTTTCTGACTCCATGAATTGACTTGTTATATTATGATGTTTATCCTCTTCAAAGCACTTTGTTTCAAATTGTTCTGTCTGCTTCACTGTTGTATTCTGTAGAACACATTTATTGTGCACTTTATTGATATTTTCATTAATTTTTCTAAACTCTTTTAATGGAACCTCAGTTTGTATTCCCTTGTTTGATTTTGTCATTCGGAGATGGGTGGTCTTTTGTTCTATCAGCTTATAATAACCACTGATCAGTAGCTTCTGCTCAAGTCCATAACACACATCTTCCATTATTTTACCCAAATACAGGCAATATTTATTTTTGTGTGCCAATTGATGCATAATCTTTTGAAAGTTATCATATAGACTTTGATTTAAGCGTTTTAATTTTGATTTAAGAAATTCACCGGCATTTGTTGCTTTGCCGAGCTTGGCGCATTCAACTACTCCTGGGACTGACTGTTGGACTCTTACTTGCATCCTCTCCCTCATGATTTCTTTTTCAAACTTAACACTTTGTTGTATCGGAGAAATTTGTTTTTGTACACTGTTTATATCATCACTGACATTTTCAATGTGTCTCTTCTCTTGTATTGGAGCCCTTATACCCCACCAGCCTTTCCACGTGGTAATATCGTGATTAAACTTTTGAACAATAGCGTTTTTTCTTTCTTCCTTAGTTTTTAAGCAAGTTAAATATTCTTTGTCCTTTTTGTCCTTTATTGCATTCTTCCGAAACAACACTTTTTGAAAGTGTCTCAACTCTGCATGGAGTTTTTCCAGTGTGATATTTTGATTTCCGATAGCTTCTCTCTGATTTAAAATGTGTGAAAATAAATTGTCAAAACAAACCTGGATTAAATCATTGTATTGGGTAATTTTATCGGCTCTCTTATCCTTGTTTGCAAACAATTTCTGTAAAATGTCATTGTTTGCGTCAAACAAAACATTCTTCCTTTGCTGTTGAAAATATTTACCGTTTTGCAGGTCATCAATTTGAATTTGAACCTGAACATTTAGCTCACAAATGCTCTTTGATTCTTTCTTTATCCCCTGAAGTAACGTATCAATTTCTACTTTACAGTTCCTAAAGTCATTTTCTGTTATTTCAACCTTGGAGTATTTGTTTTTAAACATGTGAATATTCTTTTCAAGCATAACCATTTCTTGTTTCATATCAAACTTGATGAAATGCAACGCCAGTATTTCTTTGCTAGAAATGTCATTGGATCCAAGCAGGAACTCTTTTTGTTGTTTGATCATGCTCTTCAGATTCTTAAGGTATTCTTTTTCAATTAAGAGTTTTACATTTGGGTTTTCTTCCTCATGTTTGTCCACTATGCATGACAGTAGAACATCCAGCTTGATCCTTTCCCTCTGCAACAGTTTGTGATGATTTAATACTCGGTCTGTCGTTTGATTAAAGCCTGAATGTGTGTTCTTCAACGCAAGCAACAGTTTCTGCATGTCATCCTTGTTGGCTTCGAATTTGAGAACTTCCATAAAAATGTTTTCTAGATTCTTCTCATGCAACCCGTGGAGATTGGCCTTTGCTGTTTCAAGTGATTGTCTGTTAGTCATTAAATGATATTCCCAGACTTTTAGGTCAGATCGCAGTAGTTCCAACTTCTCCTTCTCAATGGCAAGTCTTCTTCGATCCGCATTAACATAATTCTTCATTGATATGACCTTTTCCCTCTCATTGCTGAATCTCTCAACAGCAGCTTCAAGATGTTCCCTCTTTGCCTCCAGGTCTTTTTGTTTCACCATGCTTGACAACAAACTATCCAGTTTGCTCCTTTCTCTCTGGAATAGTTTGTTATGTTTTAATACTTGGTCTGACGTTTGATCAAGGCTTGCACGCGTGTTCTTCAACGCAAGCGACACTTTCTGCATGTCATCCTTGTTGGCTTCGAATTTGAGTACTTTCTTGGAAAGGTTTACAAGTTTTTTCTCATTTACCACCTGAAGATGTCTCTTTTTTATTTTTCGTGATGGTGTGTTCGTCATTAAGTGATCTTCCCAGAGTTTAAGGTCAGACCGCAGTTGTTCAATCTTCTCCTTCTCAATGGCAAGTCTACTTAACTTGACATCAACATTAGTTTTCATCGAAATAGCCTTTTTCCTCTCATCGCTGACTCTCTCTATAGAACCTTCAACAAGTTCCCTCTTCTCATTAAGTTCTTCTGTTTTTTTTACCATGTTTAACAACAGACCATCCAGCTTGATCTTTGCTCTCTGCAACAGTTCCTTGTGTTTTAATACGTGGTCAGTCATTTGATCAAAGCTTGCAATTGTGTTCTTCAACGCAAGCGACACTTTCTGAATGTCATCCTTGTTGGCTTCGAATTTGAGTACTTTCTTGGAAATGTTTTCAAGTATCTTCCCATTCACGTCCTGGAGACTGGTCTTTTTTGTTTCTAGTGACTCTGTGTTTGTCAATAAGTGATCTTCCCACACTTTAAGGTAAGACTGCAGTTGTTCCATCGTCTCCTTCTCTATGGCAAGGCTTCTTTTGTCCGCATAAAAATTATTTTTCATTGAAATGACTTTTTCCTTGTCGTTGCTGAGTCTCTCCATCGCAGCTTCAACATGTTCCCTCTTCTCCTCAAGATCTTCTTTTTGTTTCATTATGCTTGACAACAGACTATCCAGCTTGATCCTTTCCCTGTGCAAAAGTTTGTTATGTTTTAATACGTGGTCAATTGTTGGATCAAGGCTTTTAAGTGAGTTCTTCAACACAAGAGACACTTTCTGTATGTCATCCTTGTTGGCTTCGAATTGGAGTACTTTCTTGTAAATGTTTTCAAGTTTCTTCTCATTCACCTCCTGGAGAAGCGTATTTTTTGTTTCTAGTGATTCTGTCTTTGTCATGAAGTGATCTTCCCAGACTTTAAGGTCAGACCGCAGTTGTTCCACAATCTTCTTCTCAATGGCAAGTCTTCTTAAATCCGTGTCAACATTATTATTCATTGAAATGACCTTTTCTCTGTCTTTGCTGACTCTCTCCACAGCAGCTTCTACTTGTTCCCTCTTCTCCTCAAGATCTTCTTTTTGTTTCACCATGCTTGACAACAGACTATCCAGCTTGATCCTTTCCCTCTGCAACAGTTTGTTATGTTTTAATATGTGGTCAATCATTTGATCAAGGTTTTCTTGAGTTTTCTTCAATGCAGGCATCACTTTCTGCATGTCATTCTTGTTGGTTTCGAATTTGAGTACTTTCTTATTAATGTTTTCAAGTTTCTTCTCATTCAACTCCTGGAGATAGGTCTTTTTTGCATCTAATGATTGTGTGTTTGTCAATAAGTGATCTACCCAGACTTTAAAGTCAGACTGCTGTTGATCTAGCTTCTCCTTCTCAATGGCAAGGCTCCTTCTATCCGCATCAACATTATTTTTCATTGAAATGACCTTTTCCTTGTCGTTGCTGACTCTCTCCATTGCAGCTTCAACATGTTCCCACTTCTCCTCAAATTCTTCTTTTTGTTTCACCATGGTTGACAACAGACCATCCAGCTTGATCCTTTCTCTCTGCAACATTTTGGTGTGTTTTAATCCCTTGTCAGTCGTTTGATTAAGGCTTGCAAGCGTGTTCTTCAACGCAAGCGACACTTTCTGCATGTCATCCTTGTTGGCCTCGAATTTGAGTACTTTCTTGTAAATTTTTTCAAGTTTCTTTTTATTCACCTCCTGGAGAAGCGTATCTTTTGTTTCTAGTGATTGTGTCTTTGTCATTAAGTGATCTTCCCAGACTTTAAGGTCAGAACGCAGTTGTTCCACGCTCTTCTTCTCAATGGCAAGTCTTCTACTATCCGCATCAACATTATTTTTCATTGAAATGACCTTTTCCTTGTCGTTGCTGACTTTATCCATTGCAGCTTCAACATGTTCCCTCTTCTCCTCAAATTCTTCTTTTTGTTTCACCATGGTTGACAACAGACCATCCAGCTTAATCCTTTCTCTCTGCAACAGTTTGGTATGTTTTAATCCCTTGTCAGTCGTTTGATCAAGGCTTGCAAGCGTGTTCTTCAACGCAAGCGACATTTTCTCCATGTCATCCTTGTTGGCTTTGAATTTGAGTACTTTCTTGTAAATGTTTTCAAGTTTCTTCTCATTCACCTCCTCGAGAAGGGTCTTTTTTATTTCTAGTGATTGTGTGTTTGTCAATAAGTGATCTTCCCAGACTTTTAGGTCAGACAGCAGTTGTTCTATCTTCTCCTTCTCAATGGCAAGGCTTCTTCTATCCACATCAACATTATTTTTCATTGAAATGACCTTTTCCTTGTCGTTGCAGACTCTCTCCATCGCAACTTCAACATGTTCACTCTTCTCCTCAAATTCATTTTTTTGTTTCACCGTGGTTGACAACAGACTATCCAGCTTGATCCTTTCTCTCTGCAACAGTTCGTTATATTTCAATCCCTTGTCAGTCGTTTGATCAAGGCTTGCAAGCGTGTTCTTCAACGCAACCGACACTTTCTGCATGTCAACCTTGTTGGCTTCGCATTTGAGTACTTTCTTGTAAATGTTTTCAACTTTCTTCTCATTCACCTCCTGGAGAAGGGTCGTTTTTGTTTCTAGTGATTGTGTGTTTGTCAATAAGTGATCTTCCCAGACTTTAAGGTCAGCCTGCTGTTGTTCTATCTTCTCCTTCTCAATGGCAAGTCTTCTACTATCCGCATCAACATTATTTTTCATTGAAATGACCTTTTCCTTGTCGTTGCTGACTTTATCCATTGCAGCTTCAACATGTTCCCTCTTCTCCTCAAATTCTTCTTTTTGTTTGGTATGTTTTAATCCCTTGTCAGTCGTTTGATCAAGGCTTGCAAGCGTGTTCTTCAACGCAAGCGACATTTTCTCCATGTCATCCTTGTTGGCTTTGAATTTGAGTACTTTCTTGTAAATTTTTTCAAGTTTCTTCTTATTCACCTCCTGGAGAAGCGTATCTTTTGTTTCTAGTGATTGTGTCTTTGTCATTAAGTGATCTTCCCAGACTTTAAGGTCAGACCGCAGTTGTTCCACGCTCTTCTTCTCAATGGCAAGTCTCCTTAAATCCGCGTCAACATTATTTTTCATTAAAATGACTTTTCCCTTGTCGTTGTTGACTCTCTCCATCGCAGCTTCAACATGTTCCCGCTTCTCCTCAAATTCTTCTTTTTGTTTCACCATGGTTGACAACAGACCATCCAGCTTGATCCTTTCTCTCTGCAACAGTTTGGTATGTTTTAATCCCTTGTCAGTCGTTTGATTAAGGCTTGCAAGCGTGTTCTTCAACGCAAGCGACATTTTCTCCATGTCATCGTTGTTGACTTTGAATTTGAGTACTTTCTTGTAAATGTTTTCAAGTTTCTTCTCATTCACCTGGAGAATGGTCGTTTTTGTTTCTAGTGATTGTGTGTTTGTCAATAAGTGATCTTCCCAAACTTTAAGGTCAGACTGGAGTTGTTCTATCTTCTCCTTCTCAATGGCAAGTCTTCTACTATCCGCATCAACATTATTTTTCATTGAAATGACCTTTTCCCTGTCGTTGCTGACTTTATCCATTGCAGCTTCAACATGTTCCCTCTTCTCCTCAAATTCTTCTTTTTGTTTCACCATGGTTGACAACAGACCATCCAGCTTGATCCTTTCTCTCTGCAACAGTTTGGTATGTTTTAATCCCTTGTCAGTCGTTTGATCAAGGCTTGCAAGCGTGTTCTTCAACGCAAGCGACATTTTCTCCATGTCATCCTTGTTGGCTTTGAATTTGAGTACTTTCTTGTAAATGTTTTCAAGTTTCTTCTCATTCACCTCGTGGAGAAGGGTATTTTTTGTTTCTAGTGATTGTGTGTTTGTCAATAAGTGATCTTCCCAGACTTTTAGTTCAGACAGCAGTTGTTCTATCTTCTCCTTCTCAATGGCAAGGCTTCTATCCACATCAACATTATTTTTCATTGAAATGACCTTTTTCTTGTCGTTGCAGACTCTCTCCATCGCAACTTCAACATGTTCACTCTTCTCCTCAAATTCATCTTTTTGTTTCACCATGTTTGACAACAGACCATCCAGCTCGATCCTTTCTCTCTGCAACAGTTCGTTATATTTCAATCCCTTGTCAGTCGTTTGATCAAGACTTGCAAGCGTGTTCTTCAACGCAACCGACACTTTCTGCATGTCAAACTTGTTGGCTTCGAATTTTAGTACTTTCTTGTAAATGTTTTCAAGTTTCTTCTCTTTCACCTCCTGGAGAAGGGTCGTTTTTGTTTCTAGTGATTGTGTGTTTGTCAATAACTGATCTTCCCAGACTTTAAGGTCAGACTGCAGTTGTTCTATCTTCTCCTTCTCAATGGCAAGGCTTCT
The DNA here is from genome assembly GCF_024500385.1 of Phyllopteryx taeniolatus. Classification (NCBI taxonomy): domain Eukaryota; kingdom Metazoa; phylum Chordata; class Actinopteri; order Syngnathiformes; family Syngnathidae; genus Phyllopteryx; species Phyllopteryx taeniolatus. The sequence goes on from NC_084518.1 coordinate 8,990,474, forward strand.
TGTATCCGCATCAACATTGTTTTTCATTGAAATGACCTTTTCGTTGTAGTTGCTGATTCTCTCCATCGCAGCTTCAACATGTTCCCTCTTCTCCTCAAATTCTTCTTTTTGTTTCACCATGGTTGACAACAGACCATCCAGCTTGATCCTTTCCCTGTGCAACAGTTCGTTATATTTCAATCCCTTGTGAGTCGTTTGATCAAGGCTTGCAAGCGTGTTCTTCAATGCAACCGACACTTTCTGCATGTCAACCATGTTGGCTTCGCATTTGAGTACTTTCTTGTAAATGTTTTCAAGTTTCTTCTCATTCACCTCCTGGAGAAGGGTCTTCTTTGTTTTTAGTGATTGTGTGTTTGTTAATAAGTGATCTTCCCAGATTTTCAGGTCCGACCACAGTTGTTCTATCTTCTCCTTCTCAATGGCAAGGCTTCTTCTATCCGCATCAACATTATTATTCATTGAAATGACTTTTTCCTTGTCGTTGTTGACTCTCTCCATCGCAGCTTCAACATGTTCCTGCTTCTCCTCAAATTCTTCTTTTTGTTTCACCATGGTTGACAACAGACCATCCAGCTTGATCCTTTCTCTCTGCAACATTTTGGTGTGTTTTAATCCCTTGTCAGTCGTTTGATTAAGGCTTGCAAGCGTGTTCTTCAACGCAAGCGACATTTTCTCCATGTCATCCTTGTTGGCTTTGAATTTGAGTACTTTCTTGTAAATGTTTTCAAGTTTCTTCTTATTCACCTCCTGGAGAAGCGTATCTTTTGTTTCTAGTGATTGTGTCTTTGTCATTAAGTGATCTTCCCAGACTTTAAGGTCAGACCGCAGTTGTTCCACGCTCTTCTTCTCAATGGCAAGTCTTCTTAAATCCGCGTCAACATTTTTATTCATTGAAATGACCTTTTCTCTGTCTTTGCTGACTCTCTCTACAGCAGCTTCTACTTGTTCCCTCTTCTCCTCAAGATCTTCTTTTTGTTTCACCATGGTTGACAACAGACCATCCAGCTTGATCCTTTCTCTCTGTAACAGTTTGGTATGTTTTAATCTCTTGTCAGTCGTTTGATCAAGGCTTGCAAGCGTGTTCTTGAACGCAAGCGACATTTTCTGCTTGTCATCCTTGTTGGCTTTGAATTTGAGTACTTTCTTGTTCATGTTTTCAAGTTTCTTCTCATTCACCTCCTGGAGAAGGCTCTTTTTTGTTTCTAGTAATTGTGTGTTTGTCAATAAGTGATCTTCCCAGACTTTAAGGTCAGACTGCAGTTGTTCCACGCTCTCCTTCTCAATGGCAAGGCTTCTTCTATCCACATCAACATTATTTTTCATTGAAATGACCTTTTCCTTGTCGTTGCAGACTCTCTCCATCGCAGCTTCAACATGTTCAATCTTCTCCTCAAATTCATCTTTTTGTTTCACCATGGTTGACAACAGACCATCCAGCTTGATCCTTTCCCTGTGCAACAGTTCGTTATATTTCAATCCCTTGACAGTCGTTTGATCAAGGCTTGCAAGCGTGTTTTTCAACGCAACCGACACTTTCTGCATGTCATCCTTGTTGACTTTGAATTTGAGTACTTTCTTGTAAATGTTTTCAAGTTTCTTCTCTTTCACCTCCTGGAGAAGGGTTGTTTTTGTTTCTAGTGATTGTGTGTTTGTCAATAACTGATCTTCCCAGACTTTAAGGTCCGACTGCAGTTGCTCTATCTTCTCCTTCTCAATGGCAAGGCTTCTACTATCCGCATCAACATTGTTTTTCATTGAAATGACCTTTTCCTTGTCGTTGCTGACTTCATCCATTGCAGCTTCAACATGTTCCCTCTTCTCCTCAAATTCTTCTTTTTGTTTCACCATGGTTGACAACAGACCATCCAGCCTGATCCTTTCTCTCTGCAACATTTTGGTGTGTTTTAATCCCTTGTCAGTCGTTTGATTAAGGCTTGCAAGCGTGTTCTTCAACGCAAGCGACACTTTCTGCATGTCATCCTTGTTGGCCTCGAATTTGATTACTTTCTTGTAACTTTTTTCAAGTTTCTTCTTATTCACCTCCTGGAGAAGCAATTTTTTTGTTTCTAGTGATTGTGTCTTTGTCATTAAGTGATCTTCCCAGACTTTAAGGTCAGACCCCAGTTGTTCCACGCTCTTCTTCTCAATGGCAAGTCTTCTCAAATCCGCGTCAACATTATTATTCATTGAAATGACCTTTTCTCTGTCTTTGCTGACTCTCTCTACAGCAGCTTCGACTTGTTCCCTCTTCTCCTCAAGATCTTCTTTTTGTTTCACCATGGTTGACAACAGACCATCCAGCTTGATCCTTTCTCTCTGTAACAGTTTGGTATGTTTTAATCCCTTGTCAGTCGTTTGATCAAGGCTTGCAAGCGTGTTCTTGAACGCAAGCGACATTTTCTGCTTGTCATCCTTGTTTGCTTCGAATTTGATTACTTTCTTGTAAATGTTTTCAAGTTTCTTCTCATTCACCTCCTGGAGAAGCGTCTTCTTTGTTTTTAGTGATTGTGTTTTTGTTAATAAGTGATCTTCCCAGATTTTCAGGTCCGACCACAGTTGTTCTATCTTCTCCTTCTCAATGGCAAGGCTTCTTCTATCCGCATCAACATTATTATTCATTGAAATGACTTTTTCTTTGTCGTTGTTGACTCTCTCCATCGCAGCTTCAACATGTTCCTGCTTCTCCTCAAATTCTTCTTTTTGTTTCACCATGGTTGACAACAGACCATCCAGCTTGATCCTTTCCCTGTGCAACAGTTCGTTATATTTCAATCCCTTGTCAGTCGTTTGATCAAGGCTTGCAAGCGTGTTCTTCAAACCAACCGACACTTTCTGCATGTCAAACTTGTTGGCTTTGAATTTGAGTACTTTCTTGTAAATGTTTTCAAGTTTCTTCTTATTCACCTCCTGGAGAAGCGTATCTTTTGTTTCTAGTGATTGTGTCTTTGTCATTAAGTGATCTTCCCAGACTTTAAGGTCAGACCGCAGTTGTTCCACGCTCTTCTTCTCAATGGCAAGTCTTCTTAAATCCGCGTCAACAATTTTATTCATTGAAATGACCTTTTCTCTGTCTTTGCTGACTCTCTCTACAGCAGCTTCTACTTGTTCCCTCTTCTCCTCAAGATCTTCTTTTTGTTTCACCATGGTTGACAACAGACCAACCAGCTTGATCCTTTCTCTCTGTAACAGTTTGGTATGTTTTAATCTCTTGTCAGTCGTTTGATCAAGGCTTGCATGCGTGTTCTTGAACGCAAGCGACATTTTCTGCTTGTCATCCTTGTTTGCTTCGAATTTGATTACTTTCTTGTAAATGTTTTCAAGTTTCTTCTCATTCACCTCCTGGAGAAGCCTCTTTTTTGTTTCTAGTGATTGTGTGTTTGTCAATAACTGATCTTCCCAGACTTTTAGGTCAGACTGCAGTTGTTCTATCTTCTCCTTCTCAATGGCAAGGCTTCTTGTATCCGCATCAACATTATTTTTCATTGAAATGACCTTTTCGTTGTAGTTGCTGACTCTCTCCATCGCAGCTTCAACATGTTCCCTCTTCTCCTCAAATTCTTCTTTTTGTTGGACCATGGTTGACAACAGACCATCCAGCTTGATACTTTTCCTGTGCAACAGTTCGTTATATTTCAATCCCTTGACAGTCGTTTGATCAAGACTTGCAAGCGTGTTCTTCAACGCAACCGACACTTTCTGCATGTCAAACTTGTTGGCTTCGAATTTGAGTACTTTCTTGTAAATGTTTTCAAGTTTCTTCTCATTCACCTCCTGGAGATAGGTCTTTTTTGTTTCTATTGATTGTGATTTTGTCAATAAGTGATCTTTCCAGACTTTTAGGTCAGACTGCAGTTGTTCTATCTTCTCCTTCTCAATGGCAAGGCTTCTTCTATCCGTATCAACATTATTTTTCATTGAAATGACCTTTTCCTTGTCGTTGCTGACTCTCTCCATCGCAGCTTCAACATGTTCCCTCTTCTCCTCAAATTCATCTTTTTGTTTCACCATGGTTGACAACAGACCATCCAGCTTGATACTTTCCCTGTGCAAGAGTTCGTTATATTTCAATCCCTTGTGAGTCGTTTGATCAAGGCTTGCAAGCGTGTTCTTCAACGCAACCGACACTTTCTGCATGTCAACCTTGTTGGCTTCGCATTTGAGTACTTTCTTGGAAATGTTTTCAAGTTTCTTCTCATTCACCTCCTGGAGAAGGCTCTTTTTTGTTTCTAATGATTGTGTGTTTGTCAATACATGATCTTCCCAGACTTTAAGGTCAGACTGCAGTTGTTCTATCTTCTCCTTCTCAATGGCAAGGCTTCTTGTATCCGCATCAACATTATTTTTCATTGAAATGACCTTTTCGTTGTAGTTGCTGACTCTCTCCATCGCAGCTTCAACATGTTCCCTCTTCTCCTCAAATTCATCTTTTTGTTTCACCATGGTTGACAACAGACCATCCAGCTTGATACTTTTCCTGTGCAACAGTTCGTTATATTTCAATCCCTTGACAGTCGTTTGATCAAGACTTGCAAGCGTGTTCTTCAACGCAACCGACACTTTCTGCATGTCAAACTTGTTGGCTTCGAATTTTAGTACTTTCTTGTAAATGTTTTCAAGTTTCTTCTCTTTCACCTCCTGGAGAAGGGTCGTTTTTGTTTCTAGTGATTGTGTGTTTGTCAATAACTGATCTTCCCAGACTTTAAGGTCAGACTGCAGTTGTTCTATCTTCTCCTTCTCAATGGCAAGCCTTCTTCTATCCGCATCAACATTATTATTCATTGAAATGACCTTTTCTCTGTCTTTGCTGACTCTCTCTACAGCAGCTTCTACTTGTTCCCTCTTCTCCTCAAGATCTTCTTTTTGTTTCACCATGGTTGACAACAGACCAACCAGCTTGATCCTTTCTCTCTGTAACAGTTTGGTATGTTTTAATCTCTTGTCAGTCGTTTGATCAAGGCTTGCATGCGTGTTCTTGAACACAAGCGACATTTTCTGCTTGTCATCCTTGTTTGCTTCGAATTTGAGTACTTTCTTGTAAATGTTTTCAAGTTTCTTCTCTTTCACCTCCTGGAGAAGGGTCGTTTTTGTTTCTAGTGATTGTGTGTTTGTCAATAACTGATCTTCCCAGACTTTTAGGTCAGACTGCAGTTGTTCTATCTTCTCCTTCTCAATGGCAAGGCTTCTTCTGTCCGCATCAACAGTATTTTTCATTGAAATGACCTTTTCCTTGTCGTTGCAGACTCTCTCCATCGCAGCTTCAACATGTTCCCTCTTCTCCTCAAATCCATCTTTTTGTTGCACCATGGTTGACAACAGACCATCCAGCTTGATCCTTTCCCTGTGCAACAGTTCGTTATATTTCAATCCCTTGTGAGTCGTTTGATCAAGGCTTGCAAGCGTGTTCTTCAACGCAACCGACACTTTCTGCATTTCAACCTTGTTGGCTTCGCATTTGAGTACTTTCTTGGAAATGTTTTCAAGTTTCTTCTCATTCACCTCCTGGAGAAGGGTCTTTCTTGTTTCTAGTGATTGTTTGTTTGTCAATAAGTGATCTTCCCAGATTTTAAGGTCAGACTGCAGTTGTTCTATCTTCTCCTTCTCAATGGCAAGGCTTCTTGTATCCAAATCAACATTATTTTTCATTGAAATGACCTTTTCGTTGTAGTTGCTGACTCTCTCCATCGCAGCTTCAACATGTTCCCTCTTCTCCTCAAATTCTTCTTTTTGTTGGACCATGGTTGACAACAGACCATCCAGCTTGATCCTTTCTCTCTGCAACAGTTTGGTATGTTTTAATCCCTTGTCAGTCGTTTGATCAAGTCTGGCAAGCGTGTTCTTCAACGCAAGCGACATTTTCTCCATTTCATCATTGTTGGCTTCGAATTTGAGTACTTTCTTGTAAATGTTTTCAAGTTTCTTCTCATTCACCTCCTGGAGATAGGTCTTTTTTGTTTCTATTGATTGTGATTTTGTCAATAAGTGATCTTCCCAGACTTTTAGGTCAGACTGCAGTTGTTCTATCTTCTCCTTCTCAATGGCAAGGCTTCTTCTATCCGTATCAACATTATTTTTCATTGAAATGACCTTTTCCTTGTCGTTGCTGACTCTCTCCATCGCAGCTTCAACATGTTCCCTCTTCTCCTCAAATTCATCTTTTTGTTTCACCATGATTGACAACAGACCATCCAGCTTGATACTTTCCCTGTGCAAGAGTTCGTTATATTTCAATCCCTTGTGAGTCGTTTGATCAAGGCTTGCAAGCGTGTTCTTCAACGCAACCGACACTTTCTGCATGTCAACCTTGTTGGCTTCGCATTTGAGTACTTTCTTGGAAATGTTTTCAAGTTTCTTCTCATTCACCTCCTGGAGAAGGCTCTTTTTTGTTTCTAATGATTGTGTGTTTGTCAATACATGATCTTCCCAGACTTTAAGGTCAGACTGCAGTTGTTCTATCTTCTCCTTCTCAATGGCAAGGCTTCTTGTATCCGCATCAACATTATTTTTCATTGAAATGACCTTTTCGTTGTAGTTGCTGACTCTCTCCATCGCAGCTTCAACATGTTCCCTCTTCTCCTCAAATTCATCTTTTTGTTTCACCATGGTTGACAACAGACCATCCAGCTTGATACTTTTCCTGTGCAACAGTTCGTTATATTTCAATCCCTTGACAGTCGTTTGATCAAGGCTTGCAAGCGTGTTCTTCAACGCAACCGACACTTTCTGCATGTCAAACTTGTTGGCTTCGAATTTGAGTACTTTCTTGTAAATGTTTTCAAGTTTCTTCTCATTCACCTCCTGGAGATAGGTCTTTTTTGTTTCTATTGATTGTGATTTTGTCAATAAGCGATCTTCCCAGACTTTAAGGTCAGACTGCAGTTGTTCTATCTTCTCCTTCTCAATGGCAAGGCTTCTTGTATCCGTATCAACATTATTTTTCATTGAAATGACCTTTTCCTTGTCGTTGCTGACTCTCTCCATCGCAGCTTCAACATGTTCCCTCTTCTCCTCAAATTCATCTTTTTGTTTCACCATGGTTGACAACAGACCATCCAGCTTGATACTTTCCCTGTGCAAGAGTTCGTTATATTTCAATCCCTTGTGACTCGTTTGATCAAGGCTTGCAAGCGTGTTCTTCAACGCAACCGACACTTTCTGCATGTCAACCTTGTTGGCTTCGCATTTGAGTACTTTCTTGGAAATGTTTTCAAGTTTCTTCTCATTCACCTCCTGGAGAAGGCTCTTTTTTGTTTCTAATGATTGTGTGTTTGTCAATACATGATCTTCCCAGACTTTAAGGTCAGACTGCAGTTGTTCTATCTTCTCCTTCTCAATGGCAAGGCTTCTTGTATCCGCATCAACATTATTTTTCATTGAAATGACCTTTTCGTTGTAGTTGCTGACTCTCTCCATCGCAGCTTCAACATGTTCCCTCTTCTCCTCAAATTCATCTTTTTGTTTCACCATGGTTGACAACAGACCATCCAGCTTGATACTTTTCCTGTGCAACAGTTCGTTATATTTCAATCCCTTGACAGTCGTTTGATCAAGACTTGCAAGCGTGTTCTTCAACGCAACCGACACTTTCTGCATGTCAAACTTGTTGGCTTCGAATTTTAGTACTTTCTTGTAAATGTTTTCAAGTTTCTTCTCTTTCACCTCCTGGAGAAGGGTCGTTTTTGTTTCTAGTGATTGTGTGTTTGTCAATAACTGATCTTCCCAGACTTTAAGGTCAGACTGCAGTTGTTCTATCTTCTCCTTCTCAATGGCAAGGCTTCTTCTATCCGCATCAACATTATTTTTCATTGAAATGACCTTTTCCTTGTCGTTGCTGACTCTCTCCATCGCAGCTTCAACATGTTCCCTCTTCTCCTCAAATTCTTCTTTTTGTTTCACCATGGTTGACAACAGACCATCCAGCTTGATCCTTTCCCTGTGTAACAGTTCGTTATATTTCAATCCCTTGTCAGTCGTTTGATCAAGGCTTGCAAGCGTGTTCTTCAACGCAAGCGACATTTTCTCCATGTCATCCTTGTTGGCTTTGAATTTGAGTACTTTCTTGTAAATGTTTTCAAGTTTCTTCTTATTCACCTCCTGGAGAAGCGTATCTTTTGTTTCTAGTGATTGTGTCTTTGTCATTAAGTGATCTTCCCAGACTTTAAGGTCAGACCGCAGTTGTTCCACGCTCTTCTTCTCAATGGCAAGTCTTCTTAAATCCGCGTCAACAATTTTATTCATTGAAATGACCTTTTCTCTGTCTTTGCTGACTCTCTCTACAGCAGCTTCTACTTGTTCCCTCTTCTCCTCAAGATCTTCTTTTTGTTTCACCATGGTTGACAACAGACCAACCAGCTTGATCCTTTCTCTCTGTAACAGTTTGGTATGTTTTAATCTCTTGTCAGTCGTTTGATCAAGGCTTGCATGCGTGTTCTTGAACGCAAGCGACATTTTCTGCTTGTCATCCTTGTTTGCTTCGAATTTGATTACTTTCTTGTAAATGTTTTCAAGTTTCTTCTCATTCACCTCCTGGAGAAGCCTCTTTTTTGTTTCTAGTGATTGTGTGTTTGTCAATAAGTGATCTTCCCAGATTTTCAGGTCCGACCACAGTTGTTCTATCTTCTCCTTCTCAATGGCAAGGCTTCTTCTATCCGCATCAACATTATTATTCATTGAAATGACTTTTTCTTTGTCGTTGTTGACTCTCTCCATCGCAGCTTCAACATGTTCCTGCTTCTCCTCAAATTCTTCTTTTTGTTTCACCATGGTTGACAACAGACCATCCAGCTTGATCCTTTCCCTGTGCAACAGTTCGTTATATTTCAATCCCTTGTCAGTCGTTTGATCAAGGCTTGCAAGCGTGTTCTTCAAACCAACCGACACTTTCTGCATGTCAAACTTGTTGGCTTCGAATTTGAGTACTTTCTTGTAAATGTTTTCAAGTTTCTTCTCTTTCACCTCCTGGAGAAGGGTCGTTTTTGTTTCTAGTGATTGTGTGTTTGTCAATAACTGATCTTCCCAGACTTTTAGGTCAGACTGCAGTTGTTCTATCTTCTCCTTCTCAATGGCAAGGCTTCTTCTGTCCGCATCAACATTATTTTTCATTGAAATGACCTTTTCCTTGTCGTTGCAGACTCTCTCCATCGCAGCTTCAACATGTTCCCTCTTCTCCTCAAATCCATCTTTTTGTTGCACCATGGTTGACAACAGACCATCCAGCTTGATCCTTTCCCTGTGCAACAGTTCGTTATATTTCAATCCCTTGTGAGTCGTTTGATCAAGGCTTGCAAGCGTGTTCTTCAACGCAACCGACACTTTCTGCATTTCAACCTTGTTGGCTTCGCATTTGAGTACTTTCTTGGAAATGTTTTCAAGTTTCTTCTCATTCACCTCCTGGAGAAGGGTCTTTCTTGTTTCTAGTGATTGTTTGTTTGTCAATAAGTGATCTTCCCAGATTTTAAGGTCAGACTGCAGTTGTTCTATCTTCTCCTTCTCAATGGCAAGGCTTCTTGTATCCAAATCAACATTATTTTTCATTGAAATGACCTTTTCGTTGTAGTTGCTGACTCTCTCCATCGCAGCTTCAACATGTTCCCTCTTCTCCTCAAATTCTTCTTTTTGTTGGACCATGGTTGACAACAGACCATCCAGCTTGATCCTTTCTCTCTGCAACAGTTTGGTATGTTTTAATCCCTTGTCAGTCGTTTGATCAAGTCTGGCAAGCGTGTTCTTCAACGCAAACGACATTTTCTCCATTTCATCATTGTTGGCTTCGAATTTGAGTACTTTCTTGTAAATGTTTTCAAGTTTCTTCTCATTCACCTCCTGGAGATAGGTCTTTTTTGTTTCTATTGATTGTGATTTTGTCAATAAGCGATCTTCCCAGACTTTTAGGTCAGACTGCAGTTGTTCTATCTTCTCCTTCTCAATGGCAAGGCTTCTTCTATCCGTATCAACATTATTTTTCATTGAAATGACCTTTTCCTTGTCGTTGCTGACTCTCTCCATCGCAGCTTCAACATGTTCCCTCTTCTCCTCAAATTCTTCTTTTTGTTTCACCATGGTTGAAAACAGACCATCCAGCTTGATCCTTTCCCTGTGCAACAGTTCGTTATATTTCAATCCCTTGTCAGTCGTTTGATCAAGGCTTGCAAGCGTGTTCTTCAAACCAACCGACACTTTCTGCATGTCAAACTTGTTGGCTTCGAATTTGAGTACTTTCTTGGAAATGTTTTCAAGTTTCTTCTCTTTCACCTCCTGGAGAAGGGTCGTTTTTGTTTCTAATGATTGTGTGTTTGTCAATACATGATCTTCCCAGACTTTAAGGTCAGACTGCAGTTGTTCTATCTTCTCCTTCTCAATGGCAAGGCTTCTTGTATCCGCATCAACATTGTTTTTCATTGAAATGACCTTTTCGTTGTAGTTGCTGACTCTCTCCATCGCAGCTTCAACATGTTCCCTCTTCTCCTCAAATTCTTCTTTTTGTTTCACCATGGTTGACAACAGACCATCCAGCTTGATCCTTTCTCTCTGCAACATTTTGGTGTGTTTTAATCCCTTGTCAGTCGTTTGATTAAGGCTTGCAAGCGTGTTCTTCAACGCAAGCGACACTTTCTGCATGTCATCCTTGTTGGCCTCGAATTTGATTACTTTCTTGTAAATTTTTTCAAGTTTCTTCTTATTCACCTCCTGGAGAAGCACATTTTTTGTTTCTAGTGACTGTGTCTTTGTCATTAAGTGATCTTCCCAGACTTTAAGGTCAGACCCCAGTTGTTCCACGCTCTTCTTCTCAATGGCAAGTCTTCTCAAATCCGCGTCAACATTATTATTCATTGAAATGACCTTTTCTCTGTCTTTGCTGACTCTCTCTACAGCAGCTTCGACTTGTTCCCTCTTCTCCTCAAGATCTTCTTTTTGTTTCACCATGGTTGACAACAGACCATCCAGCTTGATCCTTTCTCTCTGTAACAGTTTGGTATGTTTTAATCCCTTGTCAGTCGTTTGATCAAGGCTTGCAAGCGTGTTCTTGAACGCAAGCGACATTTTCTGCTTGTCATCCTTGTTTGCTTCGAATTTGATTACTTTCTTGTAAATGTTTTCAAGTTTCTTCTCATTCACCTCCTGGAGAAGGGTCTTCTTTGTTTTTAGTGATTGTGTGTTTGTTAATAAGTGATCTTCCCAGATTTTCAGGTCCGACCACAGTTGTTCTATCTTCTCCTTCTCAATGGCAAAGCTTCTTCTATCCGCATCAACATTATTATTCATTGAAATGACTTTTTCCTTGTCGTTGTTGACTCTCTCCATCGCAGCATCAACATGTTCCTGCTTCTCCTCAAATTTTTCTTTTTGTTTCACCATGGTTGACAACAGACCATCCAGCTTGATCCTTTCCCTGTGTAACAGTTCGTTATATTTCAATGCCTTGTCAGTCGTTTGATCAAGGCTTGCAAGCGTGTTCTTCAAACCAACCGACACTTTCTGCATGTCAAACTTGTTGGCTTCGAATTTGAGTACTTTCTTGTAAATGTTTTCAAGTTTCTTCTCTTTCACCTCCTGGAGAAGGGTCGTTTTTGTTTCTAGTGATTGTGTGTTTGTCAATAAGTGATCTTCCCAGACTTTTAGGTCAGACTGCAGTTGTTCTATCTTCTCCTTCTCAATGGCAAGGCTTCTTGTATCCGCATCAACATTGTTTTTCATTGAAATGACCTTTTTGTTGTAGTTGCTGACTCTCTCCATCGCAGCTTCAACATGTTCCCTCTTCTCCTCAAATTCTTCTTTTTGTTTCACCATGGTTGACAACAGACCGTCCAGCTTGATCCTTTCCCTGTGCAACAGTTCGTTATATTTCAATCCCTTGTGAGTCGTTTGATCAAGGCTTGCAAGCGTGTTCTTCAACGCAAGCGACATTTTCTCCATGTCATCATTGTTGGCTTCGAATTTGAGTACTTTCTTGTCAATGTTTTCAAGTTTCTTCTCATTCACCTCCTGGAGATAGGTCTTTTTTGTTTCTATTGATTGTGATTTTGTCAATAAGTGATCTTCCCAGACTTTTAGGTCAGACTGCAGTTGTTCTATCTTCTCCTTCTCAATGGCAAGGCTTCTTCTGTCCGCATCAACATTATTTTTCATTGAAATGACCTTTTCCTTGTCGTTGCAGACTCTCTCCATCGCAGCTTCAACATGTTCCCTCTTCTCCTCAAATTCATCTTTTTGTTTCACCATGGTTGACAACAGACCATCCAGCTTGATACTTTTCCTGTGCAACAGTTCGTTATATTTATATCCCTTGTGAGTCGTTTGATCAAGGCTTGCAAGCGTGTTCTTCAACGCAACCGACACTTTCTGCATGTCAAACTTGTTGGCTTCGCATTTGATTACTTTCTTGGAAATGTTTTCAAGTTTCTTCTCATTCAACTCCTGGAGAAGGGTCTTTCTTGTTTCTAGTGATTGTTTGTTTGTCAATAAGTGTTCTTCCCAGATTTTAAGGTCAGACTGCAGTTGTTCTATCTTCTCCTTCTCAATGGCAAGTCTTCTCAAATCCGCGTCAACATTATTATTCATTGAAATGACCTTTTCTCTGTCTTTGCTGACTCTCTCTACAGCAGCTTCGACTTGTTCCCTCTTCTCCTCAAGATCTTCTTTTTGTTTCACCATGGTTGACAACAGACCATCCAGCTTGATCCTTTCTCTCTGTAACAATTTGGTATGTTTTAATCCCTTGTCAGTCGTTTGATCAAGGCTTGCAAGCGTGTTCTTGAACGCAAGCGACATTTTCTGCTTGTCATCCTTGTTTGCTTCGAATTTGATTACTTTCTTGTAAATGTTTTCAAGTTTCTTCTCTTTCACCTCCTGGAGAAGGGTCTTCTTTGTTTTTAGTGATTGTGTGTTTGTTAATAAGTGATCTTCCCAGATTTTCAGGTCCGACCACAGTTGTTCTATCTTCTCCTTCTCAATGGCAAGGCTTCTTCTATCCGCATCAACATTATTATTCATTGAAATGACTTTTTCCTTGTCGTTGTTGACTCTCTCCATCGCAGCTTCAACATGTTCCCTCTTCTCCTCAAATTCTTCTTTTTGTTTCACCATGGTTGACAACAGACCGTCCAGCTTGATCCTTTCCCTGTGCAACAGTTCGTTATATTTCAATCCCTTGTGAGTCGTTTGATCAAGGCTTGCAAGCGTGTTCTTCAACGCAACCGACACTTTCTGCATGTCAACCTTGTTGGCTTCGAATTTGAGTACTTTCTTGGAAATGTTTTCAAGTTTCTTCTCATTCACCTCCTGGAGAAGGGTCTTTTTTGTTTCTAGCGATTGTGTGTTTGTCAATACGTGATCTTCCCAGACTTTAAGGTCAGACTGCAGTTGTTCTATCTTCTCCTTCTCAATGGCAAGGCTCCTTCTATCCGCATCAACATTATTTTTCATTGAAATGACCTTTTCCTTGTCGTTGCTGACTCTCTCCATTGCAGCTTCAACATGTTCCCTCTTCTCCTCAAATTCTTCTTTTTGTTGGACCATGGTTGACAACAGACCATCCAGCTTGATCCGTTCTCTCTGCAACAGTTTGGTATGTTTTAATCCCTTGTAAGTCGTTTGATCAAGTCTGGCAAGCGTGTTCTTCAACGCAAGCGACATTTTCTCCATGTCATCATTGTTGGCTTCGAATTTGAGTACTTTCTTGTCAATGTTTTCAAGTTTCTTCTCATTCACCTCCTGGAGATAGGTCTTTTTTGTTTCTATTGATTGTGATTTTGTAAATAAGTGATCTTCCCAGACTTTTAGGTCAGACTGCAGTTGTTCTATCTTCTCCTTCTCAATGGCAAGGCTTCTTCTGTCCGCATCAACATTATTTTTCATTGAAATGACCTTTTCCTTGTCGTTGCAGACTCTCTCCATCGCAGCTTCAACATGTTCCCTCTTCTCCTCAAATTCATCTTTTTGTTTCACCATGGTTGACAACAGACCATCCAGCTTGATCCTTTCTCTCTGCAACAGTTTGGTATGTTTTAATCCCTTGTCAGTCGTTTGATCAAGTCTGGCAAGCGTGTTCTTCAACGCAAGCGACATTTTCTCCATTTCATCATTGTTGGCTTCGAATTTGAGTACTTTCTTGGAAATGTTTTCAAGTTTCTTCTCATTCACCTCCTGGAGAAGGGTCTTTTTTGTGTCTAGTGATTGTGTGTTTGTCAATACGTGATCTTCCCAGACTTTTAGGTCAGACTGCAGTTGTTCTATCTTCTCCTTCTCAATGGCAAGGCTTCTTGTATCCGCATCAACATTGTTTTTCATTGAAATGACCTTTTCGTTGTAGTTGCTGACTCTCTCCATCGCAGCTTCAACATGTTCCCTCTTCTCCTCAAATTCTTCTTTTTGTTTCACCATGGTTGACAACAGACCATCCAGCTTGATCCTTTCCCTGTGCAACAGTTCGTTATATTTCAATCCCTTGTGAGTCGTTTGATCAAGGCTTGCAAGCGTGTTCTTCAACGCAACCGACACTTTCTGCATGTCAACCTTGTTGGCTTCGAATTTGAGTACTTTCTTGGAAATGTTTTCAAGTTTCTTCTCATTCACCTCCTGGAGAAGGGTCTTTTTTGTTTCGAGTGATTGTTTGTTTGTCAATAATTGATCTTCCCTGACTTTAAGGTCAGACTGCAGTTGTTCTATCTTCTCCTTCTCAATGGCAAGGCTTCTTCTATCCGCATCAACATTATTTTTCATTGAAATGACCTTTTCCTTGTCGTTGCTGACTCTCTCCATCGCAGCTTCAACATGTTCCCTCTTCTCCTCAAATTCTTCTTTTTGTTTCACCATGGTTGACAACAGACCATCCAGCTTGATCCTTTCCCTGTGCAACAGTTCGTTATATTTCAATCCCTTGTGAGTCGTTTGATCAAGGCTTGCAAGCGTGTTCTTCAACGCAACCGACACTTTCTGCATGTCAACCTTGTTGGCTTCGAATTTGAGTACTTTCTTGGAAATGTTTTCAAGTTTCTTCTCATTCACCTCGTGGAGAAGGCTCTTTTTTGTTTCTATTGAATGTGATTTTGTCAATAAGTGATCTTCCCAGACTTTTAGGTCAGACTGCAATTGTTTTATCTTCTCCTTCTCAATGGAAAGGCTTCTTTTTTCCGCATCAACATTATTTTTCATTGAAATGACCTTTTCGTTGTAGTTGCTGACTCTCTCCATCGCAGCTTCAACATGTTCCCTCTTCTCCTCAAATTCTTCTTTTTGTTTCACCATGGTTGACAACAGACCATTCAGCTTGATCCTTTCTCTCTGCAACAGTTTGGTATGTTTTAATCCCTTGTCAGTCGTTTGATCAAGGTTTGCAAGCGTATTCTTCAACGCAAGCGACATTTTCTCCATGTCATCATTGTTGGCTTCGAATTTGAGTACTTTCTTGTAAATTTTTTCAAGTTTCTTCTCATTCACCTCCTGGAGATAGGTCTTTTTTGTTTCTATTGATTGTGATTTTGTCAATAAGTGATCTTCCCAGACTTTTAGGTCAGACTGCAGTTGTTCTATCTTCTCCTTCTCAATGGCAAGGCTTCTTGTATCAGCATCAACATTATTTTTCATTGAAATGACCTTTTCGTTGTCGTTGCTGACTCTCTCCATCGCAGCTTCAACATGTTTCCTCTTCTCCTCAAATTCTTCTTTTTGTTTCACCATGGTTGACAACAGACCATCCAGCATGATCCTTTCCCTGTGCAACAGTTTGTTATGTTTTAATACGTGGTCAATCGTTGGATCAAGGCTTTTAAGCATGTTCTTCAACTCAAATGACACTTTCTCAACGTCATCCCTGTTGGCTTCGAATTTGAGTACTTTCTTGCAAATGTTTTCAAGTTTCTTCTCATTCACCTCCTGGAGAAGGGTCTTTTTTGTTTCTAGCGATTGTGTGTTTGTCAATACGTGATCTTCCCAGACTTTAAGGTCAGACTGCAGTTGTTCTATCTTCTCCTTCTCAATGGCAAGGCTCCTTCTATCCGCATCAACATTATTTTTCATTGAAATGACCTTTTCCTTGTCGTTGCTGACTCTCTCCATTGCAGCTTCAACATGTTCCCTCTTCTCCTCAAATTCTTCTTTTTGTTGGACCATGGTTGACAACAGACCATCCAGCTTGATCCGTTCTCTCTGCAACAGTTTGGTATGTTTTAATCCCTTGTAAGTCGTTTGATCAAGTCTGGCAAGCGTGTTCTTCAACGCAAGCGACATTTTCTCCATGTCATCATTGTTGGCTTCGAATTTGAGTACTTTCTTGTCAATGTTTTCAAGTTTCTTCTCATTCACCTCCTGGAGATAGGTCTTTTTTGTTTCTATTGATTGTGATTTTGTAAATAAGTGATCTTCCCAGACTTTTAGGTCAGACTGCAGTTGTTCTATCTTCTCCTTCTCAATGGCAAGGCTTCTTCTGTCCGCATCAACATTATTTTTCATTGAAATGACCTTTTCCTTGTCGTTGCAGACTCTCTCCATCGCAGCTTCAACATGTTCCCTCTTCTCCTCAAATTCATCTTTTTGTTTCACCATGGTTGACAACAGACCATCCAGCTTGATCCTTTCTCTCTGCAACAGTTTCGTATGTTTTAATCCCTTGTCAGTCGTTTGATCAAGTCTGGCAAGCGTGTTCTTCAACGCAAGCGACATTTTCTCCATTTCATCATTGTTGGCTTCGAATTTGAGTACTTTCTTGGAAATGTTTTCAAGTTTCTTCTCATTCACCTCCTGGAGAAGGGTCTTTTTTGTGTCTAGTGATTGTGTGTTTGTCAATACGTGATCTTCCCAGACTTTTAGGTCAGACTGCAGTTGTTCTATCTTCTCCTTCTCAATGGCAAGGCTTCTTGTATCCGCATCAACATTGTTTTTCATTGAAATGACCTTTTCGTTGTAGTTGCTGACTCTCTCCATCGCAGCTTCAACATGTTCCCTCTTCTCCTCAAATTCTTCTTTTTGTTTCACCATGGTTGACAACAGACCATTCAGCTTGATCCTTTCTCTCTGCAACAGTTTGGTATGTTTTAATCCCTTGTCAGTCGTTTGATCAAGGTTTGCAAGCGTATTCTTCAACGCAAGCGACATTTTCTCCATGTCATCATTGTTGGCTTCGAATTTGAGTACTTTCTTGTAAATTTTTTCAAGTTTCTTCTCATTCACCTCCTGGAGATAGGTCTTTTTTGTTTCTATTGATTGTGATTTTGTCAATAAGTGATCTTCCCAGACTTTTAGGTCAGACTGCAGTTGTTCTATCTTCTCCTTCTCAATGGCAAGGCTTCTTGTATCAGCATCAACATTATTTTTCATTGAAATGACCTTTTCGTTGTCGTTGCTGACTCTCTCCATCGCAGCTTCAACATGTTCCCTCTTCTCCTCAAATTCTTCTTTTTGTTTCACCATGGTTGACAACAGACCATCCAGCATGATCCTTTCTCTCTGCAACAGTTTGGTATGTTTTAATCCCTTGTCAGTCGTTTGATCAAGTCTGGCAAGCGTGTTCTTCAACGCAAACGACATTTTCTCCATTTCATCATTGTTGGCTTCGAATTTGAGTACTTTCTTGTAAATGTTTTCAAGTTTCTTCTCATTCACCTCCTGGAGATAGGTCTTTTTTGTTTCTATTGATTGTGATTTTGTCAATAAGCGATCTTCCCAGACTTTTAGGTCAGACTGCAGTTGTTCTATCTTCTCCTTCTCAATGGCAAGGCTTCTTCTATCCGTATCAACATTATTTTTCATTGAAATGACCTTTTCCTTGTCGTTGCTGACTCTCTCCATCGCAGCTTCAACATGTTCCCTCTTCTCCTCAAATTCTTCTTTTTGTTTCACCATGGTTGAAAACAGACCATCCAGCTTGATCCTTTCCCTGTGCAACAGTTCGTTATATTTCAATCCCTTGTCAGTCGTTTGATCAAGGCTTGCAAGCGTGTTCTTCAAACCAACCGACACTTTCTGCATGTCAAACTTGTTGGCTTCGAATTTGAGTACTTTCTTGGAAATGTTTTCAAGTTTCTTCTCTTTCACCTCCTGGAGAAGGGTCGTTTTTGTTTCTAATGATTGTGTGTTTGTCAATACATGATCTTCCCAGACTTTAAGGTCAGACTGCAGTTGTTCTATCTTCTCCTTCTCAATGGCAAGGCTTCTTGTATCCGCATCAACATTGTTTTTCATTGAAATGACCTTTTCGTTGTAGTTGCTGACTCTCTCCATCGCAGCTTCAACATGTTCCCTCTTCTCCTCAAATTCTTCTTTTTGTTTCACCATGGTTGACAACAGACCATCCAGCTTGATCCTTTCTCTCTGCAACATTTTGGTGTGTTTTAATCCCTTGTCAGTCGTTTGATTAAGGCTTGCAAGCGTGTTCTTCAACGCAAGCGACACTTTCTGCATGTCATCCTTGTTGGCCTCGAATTTGATTACTTTCTTGTAAATTTTTTCAAGTTTCTTCTTATTCACCTCCTGGAGAAGCACATTTTTTGTTTCTAGTGACTGTGTCTTTGTCATTAAGTGATCTTCCCAGACTTTAAGGTCAGACCCCAGTTGTTCCACGCTCTTCTTCTCAATGGCAAGTCTTCTCAAATCCGCGTCAACATTATTTTTCATTGAAATGACCTTTTCCTTGTCGTTGCTGACTCTCTCTACAGCAGCTTCGACTTGTTCCCTCTTCTCCTCAAGATCTTCTTTTTGTTTCACCATGGTTGACAACAGACCATCCAGCTTGATCCTTTCTCTCTGTAACAGTTTGGTATGTTTTAATCCCTTGTCAGTCGTTTGATCAAGGCTTGCAAGCGTGTTCTTGAACGCAAGCGACATTTTCTGCTTGTCATCCTTGTTTGCTTCGAATTTGATTACTTTCTTGTAAATGTTTTCAAGTTTCTTCTCATTCACCTCCTGGAGAAGCCTCTTTTTTGTTTCTAGTGATTGTGTGTTTGTCAATAAGTGATCTTCCCAGATTTTCAGGTCCGACCACAGTTGTTCTATCTTCTCCTTCTCAATGGCAAGGCTTCTTCTATCCGCATCAACATTATTATTCATTGAAATGACTTTTTCTTTGTCGTTGTTGACTCTCTCCATCGCAGCTTCAACATGTTCCTGCTTCTCCTCAAATTCTTCTTTTTGTTTCACCATGGTTGACAACAGACCATCCAGCTTGATCCTTTCCCTGTGCAACAGTTCGTTATATTTCAATCCCTTGTCAGTCGTTTGATCAAGGCTTGCAAGCGTGTTCTTCAAACCAACCGACACTTTCTGCATGTCAAACTTGTTGGCTTCGAATTTGAGTACTTTCTTGTAAATGTTTTCAAGTTTCTTCTCTTTCACCTCCTGGAGAAGGGTCGTTTTTGTTTCTAGTGATTGTGTGTTTGTCAATAACTGATCTTCCCAGACTTTTAGGTCAGACTGCAGTTGTTCTATCTTCTCCTTCTCAATGGCAAGGCTTCTTGT
Organism: Phyllopteryx taeniolatus; assembly: GCF_024500385.1. NCBI lineage: Eukaryota > Metazoa > Chordata > Actinopteri > Syngnathiformes > Syngnathidae > Phyllopteryx > Phyllopteryx taeniolatus. The sequence continues at coordinate 9,009,917 of NC_084518.1, forward strand.
ATCCGCATCAACATTGTTTTTCATTGAAATGACCTTTTTGTTGTAGTTGCTGACTCTCTCCATCGCAGCTTCAACATGTTCCCTCTTCTCCTCAAATTCTTCTTTTTGTTTCACCATGGTTGACAACAGACCGTCCAGCTTGATCCTTTCCCTGTGCAACAGTTCGTTATATTTCAATCCCTTGTGAGTCGTTTGATCAAGGCTTGCAAGCGTGTTCTTCAACGCAAGCGACATTTTCTCCATGTCATCATTGTTGGCTTCGAATTTGAGTACTTTCTTGTCAATGTTTTCAAGTTTCTTCTCATTCACCTCCTGGAGATAGGTCTTTTTTGTTTCTATTGATTGTGATTTTGTCAATAAGTGATCTTCCCAGACTTTTAGGTCAGACTGCAGTTGTTCTATCTTCTCCTTCTCAATGGCAAGGCTTCTTCTGTCCGCATCAACATTATTTTTCATTGAAATGACCTTTTCCTTGTCGTTGCAGACTCTCTCCATCGCAGCTTCAACATGTTCCCTCTTCTCCTCAAATTCATCTTTTTGTTTCACCATGGTTGACAACAGACCATCCAGCTTGATACTTTTCCTGTGCAACAGTTCGTTATATTTATATCCCTTGTGAGTCGTTTGATCAAGGCTTGCAAGCGTGTTCTTCAACGCAACCGACACTTTCTGCATGTCAAACTTGTTGGCTTCGCATTTGATTACTTTCTTGGAAATGTTTTCAAGTTTCTTCTCATTCAACTCCTGGAGAAGGGTCTTTCTTGTTTCTAGTGATTGTTTGTTTGTCAATAAGTGTTCTTCCCAGATTTTAAGGTCAGACTGCAGTTGTTCTATCTTCTCCTTCTCAATGGCAAGTCTTCTCAAATCCGCGTCAACATTATTATTCATTGAAATGACCTTTTCTCTGTCTTTGCTGACTCTCTCTACAGCAGCTTCGACTTGTTCCCTCTTCTCCTCAAGATCTTCTTTTTGTTTCACCATGGTTGACAACAGACCATCCAGCTTGATCCTTTCTCTCTGTAACAATTTGGTATGTTTTAATCCCTTGTCAGTCGTTTGATCAAGGCTTGCAAGCGTGTTCTTGAACGCAAGCGACATTTTCTGCTTGTCATCCTTGTTTGCTTCGAATTTGATTACTTTCTTGTAAATGTTTTCAAGTTTCTTCTCTTTCACCTCCTGGAGAAGGGTCTTCTTTGTTTTTAGTGATTGTGTGTTTGTTAATAAGTGATCTTCCCAGATTTTCAGGTCCGACCACAGTTGTTCTATCTTCTCCTTCTCAATGGCAAGGCTTCTTCTATCCGCATCAACATTATTATTCATTGAAATGACTTTTTCCTTGTCGTTGTTGACTCTCTCCATCGCAGCTTCAACATGTTCCCTCTTCTCCTCAAATTCTTCTTTTTGTTTCACCATGGTTGACAACAGACCGTCCAGCTTGATCCTTTCCCTGTGCAACAGTTTGTTATATTTCAATCCCTTGTGAGTCGTTTGATCAAGGCTTGCAAGCGTGTTCTTCAACGCAACCGACACTTTCTGCATGTCAACCTTGTTGGCTTCGCATTTGAGTACTTTCTTGTAAATGTTTTCAAGTTTCTTCTCATTCACCTCCTGGAGAAGGGTCTTTTTTGTTTCTAGCGATTGTGTGTTTGTCAATACTTGATCTTCCCAGACTTTAAGGTCAGACTGCAGTTGTTCTATCTTCTCCTTCTCAATGGCAAGGCTCCTTCTATCCGCATCAACATTATTTTTCATTGAAATGACCTTTTCCTTGTCGTTGCTGACTCTCTCCATTGCAGCTTCAACATGTTCCCTCTTCTCCTCAAATTCTTCTTTTTGTTGGACCATGGTTGACAACAGACCATCCAGCTTGATCCGTTCTCTCTGCAACAGTTTGGTATGTTTTAATCCCTTGTAAGTCGTTTGATCAAGTCTGGCAAGCGTGTTCTTCAACGCAAGCGACATTTTCTCCATGTCATCATTGTTGGCTTCGAATTTGAGTACTTTCTTGTCAATGTTTTCAAGTTTCTTCTCATTCACCTCCTGGAGATAGGTCTTTTTTGTTTCTATTGATTGTGATTTTGTAAATAAGTGATCTTCCCAGACTTTTAGGTCAGACTGCAGTTGTTCTATCTTCTCCTTCTCAATGGCAAGGCTTCTTCTGTCCGCATCAACATTATTTTTCATTGAAATGACCTTTTCCTTGTCGTTGCAGACTCTCTCCATCGCAGCTTCAACATGTTCCCTCTTCTCCTCAAATTCATCTTTTTGTTTCACCATGGTTGACAACAGACCATCCAGCTTGATCCTTTCTCTCTGCAACAGTTTGGTATGTTTTAATCCCTTGTCAGTCGTTTGATCAAGTCTGGCAAGCGTGTTCTTCAACGCAAGCGACATTTTCTCCATTTCATCATTGTTGGCTTCGAATTTGAGTACTTTCTTGGAAATGTTTTCAAGTTTCTTCTCATTCACCTCCTGGAGAAGGGTCTTTTTTGTGTCTAGTGATTGTGTGTTTGTCAATACGTGATCTTCCCAGACTTTTAGGTCAGACTGCAGTTGTTCTATCTTCTCCTTCTCAATGGCAAGGCTTCTTGTATCCGCATCAACATTGTTTTTCATTGAAATGACCTTTTCGTTGTAGTTGCTGACTCTCTCCATCGCAGCTTCAACATGTTCCCTCTTCTCCTCAAATTCTTCTTTTTGTTTCACCATGGTTGACAACAGACCATCCAGCTTGATCCTTTCCCTGTGCAACAGTTCGTTATATTTCAATCCCTTGTGAGTCGTTTGATCAAGGCTTGCAAGCGTGTTCTTCAACGCAACCGACACTTTCTGCATGTCAACCTTGTTGGCTTCGAATTTGAGTACTTTCTTGGAAATGTTTTCAAGTTTCTTCTCATTCACCTCCTGGAGAAGGGTCTTTTTTGTTTCGAGTGATTGTTTGTTTGTCAATAATTGATCTTCCCTGACTTTAAGGTCAGACTGCAGTTGTTCTATCTTCTCCTTCTCAATGGCAAGGCTTCTTCTATCCGCATCAACATTATTTTTCATTGAAATGACCTTTTCCTTGTCGTTGCTGACTCTCTCCATCGCAGCTTCAACATGTTCCCTCTTCTCCTCAAATTCTTCTTTTTGTTTCACCATGGTTGACAACAGACCATCCAGCTTGATCCTTTCCCTGTGCAACAGTTCGTTATATTTCAATCCCTTGTGAGTCGTTTGATCAAGGCTTGCAAGCGTGTTCTTCAACGCAACCGACACTTTCTGCATGTCAACCTTGTTGGCTTCGAATTTGAGTACTTTCTTGGAAATGTTTTCAAGTTTCTTCTCATTCACCTCCTGGAGAAGGGTCTTTTTTGTTTCGAGTGATTGTTTGTTTGTCAATAATTGATCTTCCCTGACTTTAAGGTCAGACTGCAGTTGTTCTATCTTCTCCTTCTCAATGGCAAGGCTTCTTCTATCCGCATCAACATTATTTTTCATTGAAATGACCTTTTCCTTGTCGTTGCTGACTCTCTCCATCGCAGCTTCAACATGTTCCCTCTTCTCCTCAAATTCTTCTTTTTGTTTCACCATGGTTGACAACAGACCATCCAGCTTGATCCTTTCCCTGTGCAACAGTTCGTTATATTTCAATCCCTTGTGAGTCGTTTGATCAAGGCTTGCAAGCGTGTTCTTCAACGCAACCGACACTTTCTGCATGTCAACCTTGTTGGCTTCGAATTTGAGTACTTTCTTGGAAATGTTTTCAAGTTTCTTCTCATTCACCTCGTGGAGAAGGCTCTTTTTTGTTTCTATTGAATGTGATTTTGTCAATAAGTGATCTTCCCAGACTTTTAGGTCAGACTGCAATTGTTTTATCTTCTCCTTCTCAATGGAAAGGCTTCTTTTTTCCGCATCAACATTATTTTTCATTGAAATGACCTTTTCGTTGTAGTTGCTGACTCTCTCCATCGCAGCTTCAACATGTTCCCTCTTCTCCTCAAATTCTTCTTTTTGTTTCACCATGGTTGACAACAGACCATTCAGCTTGATCCTTTCTCTCTGCAACAGTTTGGTATGTTTTAATCCCTTGTCAGTCGTTTGATCAAGGTTTGCAAGCGTATTCTTCAACGCAAGCGACATTTTCTCCATGTCATCATTGTTGGCTTCGAATTTGAGTACTTTCTTGTAAATTTTTTCAAGTTTCTTCTCATTCACCTCCTGGAGATAGGTCTTTTTTGTTTCTATTGATTGTGATTTTGTCAATAAGTGATCTTCCCAGACTTTTAGGTCAGACTGCAGTTGTTCTATCTTCTCCTTCTCAATGGCAAGGCTTCTTGTATCAGCATCAACATTATTTTTCATTGAAATGACCTTTTCGTTGTCGTTGCTGACTCTCTCCATCGCAGCTTCAACATGTTCCCTCTTCTCCTCAAATTCTTCTTTTTGTTTCACCATGGTTGACAACAGACCATCCAGCATGATCCTTTCCCTGTGCAACAGTTTGTTATGTTTTAATACGTGGTCAATCGTTGGATCAAGGCTTTTAAGCATGTTCTTCAACTCAAATGACACTTTCTCAACGTCATCCCTGTTGGCTTCGAATTTGAGTACTTTCTTGCAAATGTTTTCAAGTTTCTTCTCATTCACCTCCTGGAGAAGGGTCTTTTTTGTTTCGAGTGATTGTTTGTTTGTCAATAATTGATCTTCCCTGACTTTAAGGTCAGACTGCAGTAGTTCTATCTTCTCCTTCTCAATGTCAAGGCTTCTTCTATCCGCATCAACATTATTTTTCATTGAAATGACCTTTTCCTTGTCGTTGCTGACTCTCTCCATCGCAGCTTCAACATGTTCCCTCTTCTCCTCAATTTCTTCTTTTTGTTTCACCATGCTTGACAACAGACTATCCAGCTTGATCCTTTCCCTGTGCAACAGTTTGTTTTGATTTAATCCCTTGTCAGTCGTTTGATCAAGGCTTGCAAGCGTGTTTTTCAACGCAAGCGACACTTTTTCCACGTCATCTTTGTTGGCTTCGAATTTGAGAACTTTCTTGTAAATGTTTTCAAGTTTCTTCTCATTCACCTCCTGGAGAAGGGTCTTTTTTGTTTCGAGTGATTGTTTGTTTGTCAATAATTGATCTTCCCTGACTTTAAGGTCAGACTGCAGTTGTTCTATCTTCTCCTTCTCAATGGCAAGGCTTCTTCTATCCGCATCAACATTATTTTTCATTGAAATTACCTTTTCCTTGTCGTTGCTGACTCTCTCCATCGCAGCTTCAACATGTTCCCTCTTCTCCTCAAATTCTTCTTTTTGTTTCACCATGGTTGACAACATACCATCCAGCTTGATCATTTCTCTTTGCAACAGTTTGGTAGTTTTTAATCCCTTGTCAGTCGTTTGATCAAGGTTTGCAAGCGTGTTCTTCAACGCAAGCGACATTTTCTCCATGTCATCATTGTTGGCTTCGAATTTGAGTACTTTCTTGTAAATTTTTTCAAGTTTCTTCTCATTCACCTCCTGGAGATAGGTCTTTTTTGTTTCTATTGATTGTGATTTTGTCAATAAGTGATCTTCCCAGACTTTTAGGTCAGACTGCAGTTGTTCTATCTTCTCCTTCTCAATGGCAAGGCTTCTTGTATCAGCATCAACATTATTTTTCATTGAAATGACCTTTTCCTTGTCGTTGCTGACTCTCTCCATCGCAGCTTCAACATGTTCCCTCTTCTCCTCAAATTCATCTTTTTGTTTCACCATGGTTGACAACAGACCATCCAGCTTGATACTTTCCCTGTGCAACAGTTCGTTATATTTCAATCCCTTGTGAGTCGTTTGATCAAGGCTTGCAAGCGTGTTCTTCAACGCAACCGACACTTTCTGCATGTCAACCTTGTTGGCTTCGCATTTGAGTACTTTCTTGGAAATGTTTTCAAGTTTCTTCTCATTCACCTCCTGGAGAAGGCTCTTTTTTGTTTCTAGTGATTGTGTGTTCGTCAATACGTGATCTCTCCAGACTTTAAGGTCAGACTGCCGTTGTTCTATCTTCTCCTTCTCAATGGCAAGGCTTCTTGTATCCGCATCAACATTGTTTTTCATTGAAATGACCTTTTCGTTGTAGTTGCTGACTCTCTCCATCGCAGCTTCAACATGTTCCCTCTTCTCCTCAAATTCTTCTTTTTGTTTCACCATGGTTGACAACAGACCATCCAGCTTGATCCTTTCCCTGTGCAACAGTTCGTTATATTTCAATCCCTTGTGAGTCGTTTGATCAAGGCTTGCAAGCGTGTTCTTCAACGCAACCGACACTTTCTGCATGTCAACCTTGTTGGCTTCGAATTTGAGTACTTTCTTGGAAATGTTTTCAAGTTTCTTCTCATTCACCTCGTGGAGAAGGCTCTTTTTTGTTTCTATTGAATGTGATTTTGTCAATAAGTGATCTTCCCAGACTTTTAGGTCAGACTGCAATTGTTTTATCTTCTCCTTCTCAATGGAAAGGCTTCTTTTTTCCGCATCAACATTATTTTTCATTGAAATGACCTTTTCGTTGTAGTTGCTGACTCTCTCCATCGCAGCTTCAACATGTTCCCTCTTCTCCTCAAATTCTTCTTTTTGTTTCACCATGGTTGACAACAGACCATTCAGCTTGATCCTTTCTCTCTGCAACAGTTTGGTATGTTTTAATCCCTTGTCAGTCGTTTGATCAAGGTTTGCAAGCGTATTCTTCAACGCAAGCGACATTTTCTCCATGTCATCATTGTTGGCTTCGAATTTGAGTACTTTCTTGTCAATGTTTTCAAGTTTCTTCTCATTCACCTCCTGGAGATAGGTCTTTTTTGTTTCTATTGATTGTGATTTTGTCAATAAGTGATCTTCCCAGACTTTTAGGTCAGACTGCAGTTGTTCTATCTTCTCCTTCTCAATGGCAAGGCTTCTTGTATCAGCATCAACATTATTTTTCATTGAAATGACCTTTTCGTTGTCGTTGCTGACTCTCTCCATCGCAGCTTCAACATGTTGCCTCTTCTCCTCAAATTCTTCTTTTTGTTTCACCATGGTTGACAACAGACCATCCAGCATGATCCTTTCCCTGTGCAACAGTTTGTTATGTTTTAATACGTGGTCAATCGTTGGATCAAGGCTTTTAAGCATGTTCTTCAACTCAAATGACACTTTCTCAACGTCATCCCTGTTGGCTTCAAATTTGAGTACTTTCTTGCAAATGTTTTCAAGTTTCTTCTCATTCACCTCCTGAAGAAGGGTCTTTTTTGTTTCGAGTGATTGTTTGTTTGTCAATATTTGATCTTCCCTGACTTTAAGGTCAGACTGCAGTAGTTCTATCTTCTCCTTCTCAATGTCAAGGCTTCTTCTATCCGCATCAACATTATTTTTCATTGAAATGACCTTTTCCTTGTCGTTGCTGACTCTCTCCATCGCAGCTTCAACATGTTCCCTCTTCTCCTCAATTTCTTCTTTTTGTTTCACCATGCTTGACAACAGACTATCCAGCTTGATCCTTTCCCTGTGCAACAGTTTGTTTTGATTTAATCCTTTGTCAGTCGTTTGATCAAGGCTTGCAAGCGTGTTTTTCAACGCAAGCGACACTTTTTCCACGTCATATTTGTTGGCTTCGAATTTGAGAACTTTCTTGTAAATGTTTTCAAGTTTCTTCTCATTCACCTCCTGGAGAAGGGTCTTTTTTGTTTCGAGTGATTGTTTGTTTGTCAATAATTGATCTTCCCTGACTTTAAGGTCAGACTGCAGTTGTTCTATCTTCTCCTTCTCAATGGCAAGGCTTCTTCTATCCGCATCAACATTATTTTTCATTGAAATTACCTTTTCCTTGTCGTTGCTGACTCTCTCCATCGCAGCTTCAACATGTTCCCTCTTCTCCTCAAATTCTTCTTTTTGTTTCACAATGGTTGACAACAGACCATCCAGCTTGATCCTTTCTCTCTGCAACAGTTTGGTATGTTTTAATCCCTTGTTAGTCGTTTGATCAAGGCTTGCAAGCGTGTTCTTCAACGCAAGCGACATTTTCTCCATTTCATCCTTGTTGGCTTTGAATTTGAGTACTTTCTTGTTCATGTTTTCAAGTTTCTTCTCATTCACTTCCTGGAGAAGGGTCTTTTTTGTTTCTAGTGATTGTGTGTTTGTCAATAAGTGATCTTCCCAGACTTTAAGGTCAGACTGCAGTTGTTCTATCTTCTCCTTCTCAATGGCAAGGCTTCTTCTATCCGCATCAACATTATTTTTCATTGAAATGACCTTTTCCTTGTCGTTGCTGACTCTCTCCATCGCAGCTTCAACATGTTCCCTCTCCGCCTCAAATTCTTCTTTTTGTTTCACCATGGTTGACAACATACCATCCAGCTTGATCATTTCTCTTTGCAACAGTTTGGTAGTTTTTAATCCCTTGTCAGTCGTTTGATCAAGGTTTGCAAGCGTGTTCTTCAACGCAAGCGACATTTTCTCCATGTCATCATTGTTGGCTTCGAATTTGAGTACTTTCTTGTAAATTTTTTCAAGTTTCTTCTCATTCACCTCCTGGAGATAGGTCTTTTTTGTTTCTATTGATTGTGATTTTGTCAATAAGTGATTTAGGTCAGACTGCAGTTGTTCTATCTTCTCCTTCTCAATGGCAAGGCTTCTTGTATCAGCATCAACATTATTTTTCATTGAAATGACCTTTTCCTTGTCGTTGCTGACTCTCTCCATCGCAGCTTCAACATGTTCCCTCTTCTCCTCAAATTCATCTTTTTGTTTCACCATGGTTGACAACAGACCATCCAGCTTGATACTTTCCCTGTGCAACAGTTCGTTATATTTCAATCCCTTGTGAGTCGTTTGATCAAGGCTTGCAAGCGTGTTCTTCAACGCAACCGACACTTTCTGCATGTCAACCTTGTTGGCTTCGCATTTGAGTACTTTCTTGGAAATGTTTTCAAGTTTCTTCTCATTCACCTCCTGGAGAAGGCTCTTTTTTGTTTCTAGTGATTGTGTGTTTGTCAATACGTGATCTCCCCAGACTTTAAGGTCAGACTGCCGTTGTTCTATCTTCTCCTTCTCAATGGCAAGGCTTCTTGTATCCGCATCAACATTGTTTTTCATTGAAATGACCTTTTCGTTGTAGTTGCTGACTCTCTCCATCGCAGCTTCAACATGTTCCCTCTTCTCCTCAAATTCTTCTTTTTGTTTCACCATGGTTGACAACAGACCATCCAGCTTGATCCTTTCCCTGTGCAACAGTTCGTTATATTTCAATCCCTTGTGAGTCGTTTGATCAAGGCTTGCAAGCGTGTTCTTCAACGCAACCGACACTTTCTGCATGTCAACCTTGTTGGCTTCGAATTTGAGTACTTTCTTGGAAATGTTTTCAAGTTTCTTCTCATTCACCTCGTGGAGAAGGCTCTTTTTTGTTTCTATTGAATGTGATTTTGTCAATAAGTGATCTTCCCAGACTTTTAGGTCAGACTGCAATTGTTTTATCTTCTCCTTCTCAATGGAAAGGCTTCTTTTTTCCGCATCAACATTATTTTTCATTGAAATGACCTTTTCGTTGTAGTTGCAGACTCTTTCCATCGCAGCTTCAACATCTTCCCTCTTCTCCTCAAATTCTTCTTTTTTTTTCACCATGGTTGACAACAGACCATTCAGCTTGATCCTTTCTCTCTGCAACAGTTTGGTATGTTTTAATCCCTTGTCAGTCGTTTGATCAAGGTTTGCAAGCGTATTCTTCAACGCAAGCGACATTTTCTCCATGTCATCATTGTTGGCTTCGAATTTGAGTACTTTCTTGTAAATGTTTTCAAGTTTCTTCTCATTCACCTCCTGGAGATAGGTCTTTTTTGTTTCTATTGATTGTGATTTTGTCAATAAGTGATCTTCCCAGACTTTTAGGTCAGACTGCAGTTGTTCTATCTTCTCCTTCTCAATGGCAAGGCTTCTTCTGTCCGCATCAACATTATTTTTCATTGAAATGACCTTTTCCTTGTCGTTGCAGACTCTCTCCATCGCAGCTTCAACATGTTCCATCTTCTCCTCAAATTCATCTTTTTGTTTCACCATGGTTGACAACAGACCATCCAGCTTGATCCTTTCTCTCTGCAACAGTTTGGTATGTTTTAATCCCTTGTCAGTCGTTTGATCAAGTCTGGCAACCGTGTTCTTCAACGCAAGCGACATTTTCTCCATTTCATCATTGTTGGCTTCGAATTTGAGTACTTTCTTGCAAATATTTTCAAGTTTCTTCTCATTCACCTCCTGGAGAAGGGTCTTTTTTGTTTCGAGTGATTGTTTGTTTGTCAATAATTGATCTTCCCTGACTTTAAGGTCAGACTGCAGTTGTTCTATCTTCTCCTTCTCAATGGCAAGGCTTCTTCTATCCGCATCAACATTATTTTTCATTGAAATGACCTTTTCCTTGTCGTTGCTGACTCTCTCCATCGCAGCTTCAACATGTTCCCTCTTCTCCTCAAATTCTTCTTTTTGTTTCACCATGGTTGACAACAGACCATCCAGCTTGATCCTTTCTTTCTGCAACAGTTTGGTATGTTTTAATCCCTTGTCATTCGTTCGATCAAGGCTTGCAAGCGTTTTCTTCAACGCAAGCAACACTTTCTGCATGTCAAACTTTTTGGCTTCGAATTTAAGTACTTTCTTGTTAATGTTTTCAAGTTTCTTCTCATTCACCTCCTGGAGATAGGTCTTTTTTGTTTCTATTGAATGTGATTTTGTCAATAAGTGATCTTCCCAGACTTTTAGGTCAGACTGCAATTGTTTTATCTTCTCCTTCTCAATGGAAAGGCTTCTTTTTTCCGCATCAACATTATTTTTCATTGAAATGACCTTTTTGTTGTAGTTGCAGACTCTTTCCATCGCAGCTTCAACATGTTCCCTCTTCTCCTCAAACTCTTCTTTTTTTTTCACCATGGTTGACAACAGACCATTCAGCTTGATCCTTTCTCTCTGCAACAGTTTGGTATGTTTTAATCCCTTGTCAGTCGTTTGATCAAGGTTTGCAAGCGTATTCTTCAACGCAAGCGACATTTTCTCCATGTCATCATTGTTGGCTTCGAATTTGAGTACTTTCTTGTAAATATTTTCAAGTTTCTTCTCATTCACCTCCTGGAGATAGGTCTTTTTTGTTTCTATTGATTGTGATTTTGTCAATAAGTGATCTTCCCAGACTTTTAGGTCAGACTGCAGTTGTTCTATCTTCTCCTTCTCAATGGCAAGGCTTCTTCTGTCCGCATCAACATTATTTTTCATTGAAATGACCTTTTCGTTGTCGTTGCTGACTCTCTCCATCGCAGCTTCAACATGTTCCCTCTTCTCCTCAAATTCTTCTTTTTGTTTCACCATGCTTGACAACAGACTATCCAGCTTGATCCTTTCCCTGTGCAACAGTTTGTTTTGATTTAATCCCTTGTCAGTCGTTTGATCAAGGCTTGCAAGCGTGTTTTTCAACGCAAGCGACACTTTTTCCACGTCATCTTTGTTGGCTTCGAATTTGAGAACTTTCTTGCAAATGTTTTCAAGTTTCTTCTCATTCACCTCCTGGAGAAGGGTCTTTTTTGTTTCGAGTGATTGTTTGTTTGTCAATAATTGATCTTCCCTGACTTTAAGGTCAGACTGCAGTTTTTCTATCTTCTCCTTCTCAATGGCAAGGCTTCTTCTATCCGCATCAACATTATTTTTCATTGAAATTACCTTTTCCTTGTCGTTGCTGACTCTCTCCATCGCAGCTTCAACATGTTCCCTCTTCTCGTCAAATTCTTCTTTTTGTTTCACAATGGTTGACAACAGACCATCCAGCTTGATCCTTTCTCTCTGCAACAGTTTGGTATGTTTTAATCCCTTGTTAGTCGTTTGATCAAGGCTTGCAAGCGTGTTCTTCAACGCAAGCGACATTTTCTCCATTTCATCCTTGTTGGCTTTGAATTTGAGTACTTTCTTGTTCATGTTTTCAAGTTTCTTCTCATTCACCTCCTGGAGAAGGGTCTTTTTTGTTTCGAGTGATTGTTTGTTTGTCAATAATTGATCTTCCCTGACTTTAATGTCAGACTGCAGTTGTTCTATCTTCTCCTTCTCAATGTCAAGGCTTCTTCTATCCGCATCAATATTATTATTCATTGAAAGGACCTTTTCTCTGTCTTTCCTGACTCTTTCCATAGCAGCTTCAACATGTTCCCTCTTCTCCTCAATTTCTTCTTTTTGTTTCACCATGCTTGACAACAGACTATCCAGCTTGATCCTTTCCCTGTGCAACAGTTTGTTTTGATTTAATCCCTTGTCAGTCGTTTGAACGAGGCTTGAAAGCGTGTTTTTCAACGCAAGCGACACTTTTTCCACGTCATCTTTGTTGGCTTCGAATTTGAGAACTTTCTTGTAAATGTTTTCAAGTTTCTTCTCATTCACCTCCTGGAGATGGGTCTTTTTTGTTTCGAGTGATTGTTTGTTTGTCAATAATTGATCTTCCCTGACTTTAAGGTCAGACTGCAGTTGTTCTATCTTCTCCTTCTCAATGGCAAGGCTTCTTCTATCCGCATCAACATTATTTTTCATTGAAATTACCTTTTCCTTGTCGTTGCTGACTCTCTCCATCGCAGCTTCAACATGTTCCCTCTCCGCCTCAAATTCTTCTTTTTGTTTCACCATGGTTGACAACAGACCATCCAGCTTGATCATTTCTCTCTGCAACAGTTTGGTAGGTTTTAATCCCTTGTCAGTCGTTTGATCAAGGTTTGCAAGCGTGTTCTTCAACGCAAGCGACATTTTCTCCATTTCATCATTGTTGGCTTCGAATTTGAGTACTTTCTTGTAAATGTTTTCAAGTTTCTTCTCATTCACCTCCTGGAGATAGGTCTTTTTTGTTTCTATTGATTGTGATTTTGTCAATAAGTGATCTTCCCAGACTTTTAGGTCAGACTGCAGTTGTTCTATCTTCTCCTTCTCAATGGCAAGGCTTCTTGTATCAGCATCAACATTATTTTTCATTGAAATGACCTTTTCGTTGTCGTTGCTGACTCTCTCCATCGCAGCTTCAACATGTTCCCTCTTCTCCTCAAATTCTTCTTTTTGTTTCACCATGGTTGACAACAGACCATCCAGCATGATCCTTTCCCTGTGCAACAGTTCGTTATGTTTTAATACGTGGTCAATCGTTGGATCAAGGCTTTTAAGCGTGTTCTTCAACTCAAATGACACTTTCTCAACGTCATCCCTGTTGGCTTCGAATTTGAGTACTTTCTTGCAAATGTTTTCAAGTTTCTTCTCATTCACCTCCTGGAGAAGGGTCTTTTTTGTTTCGAGTGATTGTTTGTTTGTCAATAATTGATCTTCCCTGACTTTAAGGTCAGACTGCAGTTGTTCTATCTTCTCCTTCTCAATGTCAAGGCTTCTTCTATCCGCATCAATATTATTATTCATTGAAAGGACCTTTTCTCTGTCTTTCCTTACTCTTTCCATAGCAGCTTCAACATGTTCCCTCTTCTCCTCAATTTCTTCTTTTTGTTTCACCATGCTTGACAACAGACTATCCAGCTTGATCCTTTCCCTGTGCAACAGTTTGTTTTGATTTAATCCCTTGTCAGTCGTTTGATCAAGGCTTGCAAGCGTGTTTTTCAACGCAAGCGACACTTTTTCCACGTCATCTTTGTTGGCTTCGAATTTGAGAACTTTCTTGTAAATGTTTTCAAGTTTCTTCTCATTCACCTCCTGGAGAAGGGTCTTTTTTGTTTCGAGTGATTGTTTGTTTGTCAATAATTGATCTTCCCTGACTTTAAGGTCAGACTGCAGTTGTTCTATCTTCTCCTTCTCAATGGCAAGGCTTCTTCTATCCGCATCAACATTATTTTTCATTGAAATGACCTTTTCCTTGTCGTTGCTGACTCTCTCCATCGCAGCTTCAACATGTTCCCTCTCCGCCTCAAATTCATCTTTTTGTTTCACCATGGTTGACAACAGACCATCCAGCTTGATCATTTCTCTCTGCAACAGTTTGGTAGTTTTTAATCCCTTGTCAGTCGTTTGATCAAGGTTTGCAAGCGTGTTCTTCAACGCAAGCGACATTTTCTCCATGTCATCATTGTTGGCTTCGAATTTCAGTACTTTCTTGTAAATTTTTTCAAGTTTCTTCTCATTCACCTCCTGGAGATAGGTCTTTTTTGTTTCTATTGATTGTGATTTTGTCAATAAGTGATCTTCCCAGACCTTTAGGTCAGACTGCAGTTGTTCTATCTTCTCCTTCTCAATGGCAAGGCTTCTTGTATCAGCATCAACATTATTTTTCATTGAAATGACCTTTTCGTTGTCGTTGCTGACTCTCTCCATCGCAGCTTCAACATGTTCCCTCTTCTCCTCAAATTCTTCTTTTTGTTGCACCATGGTTGACAACAGACCATCCAGCATGATCCTTTCCCTGTGCAACAGTTCGTTATGTTTTAATATGTGGTCAATCGTTGGATCAAGGCTTTTAAGCGTGTTTTTCAACGCAAGCGACACTTTTTCCACGTCATCTTTGTTGGCTTCGAATTTGAGAACTTTCTTGTAAATGTTTTCAAGTTTCTTCTCATTCACCTCCTGGAGAAGGGTCTTTTTTGTTTCGAGTGATTGTTTGTTTGTCAATAATTGATCTTCCCTGACTTTAAGGTCAGACTGCAGTTGTTCTATCTTCTCCTTCTCAATGGCAAGGCTTCTTCTATCCGCATCAACATTATTTTTCATTGAAATGACCTTTTCCTTGTCGTTGCTGACTCTCTCCATCGCAGCTTCAACATGTTCCCTCTTCTCCTCAAATTCTTCTTTTTGTTTCACAATGGTTGACAACAGACCATCCAGCTTGATCCCTTCTCTCTGCAACAGTTTGGTATGTTTTAATCCCTTGTTAGTCGTTTGATCAAGGCTTGCAAGCGTGTTCTTCAACGCAAGCGACATTTTCTCCATTTCATCCTTGTTGGCTTTGAATTTGAGTACTTTCTTGTTCATGTTTTCAAGTTTCTTCTCATTCACTTCGTGGAGAAGGGTCTTTTTTGTTTCTCGTGATTGTGTGTTTGTCAATAAGTGATCTTCCCAGACTTTAAGGTCAGACTGCAGTTGTTCTATCTTCTCCTTCTCAATGGCAAGGCTTCTTCTATCCGCATCAACATTATTTTTCATTGAAATGACCTTTTCCTTGTCGTTGCTGACTCTCTCCATCGCAGCTTCAACATGTTCCCTCTTCTCCTCAAATTCTTCTTTTTGTTTCACAATGGTTGACAACAGACCATCCAGCTTGATCCTTTCTTTCTGCAACAGTTTGGTATGTTTTAATCCCTTGTTAGTCGTTTGATCAAGGCTTGCAAGCGTGTTCTTCAACGCAAGCGACATTTTCTCCATTTCATCCTTGTTGGCTTTGAATTTGAGTACTTTCTTGTTCATGTTTTCAAGTTTCTTCTCATTCACCTCCTGGAGATAGGTCTTTTTTGTTTCTATTGATTGTGATTTTGTCAATAAGTGATCTTCCCAGACTTTTAGGTCAGACTGCATTTGTTCTATCTTCTCCTTCTCAATGTCAAGGCTTCTTCTATCCGCATCAATATTATTATTCATTGAAAGGACCTTTTCTCTGTCTTTCCTGACTCTTTCCATAGCAGCTTCAACATGTTCCCTCTTCTCCTCAATTTCTTCTTTTTGTTTCACCATGGTTGACAACAGACCATCCAGCATGATCCTTTCCCTGTGCAACAGTTCGTTATGTTTTAATACGTGGTCAATCGTTGGATCAAGGCTTTTAAGCGTGTTCTTCAACGCAACCGACACTTTCTGCATGTCAACCTTGTTGGCTTCGCATTTGAGTACTTTCTTGTAAATGTTTTCAAGTTTCTTCTCATTCACCTCCTGGAGAAGGCTCTTTTTTGTTTCTAGTGATTGTGTGTTTGTCAATAAATGATCTTCCCAGACTTTAAGGTCAGACTGCAGTTGTTCTATCTTCTCCTTCTCAATGGCAAGGCTTCTTCTATCCGCATCAACATTATTTTTCATTGAAATGACCTTTTCCTTGTCGTTGCTGACTCTCTCAATCGCAGCTTCAACATGTTCCCTCTTCTCCTCAAATTCTTCTTTTTGTTTCACAATGGTTGACAACAGACCATCCAGCTTGATCCTTTCTCTCTGCAACAGTTTGGTATGTTTTAATCCCTTGTTAGTCGTTTGATCAAGGCTTGCAAGCGTGTTCTTCAACGCAAGCGACATTTTCTCCATTTCATCCTTGTTGGCTTTGAATTTGAGTACTTTCTTGTTCATGTTTTCAAGTTTCTTCTCATTCACTTCCTGGAGAAGGGTCTTTTTGGTTTCTAGTGATTGTGTGTTTGTCAATAAGTGATCTTCCCAGACTTTAAGGTCAGACTGCAGTTGTTCTATCTTCTCCTTCTCAATGGCAAGGCTTCTTCTATCCGCATCAACATTATTTTTCATTGAAATGACCTTTTCCTTGTCGTTGCTGAATCTCTCCATCGCAGCTTCAACATGTTCCCTCTCCGCCTCAAATTCTTCTTTTTGTTTCACCATAGTTGACAACAGACCATCCAGCTTGATCATTTCTCTCTGCAACAGTTTGGTAGGTTTTAATCCCTTGTCAGTCGTTTGATCAAGGTTTTCAAGCGTGTTCTTCAACGCAGGCGACATTTTCTCCATGTCATCCTTGTTGGCTTTGAATTTGAGTACTTTCTTGTTAATGTTTTCAAGTTTCTTCTCATTCACCTCCTGGAGAAGGGTCTTTTTTGTTTCCAGTGATTGTTTGTTTGTCAATAAGTGATCTTTCCTGACTTTAAGGTCAGACTGCAGTTGTTCTATCTTCTCCTTCTCAATGTCAAGGCTTCTTCTATCCGCATCAATATTATTATTTATTGAAAGGACCTTTTCTCTGTCTTTCCTGACTCTTTCCACAGCAGCTTCAAAATGTTTCCTGTTCTCGTCAAGATCTTCTTTTTGTTTCACCATGCTTGACAACAGACTATCCAGCTTGATCCTTTCCCTGTGCAACAGTTTGTTATGTTTTAATACGTGGTCAATCGTTGGATCAAGGCTTTTAAGCGTGTTCTTCAACTCAAGTGACAATTTCTCGACGTCATTCTTGTTGGCTTCGAATTTGAGTACTTTCTTGTAAATGTTTTCAAGTTTCTTCTTATTCACCTCCTGGAGAAGGGTCTTTTTTGTTTCTAGTGATTGTGATTTTGTCAATAAGTGATCTTCCCAGACTTTTAGGTCAGACTGCAGTTGGTCTATCTTCTCCTTCTCAATGGCAAGGCTTCTTCTATCCGCATCAACATTATTTTTCATTGAAATGACCTTTTCCTTTTTGTTGCTGACTCTCTCCATCGCAGCTTCAACATGTTCCCTCTTCTCCTCAAATTCTTCTTTTTGTTTCACAATGGTTGACAACAGACCATCCAGCTTGATCCTTTCTCTCTGCAACAGTTTGATATGTTTTAATACGTGGTCAATCGTTGGATCAAGGCTTGCAAGCGTGTTCTTCAACGCAAGTGACACTTTCTCCACGTCATCCTTGTTGGCTTCGAATTTGAGTACTTTCTTGTAAATGTTTTCAAGTTTCTTTCCATTCACCTCCTGGAGAAGGGTCTTTTTTCTTTCTCGTGATTGTGTGTTTGTCAATAAGTAATCTTCCCAGACTTTAAGTTCAGACTGCATTTGTTCTATCATCTCCTTCTCAATGGCAAGGCTTCTTCTCTCCGCCTCAACATTATTTTTCATTGAAATGACCTTTTCTCTTTCTTTGCTGACTCTTTCCACAACAGCTTCAAAATGTTCCCTCTTCTCCTCAAATTCATCTTTTTGTTTCACCATGCTTGACAACAGGCCTTCCAGCTTGATCCTTTCTCTCTGCAACAGTTTGGTATGTTTTAATACTTGGCCAGTCGTTTGATCAAGTCTTTCAAGTGTGTTATTCAACGCAACTGACACTTTCTCCACGTCATCCTTGTTGGCTTCGAATTTGAGTACTTTCTTGTAAATGTTTTCATGTTTCTTCTTATTCACCTCCTGGAGATTGGTCTTTTTTGTTTCTAGTGATTGTATGTTTGTCATTTGGTGATCTTCCCATACTTTAAAGTCCGACTGCAATTGTGCCAGCTTCTTCTTCTCAATAATTAGTTCTCTATCAACATCAATATTATTCTTCATTGAAAGTAACGTTTCCCTCTCATTGCCCACTTTGTCCGTATTAGCGTCAACATCTTCTCTCATTTCAATAAGGTCTTCTCTTTTTTTTACCATGAATTTTAGCACACTACCCAGCTGGTTCCTTCCACAGAGATTTTTTTTATTGTGTCTGATCTCACAGATTGTGATTTCCAATTTATTTGTTGTTTCTTTCATTAATTCTTTTCTCTTCTCCAGAAAAGTAATTTGTAGCTGTATGCCAGCCATAGTTTTGTTTAAATCATACTTCAACAATTCCAGCCCATTTTTTCTTCTCTTTATCGTTTCAATGACTTCCTGTGTTATTTTCTTTAAATGACAAATTTCATTTCCTTTTTTAAATCCAAAACATATGTGTTCCACTTCATATTTCGTGTTCGTTGTGATTTTCTGCTGTTTACTTATCTTTTGCTTGATGTCATGAATTGTTTGGGTCATATATTCACAGTGTGTTCTCATAATTGCATGCATCTCCATATATTTAGAAATAATGTCACAGTTGTTTTGACTCTGATTAGAGACTTTTGTGACAATCGACATCGTGGACTCTTTCTGGCATCTTTGTATATTCCACTTCAGGATCTCCAAACGATCTATCTCTTTGATAACTCTCTCCAGATGCCGATTCAGCTCTTTTTGCCACTTCCGTGTCTCCCTTTTGAGGGATTTCTCCTCTAATTTGATCTCAGCATCTTTTTTTTTATTGTGTTGCTCTAATTGACTGAGTTTTCTTAAAAGGTTTAGTTTGTGTTTCTGTTTGATCTCCAATTCAGACTTTAACACTTCAGCCTCTTTGGTTTCTCTTTTCAGGCTTTCTAGTTTAATATCAAGCTCTCTTTTTTGTATTTGCATTTCTTTCCTGATGTCAAGCATTTCATGAATTTCTTTTTTGAAGGGGATCATAAGCCTTTCTTTTTTCATCCTCGCATCAAATGTCAGAGTCTTGCTTTCTCTTTTAAAAGTAGTGAGACATGCTATTTGTTTGCATAGATGAATCTTTGTATTTTCCAGAATTTCCATTTTCTTCCTAATCATTTCCAATTGTATGCTGATCTTTTGCATGGTGTCATGGATACCAATGAGGTATTTATTGACCTTTGAACTAATTTGTTCTTCATCTGTTTTACCAAATACTTTTTGTACTTTCATCCTTTCCAAATATTTAATCCTCAAATTGTTGCATCCGCTAATTACAACAGTTAAGTCTTCAGTACTTCCATGTCTCTTCTCAGACAATTCCTTTTGCTGTTGCAGTTTGCACCTCAGAAGTTCCAAGCCATCCCTCTCTTTTATTATTTTTTCATGCATTTTGCCAAACTCTTTTTCCTTCTTTTTGGTCTCCTCATTCATTAATCCTCTTTCTTGCTTCATTTTAAACCAGACGCTTTTCAGAGCCTTGAATTTTCTCATCAGTTTTCTTAATGCTTGTTCACTTTGTTTTTTCTTAATGTCAAGCAACTCTAATTCTTGTAGCTCTTGTTTAATTACTTGATCCTTGCCATCAAGCTGCTGTTTCTCTCTTCGTACATCCTCCCTTAAACTGTTGAACTTGTACATTTCTTGCACAGGTTGAGTCATTTTAGGCACCTTTTTCTCTCCTTCCTTCCTATCTTTGTCACTTAATAAGTCTCCCCAATGTTTATTTTTATAGTTTCTCTGATCAAATTTTTTTTCTGTATCCTCATTGTATTCCTCCTTTGAAAGGAAATCTTTGGTCTGAGTCTTTGGTCTTTGCAAATTATTTATATCCATTATGAGTCTGTTAACCTCCTGATTCTTCCCCTCCATATCATCCATAGAATTTTCTATTGTCTTTCTCAGTTTTTCTTCTTTCACCCTGAGTTCATATGCCTCATTTTCAGTACGTTCCCTTTGTTTTATTAATTCAGCCATAAGTATTTCTTCAATCATTTTCATCTCAGTTTTTGTTCTGTCACTAGGTATAAGTGTGTCATCCTTGACTTCTTTGTATGTTTCATTTTGGCCTTCTTCATTAGACGGAAACACGTCTAATTTGTTTATTGGAGGGTCTTTATATTTCCATCCGCTGAACTGAGGGTTCTTCAAATTCATTTTATCCTTTACAAAAAAAGAATGTTTTGGTTTGTTATTATTTTTAATTCAAAGTTTTGTCAACAGTAAACACAATATACAGGTAATTGCTACACTGCAAGGAGTTAATTATATGAATCATTCTTACCCAATTACAAATCTGGGCTGTTTCTCACCATCGTTTTAAGGGTAAAAAAATTAAAATAAATAAATAAAAAAAATTGAAAAGCTACTATTATATTTAAACCACAAATTAAAACCTGGCATACTTTGTAATAGCAATTAATATTTGCATTGTTTTCAAGGATAAAACAAATAAACCGTAACAATGCAAAAACCAATAAAAACAAATGACACAATATTGGCTCAAGTCTCTTGCTGTGTTTAACACCAGGGAATAAAAATTGGTTGTAAGGCAGGTTTTAAAAATGGACAACAAAGGGCTTTTCTAATGTGCACTGGAGGTCATTCCATAGTTTGGGACCAGCGAAAGAAAAATCACTATCCCCTCTGAGCTTTCGCTTTGACTTCAATACCTCCAGGAACAGCTGGTCAGCTCGCCTGAGGTACGGGGCAGGAGTGTTGGGATACAGCAGCTAAGAGAGGCAGACCAGCTCCCTCACATGAAAAAAAAGCTAGACTTCACTACCGGACCAATTTGCAGATCCAATTTAAAATCACTGTCCAATTTAAAGCCCAAGGTTGAGACTGTTGGCTTCTCAAAATGTGGCAAGGGGTCCAAATCAATGGGGTGTATTTACAAGGGCCACTGGGACCAAACACCCTTAGTTTGGTTTTCTTTTCATTAAAGTTGAACAAGTTCAAGGGCACTCAGGCTCTAATGTCTTCGAGACACAATAAGAGCAATTAAGGAAAGGTTTAAGTAAAAGGCGTCTTTATTAAGTGGCATATAAATCTGACTATCATCAGCATAGAAATGAAAGGAAATCCCATGCTTTCTGAGGTAGCAACCACAAAGAGAAGGGCAGTGGCCCTAAAATTGAATCCCGTGGATCCCCATAAGACAGCAGATCAGAGCATGACTAAAAACTACCAAGGCTCACACACACAGTTCAGCGTGCCAAGATAAGGATTTAAACAAATCAGGAGCACTACCACTAATGGCCAAATGGGGCTGTAACCGAGCTACTAAGATATTGCGGTCAACCGTATCAAATGCCGCACAAGACACACATACAGGTAGTCCTCAGAATCATTGCGAGGAGGATGTCATTGAAAACTCTGAATAAATAATAAATAAATACAATAGATAAAATGATAATGAAATGATTGATAGATGGACAGACAGACAGAAAGACAGACAGATAGACTTACCCTCTTAACAGACTTCATTCTCGTCATCTCATTGACGTGCACTTGCACGTGTTGTGCACCTCTACAGCAGTGTTTAGCCATTGTCTCCATTGTTTGCATCAAATCATTCTGTTTTTCCTCAAGCTCATCTCTTTGCTTTTGCAACTTTAGCTTGAGGATTTCTAATTCATCCCTCTCTTTCATGGTTCTTTGTAGTCGCTGGTCAAGTTCTTGATGTTTTTTTTTTACTTGATATCTCATGCATTTAATTTTTCTTTTTGTGAATTCTTTAGCATTCAATCTTCTTGCCAAGTGCTTTCTAAGTCTTTTTTCTTCAAGAAATATTTTGTGTATTTTAGCATTAACTTTGTTCTTTGGGTACAGTGTGATCTTGTCTTCTTCCATATGCTTTCTTGTATTTACTGTATGTTTTATAATATCCCCCAGTTGTTGTCCATTGTTTTCCAGCACGCTGTATTTTTCTACAATTTCTTTTAGTTTAATTCCTGTGGATGCAGCTTTTTGTATTTTAGTATGTCTTTGCATTTGAGGCCAAATTTTCTCAATATGCTTGACAATGACAGTCATCACGTTAGTGATGCACTTAATTTCATGTTTAAATTGTAAAACTTCTTTTCCATTTCTGTTTAACTCTTGGTTCAAATGTGTCATGCTTTTCTGCATGTATTCCTTGGCGTACTTTGCGCCAATAATTGTTTTCCAGTTTTTAGTCATCAGGCTTTGAATACAGCCACCGGTCACCTGCTGCTTTATCTGGTGTTTATGTTCAGTGAGGCCTTCCTTGTGTTCCTCTGATTTTGACTTTAAAAAATTAATCAATTCTAAATTGTGTTTAGTTTTAATCTCATTATGTTGTCCCCCCAAAATTTGCGTCTCTTTGTTGATGAAAGTCAATATTTTCTGAAGAAGCATTTGTTCTTTCATGGCTGTCTTTTTGCTCATCTCAAGTTTCTGAGTATAATGTTTCATTTGTAATCTTAAAGTTCTTACAAGGAGGTCCTGGTCATGTTTTTCATCTTTTAGTCTTTCAATGTCATGTTGCTGCTTCCTTACTTTTGTCTTAAGGAACTCGAGTTCATGTTTACCTCCTTGTGTTATTTTCCAAAGTTGTTCAGTATCCTGCATTAGATGAGAAATGGAAGACATCTCTATTTCAGACTATTTTTGTGGTCTTTGTGTCAGTAATTCTTCGTTTTTTTCTCTGCTTGGTCATCTGTTACATTTGGGATAGACCAATCATGATCGTCTTTGCATCTGCAAAATTATGAAGAGTTTAATTTAATCCCACTTTAAATATAAAGCATAAAGTAAACATTTGTGGTGATAGTAATAATTCAGCCATACAGACGGTTCATTTGTGACACGCATCAATGACGTGATATAATCGTTAGTAGACATTTCCATGAAATAACATCATCGAGGAACGATAGTCTCATTTTCCCCAAACATTCTTACCTCCTCCCGCCTCGCTAAATATTTTCGCTCCAAGATGGAATTTCTGGTGGGTGGAGGTCGCATGTAAACAGAAGAGTGTGGACCTAGGAAGTTGCAAATATAGAATATAACTATAGAATACATACAGAAATAAGATTAGCTCAAAGAGTGGAGAAGTAAACATTAAAAAAAACTTGCACATATCCACACCCTTTGGCTGTGTTCAGAATTAACCAATCACATTCAAACTCATGTTAAATGAGCACGCAACTGTCACCATTGGAAGTGCCACTGATTTACCACACCCGCCACCCCCCGCCCAAAAGTTAAGATGATGTAATTATCTTTTAATTTCTTTTGCTTTCGAGCAGAAGCCTAAAGGTTTTGTGCTAACACTGACTGGTATTTGGAGCTGTTCATATTTCCCTCATCATTGACTAAGGGTCCAATTCCAGCTGAAGAAAAACGGCCCTTGTGGTGCCCCCACCATGCTTGTAAGTATGTTTTTTGGGGTGATAAGTAGCGTTGCATTTGTGCCAAACATACCTTTTGGAATTATGCCCAATAACTTCAATCTTGGTTTCATCGGACCATTATTAGGCATGTAACGATATCTATATCTCATGGTTTGGTTTTATCATGGTATTAATCTCACGGTACAATAATGATTGTGATATCGTGGGAAAGCTCACTGTATTGCAATAAGAGGAGAAAGCAGGAGAACCGAAAAACTCTCTTTTTCATGGTTTCCTCACCAACAAGAACCCCATTGTCTGCACTCTGGCCGTCACCAATGCACCTGTCCACCCTTTATCTCCAGAAGAATGGACTACATTGCAGGAGATATGCACCCTCTTGAAGCCATTTGAAGAAGTCACTGTTGAACTCAGTGCAGAAAGGCATGTATTTCAACTGGTCAGCGGTAGTTTTCTATAGCCATCCATCCATTTTCTACCGCTTATCCGAGGTCGGGTTGTGGGGGCAGTAGCTTTAGCAGGGACACCCAGACTTCCCTCTCCTCAGCCACTTCATCCAGCTCTTCCAGGGGGATCCCGAGGCGTTCCGAGGCCAGCCGAAGGATGTTGTCTCTCCAGCGTGTCCTGCGTCGTCCCCGCGTCTCCTCCCGGTGGGACGTGCCCGGAACACCTCACCAGGGAGGCGTCCGAGAGGAATCCGAATCAGATGCCTCAGCCACCTCATCTGGCTCCTCTCAATGTGGAGGAGCAGCGGCTCTACTCTGAGGCAGGATCTTATCCCCGAATCTGAGATTCAACTTCCCTCCTCTCCAGCACCCCTGAATAGACCTTATCAGGGAGGCTGAGGTGTGTGATCCCCCTGAAGTTGGAACACACCCTCCGGTCCCCCTTCTTAAAAAGGGGGACCACCACTCCAGTCTGCCAATCCAGAGGCACTGTTCCCAATGTCCACGCATTATTGCAGAGGCGCGTTAACCAGGAGAGCCCTACAACATCCGGAGCCTTGAGGAACTCCGGGCGAATCTTATCCACCCCCGGAGCCTTGCCACCGAGGAGCTTTTTAACCACCTCGGTGACCTCAACCCCAGAGATAGGAGAGCCTGCCTCAGAGAACCCAGACTCTGCTCCCTCATGGGAAGGCGTGTCGGTGGAATTGAGGAGGTCTTCGAAGTATTCTCCCCACCGGCTCACAACGTCCCGAGTCGAGGTCAGCAGCGCCCCATCCCCACTATACACAGTGTTGATGGTGCACTGCTTCCCCCTCCTGAGAGGCCGGATGGTAGACCAGAATTTCCTCGAAGCCGTCCGGAAGTCTTTCTCCATGGCATCACCGAACTCCTCCCATGCCCGAGTTTTTGCTTCAGCGACCACCAAGGCTGCATTCCGCTTGGCCAGCCGGTACCCATCAGCTGCTTCAGGAGTCCCACAGGCCAAAAAGGCCCGATATGACTCCTTCTTCAGCTTGACGGCATCCCTCACCGTTGGTGTCCGGTGAGGGATGCCGGGGATTGCCGCCACGACAGGCACAAACCACCTTACGGCCACAGCTCCAGTCGGCCGCCTCAGCAATGGAGGCGCAGAACATGGTCCACTTGGACTCGATGTCCACCGCCTCCCCCGGAACATGAGCAAAGTTCTGTCAGAGGTGGGAGTTGAAACTCCTTCTGATAGGGGATTTCGCCAGACGTTCGCAGCAGACCCTCACAATATGTTTGGGCCTGCCACGTCGGACCAGCATCTTCCCCCACCATCGGAGCCAACTCACCACCAGGTGGTAATCAGTTGACAGCTCCGCCCCTCTCTTCACCCGAGTGTCCAAAACATGCAGCCGCAAGTCCGATGACACAACCACAAAGTCGATCATCGAACTGCGACCTCGGGTGTCCTGGTGCCAAGTGCACGTGTGGACACCCTTATGTTTGAACATGGTGTTCGTTATGGACAATCCGTGATGAACACAGAAGTCCAATAACAGAACACCGCTCGGGTTCTGATCGGGGGGGGGGGCGTTCCTCCCAATCACACCCTTCCAGGTCTCACTGTCATTGCCCACGTGAGCATTGAAGTCCCCCAGCAGAATGATGGAGTCCCCAGCAGGAGCGCTCTCCAGCACCCCCTCCAAGGACTCCAAAAAGGGTGGGTACTCTGAACTGCTGTTTAGTGCATAGGCACAAACAACAGTCAGGACCCGTCCCCCTACCCGAAGGCAGAGGGAGGCGACCTTCTCATCCACCGGGGTCAACCCCAATGTACAGGCGCCGAGCCGGGGAGCAATAACTATACCCACACCTGCTCGGCGCCTCTCACCGTGGGCAACTCCAGAGTGGAAGAGAGTCCAACCCCTCTCGAGAGGACTGGTACCAGAGCCCAAGCTGTGCGTGGAGGCGAGTCCTACTATATCTAGTCGGAACTTCTCGACCTCACACACCAGCTCGGGCTCCTTCCCTGCCAGAGAGGTGACATTCCACGTCCCTAGAGCCAGCGCTTATGTAGCCGGGGATCGGATCGCCAAGGTCCCCGCCTTCGGCCACCGCCCAGCTCGCACTGCACCCGACCCCTATGGCCGACGTTACCCTTTCGGGCTGTGCACCCCATGGTCGCCTTCGAGCCCCACCTCCAGGCCTGGCTCCAGAGGGGGGCCCCAGTGACCCGCGTCCGAGCAAGGGAAACCTGAGTCCATTTTATGTCGTCATCATAAGGGGTCTTTGAGCCGTGCTTTGTCTGGTCCCTCACCTAGGACCTGTTTGCCATGGGTGACCCTGCCACGGGCATAAAGCCCCAGACAACTTAGCTCTTAGGATCATTGGGACACACAAACCCCTCCACCACGAGCAGGGGTTTTTCTATCCGAGGTCGGGTTGTGGGGGCATGCAAATTACCTGATACATCCATAAAAGATACTGTGTCATACATCAAAGTATGTATTATTGTTGGTACAACTTTATAATTGTATCGTTATAATAACATTTATCTTTTTGACACTAGCTACATGACTGCGTCCAAAGTAATAGTGCTGGCCAGCCGCCGAATGCAGAGAGCCTCGGGTGATGGAATCCAACCACATCCTTGCGGGAGCTGCTGCGCTTGACTCAACATTCAAAAGGATGGCATTCATGGATGGCAGAACTGCAGACGAGACTTTTCAAAGAGTATCAACTGCAGCAGCAAGACAGCAAGAATTAGCAGCAGCGACGCCATCCAGCAACCCGTCCAAGAGGAAGGAGCAGGCAGTGCTGCTCCGAAATCATTTGTTTGGAGCTATTTCCATGAGGAAGTAAGGATGGCAAAAATTCATCAGTTTTTTCAGTCTAATATCACAATCTCATAATAATTTTTTTTATCTCCCAACCCATTCTTGTATCTCCCAGCTCTATGAGCAGGTAGCTGGAACAGTGGCAACTCAGAACCCCACAACAGACGCTGTCATGGAGGTGCAGGCGTACCTAGAGGACCCTCTTGTTCCAAAAAATGAACATCATCTCAAGTGGTGGAAATGTCAGCTGCCTGTGTACCCCAGGCTTAGCAAACTCATGGCTAACAAGCTTTGCATTGTGGCCACATCAGTTCCATCTGAGAGAATCTTCTCTAAAACTGGAAAAATAATCACAGAGAGGAGAAGTCGCCTCAAGCCTGCAAAAGTGAGATCTCTTGTCTTCCTCAATGCAAATCTGCCGAAGAACAAGCAGGAGAGGCCATAAAGCATGTAACTGCTTTATTTTTTGCAGGAATGTCATTTATTTTGTTTACACTTCATTTTGTTATTGGGGTCATGGTTGAGAGTAAAGGGACTGATTGTAAGTCAGGTATAGGCTACTATTCACCCAAGGACAGTTCAGGAGTCCTCTTCAGACTTTAGCTCTATTTTTATTTATTTTTTACAAAGCAACTATATGCACCTTAGGACAGTTCACTGGTCCAATGTACAGTTTGTATTAGTAGTACTAGTGGGCTGTAGGCACAATGTTTTCTCAAAGTTTTATCTATTTTCGAATACTTAAATGTTGTTTTTTAGTTTTCTATCAAAATATTCTTGTGTCAAACGTTTTTCTCTCAGATTTGCACTAAAACAAGACATGGTGTTAGTGACCAACAACTTAGTATTTTTTACAGCACCTTTAATCTTTATTATAAGCCTTTATTATATAATTTTAAAATATTGTTTTGAGTTTTTCTGTATTGTTAAAAATGTTCTTGTGTGGGAATTTTGCACTAAAAGCTTTTGCATGAAGCTTCATTGTAGCCTGCTTTGTTTTTGATTGTGTATTTATTAGTGTTTAGGTGCAAACATGAATAACATAAGTAAAAGTAGTTTTACACACATACACATACTTTATACAAAGGGTAAATAGTGATCTCACTGTCAACTCAGAGGGATATGGCAGTGGAATATTTCCAATGAATCCATATCATCCATCCATCCATTTTCTGAGCCGCTTCTCCTCACTAGGGTCGCGGGCGTGCTGGAGCCTATCCCAGCTGTCATCGGGCAGGAGGCAGGGTACACCCTGAACAACACCCCCAGACAACGAAGGCCAATCATCGCCATAGATGTAAATTGCCAGTCATCCCTAGCTGGCGTAAAAAGGTCATTGTTACAGATGGGCGTAACCTTAGGGAGGGAATGCCAATGCCAGGCGGGGTACACCCTGAACTGGTTGCCAGCCAATCGCAGGGCACATAGAAACAAACAACCATCTGCACTCACATTCACACCTACGGGCAATTTAGAGTCTCCAATTAATGCATGTTTTTGGGATGTGGGAGGAAACCGGAGTGCCCGGAGAAAACCCACGCAGGCACGGGGAGAACATGCAAACTCCACAAAGGCGGGGCCGGGGATTGAACCCGGGTCCTCAGAGGTGTGAGGCTGACGCTGTAACCAGTCGGCCACCACCGTGCCGCTGAACCCATATCATATACTTGTTTATTACCTTTCAGCGCATTTCAGGCTGAGTTGAGTGACACACGAAGGGGAGCCATATCTAATCTTTTTTTTTTTTTTAAAGCTGTATCTAATTTGTTTTACTGCCTGCTGCTCGACGTCGTTTCTAAGCGACACACAGTAAAAGAACTACAATTCCCAAACGACTTCCTTGTTTCGTACAGCCGTACCGAAAAAAATACATTTAAAATTAACCCCAAAAGCTCACGTATTAAATTAATTGACAAAGACGAAAACAAAGGAAGGTTTTTGGCTATAATTATAGTTAGTTTTAATTAGTTTTGTACACTTAAAAGGTAGTTTCAGTTAGTTATTTAAAAAAAAGAATAATAATTTTAGTTTTCATTTTGTGAACTAAAATGTTTTTTCAATAAAAATTTATTTCATTAGTTTTCATTTCCTATAATAACCTTACCACCACACAATCATTATTTGTAGACAAGATGTCATACAGGGAGGAAACCTGACCTCTGGGCAAGTGCCAAATTGATGCCACTCAGGCTTTGGATTTGAGGGAATGCGTGCGAGTTGTGCGAGCTGAAAATATCAAACACGTCGGAGCTATTTCAGTTGAATGCAGAGCGTCGTTAGTCGAAACTGGCAAAGACATCATTAATGTACAAGTCCCCCAGACAACGAAGGCCAATCATCGCCATAGATGTAAATTGCCAGTCATCCTTAGCTGGCGTAAAAAGGTCATTGTTACAGATGGGCGTAACCTTAGGGAGGGAATGCCAATGCCAGGCGGGGTACACCCTGAACTGGTCGCCAGCCAATCGCAGGGCACATACAAACAAACAACCATTTGCACTCACATTCACACCTACGGGCAATTTAGAGTTGTCAATTAACCTACTATGCATGTTTTTGGGATGTGGGAGGAAACCGGAGTACCTGGAGAAAACCCACGCAGGCACTGGGAGAACATGCAAACTCCACACAGGCGGGGCCGGGGATTGAACCCGGGTCCTCAGAACTGTGAGGCTGACGCTGTAACCAGCCGCCCACCGTGCCGCCATCACACATATCATACTAGAGAAATACCCTGTATAAAAAAATAAATCTAATACTGAAACTAATACAAACTAAACTAAAACGAAGCTTTTTTGAAAAAATAAAAACTAATAACAACTAACAAACCTGCTTTAAAAACTAATTAAAACTGAATTTGAAAAAACAGTCCCAATGAAATAAAAACTAAAAACTACAATGAAAAATTCTAAACTATTCTAACCCTGCGTGGTGAAGAGGATCAGGACTGATAAAAAATTTAATTAACTACAAACCAACCTTTCCTGTCCTGTTCTAAATTGGTTAAAGACTGGCATTTCTTCTTCAAGTCCATAGCCGATATACTAGCCATAAACATCGATCCGTCTCTGCATATAGCCATCTTCGCTAGGTCTCCTGACAATCTTGCCACTTCGAGCATGCATGCCACAATGTTATTGCCGTTACCTCCTTGATTTCACGGAGGAGGATCCTTCTCTCATGGAAATCTCCACAACCACCCACCTTTAAAAAATGTGGCTGCATGATGTTTTATTTCTCCTGAAGTTAGAGAAAAATAAATTCACTCTGAGAGGAAGCCCAGATGGATTTTACACTCATTGGAAACCCCTGCTTCAATACTACGAAAGACTCTCACCTAGCAAGGTATTATAGTAGTACACCTTTGCCTACCGAATTTCTTTTTTGTCCTGTTAGGTCAAGCACAAAGGAGGATCTGTATCCCTTTTATGCCGAAACAGTTTTACTCTGCCACAGTGGAGTTTTCCCTGCCGATTTGGTTCATCTCTCTCATACCTGGGGGGCGGCGGTAGGTCCCCATGTTCTCCTCCGGGTGTCCGTTTTTTCTGGCGCTTTGGAGCCGCCCCAAAGCGCCAGAAAAACCAGACCACCCTGGGTCCCTTGTTGTGGGTGGTGTCCTGTCTGCCCTCCCCTACCCGGCTGGGTGGGGTGTGGCCCTCAGCCCCCATTATGCTGGCACAATTCCAGGACACCCTCCTGTCCCTGTCCTGTCATATCCTACATTGTCCTGTTCTTTCCTCACAGGGTGTATCACTACTGTCCCGTACAATACTCAAATCCAGTGTGACGCTGATTATGGTACAAGGTACATCCATCCATCCATCCATTTTCTGAGCCGCTTCTCCTCACTCGGGTCGCGGGCGTGCTGGAGCCTATCCCAGCTGTCATCGGGCAGGAGGCGGGGTACACCCTGAACTGGTTGCCAGCCAATCGCAGGGCACATATAAACAAACAACCAGTCGCACTCACAGTCACACCTACGGGCAATTTAGAGTCTCCAATTAATGCATGTTTTTGGGATGTGGGAGGAAACCGAGGTGCCTGGAGAAAACCCACGCAGGCACGGGGAGAACATGCAAACTCCACACAGGTGGGACCGGAGATTGAACCCGGGTCCTCAGAACTGTGAGGCTGACGCTCTGTGTTAAATGTAGATAGCTGTCGCTCTAACCAGTCGGCCACCGTGCCGCGTACAAGGTACAATTATTGTCAATTCTACAATATGCGGAGCACACACAGAGGGTTGAAATTGTGGTACTCAAGGGCCCACGGTGCTAAAAAACACAGTATAAGTATAATAAACATCAGTATAAAGAAGCTAAATAATAATAAATAATAATGCATAAAATGATTTTGTATTTCTTATTATTTTTCTTACAGTTTACAACTTTTTTCCCCCCTCTGTCGTCGCCTTTTTCTTTCTGTCACTCCTCTATAAAACCTTGTTCTGTTTGACTGAAATTTTCAATTACGAGCCATCATAATACAGAGAAGAACCACAGTGGCAGAATAAAAAAACTGTTCCGCAGTCAAACTTTTCCATCATAAATGGGATACAGTCTCCATTCTGCTTGACCTAACAGACGAACAGGACAGGTTAAAAAAAAAAAAAAAAGGGAGGGGGGGGGGGGGGGAGTTATTTGTTTAGAAATTATTCATCTTGGTCTAATTATTTTATATACAAAAACCTGGCTTTTGAACAGGGGTGAGTAGACCCCTTATATTGAACAAAGATATATATATATATATATATATATATTTAGACTTATATTTAACATTTAGATTTAAGCTTTATATATAGATGTATTTAACATTTAGCTATATATTTAACATTTAGGTAATACTGTATTTAACATTTAGGCATATATTTATGATTGACTTTTAATACTTATATTAAAAAAAATCCATTTAAACTAAAGCTAAATGTGACAAAATGTTGGTTATTTTCAGCTTGAGCTGCATTCCAAATGCCACCCGATAAAAAGCTTCTGGTTTCTACAAGTTCTCCTCCCTTACACTACAAATGAAGGCAAGACAAACACTATTGCAATAAAAAAAAATTCTCCATTACATACAAATCTTATTGATTTTTTTCAACCCTTGCAAAAAACAGCAAAATGTTAAATGGGTTTAAGTGGTGTTTTTGATGTTGAGAGAAAAGTAGGCATCGCAAAAGAAGAGGCAAAGTGGTAATTAAGCTCATGATTCATTTTTCCATATCACAAATTACAACTATTTTCAATGAGATCACAGACGCGAATAAAATCAGACATAGTGCACATTTAATATACCGTCAACTACTTACTTCAGACTGCATACCAACCTCAAAAGTACTTCGTCTTAAATTGTGTAGAAAATCCAAAACGTCCAGAAAAATTAACTTTGAGAGAGGTTGGTTAAATTTGTGACCTGTTAAGATAAGGCAAACTGGCCCAGTTTTCCTTCCTAACAGTTTGACAGTGACAGAGATGTGACACAGTATGTGTTTGTGTAACTGGATACTTTGTGACATTTGTGAGATTAAACATCATTTTCTCTCTCTGGTCTCAGCTGATAAGCCTGTTCATGGGTTGATGTTCAAACCATACTATACGTCAGTATTTATCTGCTAAAAACAGTCATTTAACGTTCTCACGTCACAAAAGATGTATCCTATATGTATGCATGTACGTTGAATACATGAAAAAAACAATTTGGTTGGTACTTATTACAATCTTTTAATAATGCTTAAATAAAAATTGGAGCGCCATCCATCCATTATCTGAGCCGCTTATCCCCACAAGGGTCGCAGGAGCGCTGGAGCCTATCCCAGCTATCATCGGGCAGGAGGCGGGGTACACCCTGAACTGGTTACCAGCCAATCGCAGGGCACATATAAACAAACAACCATTCGCACTCACATTCACGCCTCCGGGCAATTTAGAGTCTTCAATCAACCTACCATGCATGTTTTTGGGATGTGGAAGGAAACCGGATTGCCCGGAGAAAACCCCCGCATGCACAGGGAGAACATGCAAACTCCACACAGGCGGTGCCGGGGATTGAACCCCGGTCCTCAGAACTGTGAGGCAGATGCTCTAACCAGTCATTCACCGTGCCGCAAAAAATCAAATCAGAAAATTATGTTTTACTTTCACTTCTGCCTTTGAGCCTTGAGGCAGCTCACCGAGGCATATTGGGGAGCAGCTCGGAGTCGGGCATCGTACGTGTTTATCAACAACTTGTTTTTGATAGTAGACAATAATCAAAGTGTCGAATGTTATGCTCCCATTTCAATGTCTTTAATGTCATTTATATTTGTACTTGTGACCCTTGGCGCGGTGTTATTTATTTTAGGTTATTTATCCATTGATTTGTTGTTTAATTCTCTGTGTTAAATGTATATAGCAAAAAATTGTAAGCTTTTACATATTGTTAAACAAAGACGAAAAATATTAAAAGAAAATAGTCACAGTCAGGCGGCATGGTGAGCAACTGGTGAGCACATCCGCCTCACAGTCCTGAGGACCTGGTTAAAATCCGGCCTTGCCTGTCTGGGGTTTGCATGTTCTCCCAGTGCCTGCGTGGGTTTTCTCCAGGTACTCCGGTTTCCTCCCACATCCCAAAAACATGCATAGTAGGTTAATTGGCGACTCTAAATTGACCGTAGGTGTGAATATGAGTGTGAATGGTTGTTTGTTTATGTGTTCCCTGCGATTGGCTGGCGACCAGTTCAGGGTGTACCCCA
Source organism: Phyllopteryx taeniolatus (assembly GCF_024500385.1). Classification (NCBI taxonomy): domain Eukaryota; kingdom Metazoa; phylum Chordata; class Actinopteri; order Syngnathiformes; family Syngnathidae; genus Phyllopteryx; species Phyllopteryx taeniolatus. Next base: position 9,043,365 of record NC_084518.1, read on the forward strand.
CCTCTCGCCCGAAGTTGCTGGGATAGACTCTAGCACGCCCTGACCCTAGTGAGGATAAGCGGTACAGAAAATGGATGGATGGATGGATAGTCACAGTTACAAAAATCTTAACTACTGTTAACCTACAACAAAAAAGAAAGATGTTTTTCATATGGTATTCCATCCATCCATTTTCTGAGCCGCTTCTCCTCATTTGGGTCGCGGGCGTGCTGGAGCCTATCCCAGCTGTCATCGGGCAGGAGGCGGGGTACACCCTGAACTGGTTGCCAGCCAACCGCAGGGCACATAGAAACAAACAACCATTCGCACTCACAGTCATGCCTACGGGCAATTTAGAGTCTCCAATTAATGCATGTTTTTGGGATGTGGGAGGAAAACCGGAGTGCCCGGAGAAAACCCACGCAGGCACGGGGAGAACATGCAAACTCCACACAGGCGGGGCCGGGGATTGAACCCAGGTCCTCAGAACTGTGAGGCTGACGCTCTAACCAGTCGTCCACCGTGCCGCCTCATATGGTATAATCCTACTTAAATATATACTCTTTTTACGACTAACCACTCATACTGGGTGTTATTGTTTTTTCAATAGCCAATCAAAAAACCTAGGAAAAGGTCTTACACAGTGTCTTTAGTGTTGTCATTCTAGCCATGTGATGCAATCTCAGTTTGTGGAAAACTGACCACGACTGACATGAGCTCAAAATGGTGGTCATCATTGTCATCCTGTTTTCTGAAGGAGCTCCTGAGGGAAAAAAAATGTTGTCCTGTTATCGTTACATTACAAATATTTTTTTCTGAAGCAGAAGAAATAAATCTGGGGAAATTATTTCTAATTGTAGATATTTATTTGATACATAAACTATATCAACTGTTTTGTAACTCTTTTTATCTCACTGCAGTGTTTGTAAGTGCTCCCAATTCCTGCCACCTCTGCACCAATTAAGAGGGGTTTTCGTAGAGGGGCCATTATGGACGTTAGGACATTACCACAATTGATACACAGAACGTCTCGTCACTTTACTCATTTCAGTGTTGCATGGGCTGATTTCACCGAATGAGACGGCTCGAATGGGACAATATTGCCTTCCACCACTCCTGTTTTGTGAACGGATGTTTTGTAGCCCAGCCCCTGTCTGACAATGCACTTCCTGCTTGCACACTCCTCTTTCCTAATGAAGTCTCTGGACCATGTTGGACTATAGTTTTTGTTTTGTTTTTGTCTTGGATATTTTAAGCCATTTTATTTTATTTATTTATTTATTTTTGCCTTTGAATTGGATTTTAATTTACAATATTTTTTTTGTTTTGTTACATATTGGAGTTTATCAAAAGACAGCAATAAAAAGACGTTCTATTCGAAATTATGTTTCTGACATTTGGCATTTTGGTGTGGATGAAGTTGGATTACATTTGCGAAATGTAGAAAGGCATTTTGAAGGACGTTTGTTGGATCCTGTGAAATGATTTTTGCAGAAAAAAAATCATAGTGTAATGTTGTGTGCTTGAGTTTTGAGATTTGCATGTGGTTGAAAAGCTATTGATTATAGCATTTTAATTTTTGTAGTCTATATTGTGAGTATTGACTGAATCATGTTTTTTTCATTTCAACACAATTCATGTCGTTTGAGAGAATTAAAGTACTTGCTTGTTTTGGACAATTTTAAATGTTTTATGATAGTGTGATGGCATATTGCCAACAAAATAAAAAAATTTGTTTAAATTAATCGTTTTGTGAGCCAAATGTACTTTTGCAAAAATAAGAAATTATTTTGATTGTAAAATAACCTTTTGCTGGGAAGTCATCAAAGTTTGCAGTGTGTGTGAGTGATGCACTCATATAAGTAGATCTGAAAATCAATATTGTAAAAGACATACAATTGGACTTTAAGACTTATCTTTGGGCTTTTATGCTACTTGATACTTTTAAATCAACAATATTCAAAGCAAAACAAACATTGACATCGCAAAGAAATACGAAAAAACATTTTGTGTATTTTTTTAAATAATAAAAAAAGAGGTTAAACCAAGCTTCCAATATCGTTCTTGCTGAAATGGTCGCTCTATTTGCGTAATGCCGCAGTATCTTTAAAAACAAACCAAAAAAACACGGCAAGTAAGGTAAGTTAGCAACTATTAGCAACAATTACACCCACCCATAACATCCCATGACGAATATTTGTTAACACTGATAATCTGATAGATTATTAATCTGATAGCTAGTTATCCGATAGATAGTTTTAGTAGATACAGTATACAGACTGAGTAGAAATTCCAACTTCTTCGAGGATACTTACTTTATGAAGCTAAGACTGCAGTGTACACGTAAGTAAGCCTTTAATTTTACTGTTATGAAACTGTTTTACCAGTCTGCTATTTACGGTATTTTAAATGTACAAATGTTCCAGATTGTACTTTACAATTCCAATATTTCCCAAGTAATTAAATAGCACATCAGAATAATTTGTATTGGTATATTTTGTGCACAGAATATTTGTCTCCAGCCGAACTGTTGTGCTTGTGTGTACATACATACATACACTATGCGGCATGGTGACCAACATCTGCCTCACAGTTCTGAGGACCCGGGTTCCAATCCAGCCTCACTTGTGTGGACTTTGCATGTTCTCCCCATGCCTGCGTGGGTTTTCTCCGGGTACTCTGGTTTCTTCCCACATCCCAAAAAGATGCATGCTAGGTTAATTGAAGACTCTAAATTGCCCATAGGTGTGAATGTGAGTGCGAATAGTTGTTTGTATATATATAGATAGATAGATAGATAGATAGATAGATAGATAGATAGATAGATAGATAGATAGATAGATAGATAGATAGATAGATAGATAGACAGACAGACAGACAGACAGACAGACAGGCAGACACAGACAGACAGACAGACAGACAGACAGACAGACAGACAGACAGACAGATAGATAGATAGATAGATAGATAGATAGATAGATAGATAGATAGATAGATAGATAGATAGATAGATAGATAGATAGATAGATAGATAGATAGATAGATAGATAGATAGATAGATCGATCGATCGATCGATCGATAGATAGAGATCTTTATTGGATGTGGGCATTTAACCTTGTCATTATATAAATACAGTGATCGAGGACCACAGATGCAATACAATCTAATAAATAAATACTGTACTGTCTATAACTCAGTCCACTATTAAGACTGATTTATTATGCCACTTATGACATTGACACATTTTTTTATTTTATTAGCCTAATACCATTTTCTTATACTATATGTATCCACAGACTCTCAATTTTACAGCCACGTCATTTCTAGATTTAAAACTTTATTAAATCAGTCAGTGTGATGAATCACTCTTCAAAGATATCAGAAATTATTAGTTATCACTCGAGCAACTTTTTTGTATAAAGTTTGATCCCAGGGTTGTGTTTTCACTTCTTTGTGTTTATTAGGTTCGCGTCACGTGTTTTCTGATGTTGCATCGTTCTTGGCCTGTGAAAGTCCTCAATGTGTTATTTGTCAAGAAATGCAACTAGCTCACAGGATCATCTGCGCAAAAAATATTAAACAGATGCAGTTCACTTTGTGCAAAATGACGGTGTGTTGTTCAGTAGAGTTTTATGATGTGATATGACTTTTTTCAAAAAAAAAAATTTCTTTCTTTCTCTTTCAGACAAATTTGTGGTGGCCTGCTTCTGCAAGGACAAAACATCAGCAATGAGAAGCCATTATCATTGCCCTCTTTGTAATTTTAAATGTTTTTCACAATCATATACCTTCATGTAACATCTAAAAGGCATTCATGGTAAGTGCTTTGCTCAACACACATTTTAATCTTATTGGCCATCAACATAACCAAGCTGTATATCTGAAAAAAGAGAAAAGGTTGGCCGGTTGCTGCTTCCAGGGGTGTCACAATGTGTGTGTGTGTGTGTGTGTGTGTGTGTGTGTATGTGTGAGAGACACGGTTGTGGGGGGTAATTTGAAAGGCGTACCAGGGCGTCAAATCAATTTGAATATGTAAGTCATAAAACAAGTACGTCAAACATATTCAGAAAATAGGCGGCACGACTGGTTAGCACATCTGCCTCACAGTTCTGGGGACCGGGGTTCAAATCCCGGCCCCACCTGTGTGGAGTTTGGATGTTCTCCCCGTACCTGCTTGGGTTTTCTCCGGGCACTCCGGTTTCCTCCCACATCCCCAAAACATGCATAGTAGGTTCATTGGAGACTCTAAATTGCCCATAGATGTGAATGTGAGTGCGAATGGTTGTTTGTTTATATGTGCCCTGCGATTGGCTGACGACCAGTTCAGGGTGTACCCCGCCTTTCGCCCGCAGTTAGCTGGGTTAGGCTCCAGCATACCCGCGACCCTCATGAGGATCAGCGGTACAGAAAATGGACGGTTGGATGTTCAGAAAATAACTTTTGATGGGAAAGTTCTATTATAAAATTGCTTGAATCCAAATACCTAAGGGCACCTTGCAAAGATGCAAAATGGTTCATTCAACCTGGGAGGAATTGTGAACAGTCTTGTGTGTTGTTAGGAGCAGCAAATGTTAGCCGCTGTTGTTGTTGTTAGCTGCCTGTCACTTCTCGACTCTTTGTGCTCTCTTTTGTTAAACTGAGCAATTAATAATTAATAATGACTCTTGTGACAATTGGAATTATTGTTAGGAACCTTTGTTTTAGTTCAGTGTGACACACGGACATTCTTGGAAGTGACACCATAGGACTTACTGGACCGAGCTGAATGTACCCGACACGAAGAAGTTCAATAAAGTTTGTAAGCCCGTATGGTTAAAACAGTAAGGAGAGAGTATGTTTCTTGTGATGAACTTTAACATGGTGGTAGCGGTACAGGACTCGGTCCGAGTATGTTTTCTCCAGTCGGAAGAGAGTTACCTGATGCTAGCTATAGCCGCTAGTGTGAGACTGCTGTGTGACGCCATGGAGGGACTGAAGCCGCCGCAGATGCTATTTTTGGACTCCAGCAACCTTGCGAAAATGTGGAGGAATTGGAGGGACGTGTTTGCGGTTTATGTGGATCTGGCAATGCCCGAGGCTGATGATAAACAGAAGGTAAAACTGTTCTGCTATCTTGTCCACAAGAGCGTCAGACAACTTTTGGATACCCTGATGGCCGAGACAGCTAAAGATGCATGGAAAATAGGATATAATCACAAAGTTTGATGAGGACTGCAACCCAAGCGTGAACGAGATTGTTGAACATTATCGTTTCTTCTCGAGGAACCAGGGTCACCAGTGAAATTATAGACAGTTATGTCACTGAACTCAGACTGCTGGCAAAAACATGCAACTTTGGCACGTTGAGAGACTCGCTCATTTGTTATAGGATTGTGTGTGGTGGCAACAGCACGATTATGAGAGAGAGACTATTGTGGGATAAAAACTTGACACTAGACACGTGTTTGCAACTGTGCAGAGCCGCGGAGCTCTCTAAGGAGAACGTTAAAACCATCACAGGGCCGATGGTAGAACAGGTGCATGCGTTTCAAGGATCGCAGTTCAACACAGTAGACTGCAAATTCTGCAGGAAAACACATGAGAAAAATAAAAGAAACGTCTGGCATTCGGGAAGAAGTGCGCAAAGTGTGGCAAGAGAACCACTTTGCAGCGAAATGTGAAGGTAAACCGACCCAAAGATGGAAGAAAAATGTGAGTACTATAGCAACATAATAAGTGACTGATGAATATGAAGATATAACATGTATCACTGAGACAGTGGATGGAGTTGAGACAGACTTGAGTAAAGCTGTGGAATCAAAGAGAGTAAATGGTGGAAAAGAGAAGAACACAGTTAAAGAGGACACTCAGCTCCTCTATGCTGGCATGTTACTCGGCAAAGACATGGTCAAATTCCAAATAGACTGTGGTGCTAGTTGCAACATTATCCCCATTAACCTCCTGAATCCAGACATCAAGTTAGAGCACACTAAAAGTGTACTAGTTATGTACAACAAAAGCAAGCTGAGGCCATTGGGGAAATGTGATAAAAAAGTGGCAGTGGCAGTGCTCCTACCCAGCACTGCCACTGCTGGGTAGGAGTGCCAGTGAGGCAATGAAACTGATTGAAATGTAACATGCAAATATCAAATGTATAGTCACAACAGAAAAAACTGCAACATGACAGTGAACAATGGAACAAATCAAAACAAGTTATGCTGACATGTTCTCTGGAGATGGCTGTCTGCCAGGAAAATACAAACTGGGGATGGACAGCACAGTGAAGCCAGTGCAGCTGCCGAAGAGACGGATTCCAGTGGCCTTGATGAAACCACTGAAGGAAGCGCTCAGAGACCTGCAACACAGAGGAATAATCACTCCTGTTGAATGCAGCACAGTTCTATGGTGGCAGTACAGAAACAAAATGGTAAGCCAAGAGTCTGTATCGATCCCAAACCCTTGAACAAGGCACTAAAGCGCAGTCACTTGCCACTTCCAACCACCGAGGACATCTTACCAGACTTATCAAAAGCCAAAGTGTTCAGAGTATGCAATGTCAAGAGTGGATTCTGGCATGTACAGCTGGAGGAGGAGTCCAGCTATTTGACAACATTCACCACTCCTTTCGGATGGTACAGATGGTTGAGGATGCTGATGGGTGTAAGTCTGGCCCCTGAAATATTCCAGCGAAAGCTCACACAGGCATTGGACAATGTTCCTGGTCTGTACATTTTTGCAAATGACATCCTGATCACAGGATTTAGAGACGACACAAGAAGAAGCAGAATGGGATCTCGATGAAACATTTAAGCAGTTCCTTGACAGATGCAGGGCAAAGAACATAAAACTGAATGCAGAAAACTTCAGACTTAGACAAAAGGAGACCAGAGGGACGCCAGAAGAACTCAAACCAGATCCTGGAAAAGTGCATGCAGTTGAGCAGATGTAAAAGGAGTGCAGAGGCTTCTAGGTATGGTTAACTACCTCACCAAGTTTTAGCCTCACCTCTCAGACCAGTCCAAGGTGCTGAGAGACCTGCCATAAAAAGACAGTGAGTAGAAATGGAAAACAGATCCTGAGGAGGCATTCTTTAAACTTAAAGAGACAATAGTAAATGCTCCAGTACTGAAATATTATGACCATGACGAGGAGCTGACAGTACAGTGTGACGCTTCAGACACAGGTTTGGGCACAGCGCTCATGCAGAGAGGGAAGCCCCAGTGGCTTATGCAAGCATGGAAGGTCGCTATGCGCAAATAGAAAAATAGTTTTTAGTGATGATTATCAGCATGGAAATTTTTCACCAATACACCTATGATCAAAAGGTCGTTGTCCAAAGCGATCACAAGCCCTTAGAAATTTAGTACAAAAAACCCTGTTGAGTGTCTGCAGACTGCAGGGCGTGATGCTGCGCGTACAAAAATATGATGTGGACGTTGTCTATGTGCCTGGAAGAGACATGCTGCTAGCTGACACACTCAGCAGAGCCTATCTCCCTGAGAGCACACCTGTGAAAGCGGAAGTAAAGATGGTAAACATGGTGCAACACTTACCAATCTCTTCAGACAGACTACATGACATACAGTCTGCCACAGACAAAGACAAGACATTGCAGCTTCTCATTAAAACAATGACCCAGAAATGTCCCAAAGACAAGTCCCAGGTGCTGAGTGAAATCAGGCCTTACTTCGCATTGCAAGGAGAACTAAGCCACCAAGATGGAATAGTCTTCCGGGTTGAACGTGCCATCATTCTGGATACTCTGAGCTCAGACATCACAAGCCGATTACACTCATCACATCTGGCTTTGGAAGGGTGCCTATGCAGAGCTTGGGAGTGTATCTATTGGCTGGTCATGTATAGTGTGACATCTGCAGATCAATGGACAACAAACCACAAAAAGAGACACTAAAGTCACATGAAGTGCAGGTGAGCACAGATCAGAATCAGAATCAGAATCATTTGCCAAGTATGTCCAAAACACACAAGGAATTTGTCTCCGGTAGTTGGAGCCGCTCTAGTACAACAGACAGTCAATTTACAAAACACTTTGGAGACATAAAGACATTGACAAAAAACAATTGTGCAAAAAGATGCAGAGTCCTCTAGCACTTAGAGCAGTTCAAATGACTAATATTGCAATAGTCCGGTGCAATGACCATTGTGCAAAGGGCGCTGAGACTTCAAGGAGTATATGCGGTTTAAAGTGACGAGTAGTGCGATAATCTGGACAAATGGTTGTGCAAATGTTACAGATACTCCTCAATCAGTGTGCAAATGGAGCAGATGCTACTCTGGCATGGGTGGCCAGTATATGCAAATAGTGCAGCATGGCGAGACAACTACAGTGAGTGCACGAGTAATACATAATTGGCCCCACAGAAATGTGACAACGAACTCAAGTCAAAAAATTACCAGCTTGTTGTAATGGAATTATAGGTTAGCTGTTTAAGAAGTTGATTGCAAGAGGGAAGAAGCTGTTGGAATGTCTACTAGTTCTAGTTTGCATTGATCGGTAGCGCCTACCTGAGGGAAGGAGCTGGAAGAGCTGGTGACCGGAGTGCGGAGGGTCCGAGAGGATTTTGCACGCCCTTGTCTTAGTTCTGGCAGCGTGCAAGTCCTCAAGGGTGGGTAGGGGGGTACCGACAATCCTTTCAGCAGTTTTGATTGTCCGTTGCAGTCGGAGTTTGTCCTTTTTTGTAGCAGCACCAAACCAGACTGTGATGGAAGAACACAGGACTGATTCGATGACCGCTGTGTAGAACTGTCTCAGCAGCTCCGGTGGCAGGCCGTGCTTTCTCAGAAGCCGCAGGAAGTACATCCTCTGCTGGGCCTTTTTGAGGACGGAGTTGATGTTGGTCGTCCACTTCAGGTCCTGAGAGATTGTAATTCCCAGGAACTTGAAGGTCTCGACGGTTGACACAAGGCAGCTGGACAACGTGAGGGGCAGCTGTGGCGAAGGATGCCTCCTGAAGTCCACGATCATCTCTACAGTCTTGAGCGTGTTCAGCTCCAGGTTGTGTCGGCCGCACCACAGCTCCAGCCGCTCCGCTTCCTGTCGATATGCAGACTCGTCACCGTCCTTGATGAGGCCGATGACAGTGGTGTCATCTGCAAACTTCAGGAGTTTGACAGTCGAGTTCGCTGAGGTACAGTCGTTCGTGTAGAGAGAGAAGAGCAGCGGAGAGAGGACACAACCTTGGGGCGCCCCAGTGCTGATGCTGCGTGTGGATGAGGTGGCCTCCCCCAGCCTGACCTGCTGTGTCCTGCCCGTCAGAAAGCTGTAAATCCACTGGCAGATGGCAGGTGAGACGCTGAGCTGGAGAAGCTTGGATGAAAGGAGTTCAGGGATGATGGTGTTGAACGCTGAGCTGAAGTCCACGAACAGGATCCTCGCGTAGGTCCCTGCACTGTCGAGGTGTTCTAGGATGAAGTGCAGTCCCATGTTGACTGCATCATCCGCAGATCTGTTCGCTTGGTAGGCAAACTGCAGGGGGTCCAGCAGGGGACCTGTGATACTCTTGAGGTGGTCCAGCACGAGACGTTCAAAGGACTTCATGACCACAGATGTCAAAGCGACAGGCCTGTAGTCATTCAGACCCGAGATTGCAGGTTTCTTGGGGACTGGAATGATGGTGGAGCGTTTGAAACAGGATGGAACTTCGCACATTTCCAGAGCTCTATTGAAGATCTGAGTGAAGACTGGAGCGAGCTGGTCCACGTAGACTTTGAGGCAGGATGGGGATACGTGCCGCTTTGTTAATCTTTTGTTGTTTGAAGATGCGTCTCACATCCTGTTCATGGATGGTTAACGCAGAGGTCAGAGGTGTGATTGTGGTCGCGGGTGCGGCCGGGTGGGTGTGTGGTGTGAAACTGTCCTTTTCAAATCTGCAGTAGAAGGTATTCAAGTCGTTGACTAGTGTGCTATTGTTCTCAGCTTGGGGGGATCGTCGCTTGTAATTAGTCAGCGATTGGAATGCATGCCAGACTGATTTAGGGTCGTTTGCGCTAAACCTATTTTCCAACTTTGCTGCATAGATCCTCTTTGCAATGTTAATTTCTTTAGTCAGCTGGTTTCTAGCTCGATTATACAGGGCCCTGTCCCCGCTCTAATATGCGTCCTCCTTAGCTTGGCGAAGCTGCTTAAGTTTAGCAGTGAACCACGGCTTGTTGTTGTTGAATGTGCGAAATGATTTTGTTGGTACACAAACCTCTTCACAGAAACTGATATAGGATGTGACAGTGTCCGTATATTCATCCAGGCTGCCAGCTGAATTTTCAAAGACACTCCAGTCTGTGCAGTCTAAACAGCTTTGAAGTTCCATCTTTGCTTCATTGGTCCACTTTTTCACTGTTTTCACTGTAGGCTTCGCGCATTTAAGTTCTTGCCTGTACGTCGGTATTAAGTGAATTAAGCAGTGATCAGACGAACCCAGGGCTGCACGAGGTATAGCACGGTATGCGTTTTTTACCGTAGTGTAGCAGTGGTCTAAAGTATTATTTTCCCTGGTAGGACAGTCGATGTGCTGCTTGTATTTAGGGAGTTCGTGGTTGAGTTTAGCTTTGTTAAAGTCCCCGAGAATAATGAGGGGTGAGTCTGGGTGTTTTTTTTCAATTTCGTTGACTTGTTCAGCGAGCGTTAGCAGTGCGGCGTTCGTGTTAGCTTGAGGCGGTATGTAGACTCCAGCCAGTATGTACAATGCGAACTCACGTGGCGAGTAGAATGGTTTACAGTTTAAAAATAGCGACTTCAAATGCGGGCTGCAGTGTGTGCTGAGCTCCGTGAAGTACGTACACCATTTTTCGTTGATATAGAGGCATATCCCGCCGCCCTTTGTTTTCCCCGATGATTCCATGTCGCGGTCCGCTCGATGAATGTGAAAGCCGGGAAGCATGACGGCGCCATCGGGTACATCTGTTTGTGTTTGACAGTAAAGCCTCTCGTCACTGTGGATTATTTCTAAAACTTTTGGGAAATATACTCTATGGCAGATACTAAATCTACCACCATGATAAGAAAACAGAAGGTTCATTTTGCCCGCCAAGGTATTCCGGACACAGTGATATCAGACAGTGGCCCACAATATGCATCCCAGGATTTTGAAAATTTCAGTAAACAGTGGGGATTTCAGCATGTGACTTCATCACCGGGTTACCCACAGAGCAATTGGCAAAGCCGAATCAGCTGTGAAGACAGTAAAAAGACTTCTCATCAAAGCCAAAGCAGCTGGACAGGATCCTTATTGCTGTACCAAAACACTGCTGCCAATGAAAACAAGCCTGCTAAGACCAAACGTTGGTCGGGATCAGCCAGAATCTGAAAAACAAACAGGAATGTCAGAGTACATACTACAACAAATCAGCTAGAGACTTGGACACACTTACCACAAGTGACTGTGTGAGCATACAGCCACTCCCACCCAACACTGTCTGGAGATTAGGCAGGGTGCTGAAGCCAGCTGATGGGAGGTCCTATGAGGTTCAGTTCCACTCGGGAGGTGTCATAAGGAGAAATCGCAGACACCTTAAGTGTGCACCTGGAGTGACTTTCACTGACCCCATTGATATTGAGATCAATATCCGCAGTCAGCCACAGGCTGGCTGTGGGATATGAAGGTTTAGGGACTGTTTCTGTCCCCCACACTGCCACAGCAGGACATACACCCGTGTCACAACCTGAGCTGGTCACACAGTGGTGATGCCACAGCGATATAAGGACTGTGTTTTATCATGCTGATAGATAAAGTGATATGCGGGTATTTATGCACTTTGCACACTGGCAAGGTAACCAAGGCCAAAAGCTATGGTTTGCATATGTTGATATTGATGTGACAATTTGCACATTTCATGTTATCAAGTTAATGGTTGAGTAATTCGAAGTGTGAAACTGTTTATAGGCACAGTATTTTTCTGTTTTGTTAGGTGCTGTTTTCGTCATGTGCTGAGAGAAGATTTGAATTGATGAGCATATCTAATTGTTTACAATGCAGTAATAAGCACTGTTAGTATTAGTTTTGTTTGGTGTTTAAAGTCTAATTTTCAGATGGCAGCTCTCACTCTCACATATAGCTGTACCTATTGTACAGCTATTGTAAATAAAGAAACTTATATCATGTTTTTTATTGTTAGAATATACACTGCATACTGTATAATATACAGCAGTGCATTCATATTATAAGGTGATTAAAGTCTCAATAGCAATATCCTGTCAATAAAAGCAGTAACGGTGAAACAGTTTTTCCCAAATGATATCATGACAGACTCTAATTCATATTGATTTACACAACATCTTAATATTACCACATATTATTCTTCCTGTGGGCTCACTGGAATGGTCTTTGCAATTTAACAAGACAGTTAATGTGCTATTACAGTAATGAACCAAAAATCTAACCTTCTGAAAAGTGATTCCAATTACACTCTAGCAAAATCCATTCATCGATCCATTGTCTGGTCGCGGGGCAGTAGCTTTAGCAGGGAAGCCCAGACTACCCTCTCCCCAGCCAATTCATCCAGCTCTTCCGGGGGGATCCTGAGGCGTTCCCAGGCCCAAAGCTCGTGACCATTAGGTGAGGGTAGGAATGTAAATCGACGAAGATCGACCGGTAAATTGAGAGTTTTGCCTTTCGGCTTAATTCCTTCTTCACCAGACTCTCTGCAGAGGGTTCCATCACAGACCTGATAAAGAGGCTTCAGGAACTTCTGAACTTTAAAGACATATCCCAAACTATTCTTGAAGCTCCATAAAGCTAGTGGTGAGAACTATTTTGATAAGTTTGTATTTATTTATTTATTTATCTTTTTGGGTCTGTCCTCTGAAAAGTGTATATGACCTTCTATATATGTCACTGATGGTGTGGTGGTACACCCGCCTGACTTTGGTGCGGGCGTGGGTTCAGTTCCCACTCAGTGACGGTGTGAATGTGAGTGCGAATGGTTGTCCATGTCTATATGTGCCCTGCGACTGATGGGCGACCAGTTCAGGGTATAGTCCGCCCTTTGTCCAAAGTCAGCTGGGTTAGGCTTCAGTGCCCCGCGACCCTAAAAACGGGATAAGCGGTGTTGAAAATGGATGGATGGATGGATCTTCTACAACCCCAATTCCAATGAAGTTGGGGCGTTGTGTTAAACATAATAAAAACAGAATACAATGATTTGCAAATCATGTTCAACCTATATTTAATTGAATACACTACAAAGACAAAATATTTAATGTTCAAACTGATAAACTTTATTGTTTTTAGAAAATAATCATTAACTTAGAATTTTATGGCTGCAACACGTTCCAAAAAAGATGGGACACGGTCCACTGTACCACTGTTTTATTTACCTTTTCTTTTAACAACATTCAATAAACGTTTGGGAACTGAGGACACTAATTGTTGAATCTTTGTTGGTGGAATTCTTTCCCATTCTTGCTTGATGTACAGCTTCAGCTGTTCAACGGTCCGGGGTCTCCGTTGTCGTATTTTACGCTTCATAATGCGCCACACATTTTCAATGGGAGACAGGTCTTGACTCCAGGCAGGCCAGTCCAGTACCCGCACTCTTTTACTACGAAGCCACGCTCTTGTAACACCTGCAGAATGTGGTTTGCCATTGTCTTGCTGAAATAAGCAGGGGTGTCCATAAAAATACCTGTATGTACCTTTCAGCAGTAATGGTGCCTTCACAGATGTGTAAGTTACCCATGCCATTGGCACTAACACAGCCCCATGCCATCACAAATGCTGGCTTTTGAACTTTGCGTCCATAACAGTCCGGATGGTTCTTTTCCTCTTTGGCCAGGAGGACATGACGTCCACAATTTCCAAAAACAATTTTAAATGTGGACTCGTCAGACCACAGAACACTTTTCGACTTTTCATCAGTCCATCTTAGATGAGCTCGGGCCCAGAGAAGCCGACGGCGTTTCTGGTAAATGGCTTTTGCTTTGCATATTAGAGTTTCAAGTTGCACTTACGGATGTAGCGCCAAACTGTATTTACTGACCTTGGTTTTCTGGTGTTCCTGAGCCCATGTGGTGATTTCCTTTACACATTGATGTCGGTTTGTGATGCAGTGCCGCCTGAGGGATCGATGGTCGCGGGCATTCAATGTTAGTTTTCGGCCTTGCCGCTTACATGCAGTGATTTCCTCAGATTCTCTGAACCTTTTGATGATATTATGGACTGTAGATGATGAAATCCCTAAATTCCTTGGAATTGTATGTTGAGGAACATCGTCCTTACACTGTTCAACTATTTTCTCACGCACTTGTTCACAAAGAGGCGAAACTCGCCCCATCTTTGCTTGTGAATGACTGAACAATTCAGGGAAGCTTCTTTTATACCCAATCATGGCACCCACCTGTTCCCAATTAGCCTGTTCACCAGTGGGATGTTCCAAACAGGTGTTTGATGAGCATTCCTCAACTTTCTCAGTCTTTTTTGCCACCTGTCCCAGCTTTTTTGGAACCTGTTGCAGCAATAAAATTCTAAGTTAATGATTATTTGCTAAAAACAATAAAGTTTATCAGTTTGAACATTAAATATCTTGTCTTTGTAGTGTACTCAATTAAATATAGGTTGAACATGATTTGCAAATCATTGTATTCTGTTTTAATTTAATGCAGCCCTATGGGGGGCACAAGTCAGTGCAAACTGTAGGCCGGTCCCAAGCCCGGATAAATGCAGAGGGTTGCGTCAGGAAGGGCATCCGGCTTAAAACCTTGCCAAACAAATATGAGCGTTCATCCAAAGAGTTCCATACCGGATCGGTCGTGGCCCGGGTTAACAACGTCCGCCACCGGCGCCGTCAACCTGCAGGGCGCTGTTGGAAATTCAGCTACTGTGGGTCGAAGTCAAAGAAGAAGAAGAGGTGGAAAGCGGGTTCTTCGGCAGAAAGAGAAGAGGAAAACACAGAGCCTAGAACTGAATGTGGGGACTTTGAATGTTGGGACTATGACAGGAAAATCTCGGGAGTTGGTTGACATGATGATTAGGAGAAAGGTTGATGTATTGTGTGTCCAGGAGACCAGGTGGAAAGGCAGTAAGGCTAGAAGTTTAGGGGCAGGGTTTAAATTATTTTACCATGGTGTAGATGGGAAGAGAAATGGCGTCGGGGTTATTTTAAAAGAAGAGTTGGCTAAGAATGTCTTGGAGGTGAAAAGAGTATCAGATCGAGTGATGAGGCTGAAATTTGAAATTGAGGGTGTTATGTGTAATGTGATTAGTGGCTATGCCCCACAGGTAGGATGTGACCTAGAGGTGAAAGAGAAATTCTGGAAGGAGCTAGATGATGTAGTTCTGAGCATCCCAGACAGAGAGAGAGTCGTAATTGGTGCAGATTGTAATGGACATGTTGGTGAAGGTAATAAGGGTGATGAAGAAGTGATGGGTAAGTACGGTATCCAGGAAAGGAACTTGGAGGGACAGATGGTGGTAGACTTTGCAACAAGGATGCAAATGGCTGTAGTGAACACTTTTTTCCAGAAGAGGCACGAACATAGGGTGACCTACAAGAGCGGAGGTAGAAGCACACAGGTGGATTACATCTTGTGCAGACGATGTAATCTGAAGGAGGTTACCAACTGTAAGGTAGTGGTAGGGGAGAGTGTGGCTAGACAGCATAGGATGGTGGTGTGTAAGATGACTCTGGTGGTGGGGAGGAAAATTAGGAAGACAAAGGCAGAGAAGAGAACCATGTGGTGGAAGCTGAGACAGGACGAGTGTTGTGCAGCTTTTCGGGAAGAGGTGATACAGGCTCTCGGTGGACGGAAAGAGCTTCCAGAAGACTGGACCACTGCAGCCAAGGTGATCAGAGAAGCAGGCAGGAGAGTACTTGGTGTATCTTCTGGCAGGAAAGGAGAGAAGGAGACTTGGTGGTGGAACCTCACAGTACAGGAAATCATACAAGGAAAACGGTTAGCTAAGAAGAAGTGGGACACTGAGAGGACCGAGGAGAGGCGAAAGGAATACATTGAGATGCGACACAGGGCAAAGGTAGAGGTGGCAAAGGCAAAACAAGAGGCATATGATGACATGTATGGCAGGTTGGACACTAAAGAAGGAGAAAAGGATCTATACAGGCTGGCCAGACAGAGGGATAGAGATGGGAAGGATGTGCAGCAGGTTAGGGTGATTAAGGATAGAGATGGAAATATGTTGACTGGTGCCAGCAGTGTGCTAGGTAGATGGAAAGAATACTTCGAGGAGTTGATGAATGAGGAAAATGATAGAGAAGGGAGAGTAGAAGAGGCAAGTGTGGTGGACCAGGAAGTGGCAATGATTAGTAAGGGGGAAGTTAGAAAGGCATTAAAGAGAATGAAAAATGGAAAGGCAGTTGGTCCTGATGACATTCCTGTGGAGGTATGGAAGCATCTAGGAGAGGTGGCTGTGGAGTTTTTGACCAGCTTGTTCAATAGAATTCTAGTGCGTGAGAAGATGCCTGAGGAATGGAGGAAAAGTGTACTGGTGCCCATTTTTAAGAACAAAGGTGATGTGCAGAGCTGTGGCAACTATAGAGGAATAAAGTTGATGAGCCACACAATGAAGTTATGGGAAAGAGTAGTGGAGGCTAGACTCAGGACAGAAGTGAGTATTTGCGAGCAACAGTATGGTTTCATGCCTAGAAAGAGTACCACAGATGCATTATTTGCCTTGAGGATGTTGATGGAAAAGTACAGAGAAGGTCAGAAGGAGCTACATTGTGTCTTTGTAGATCTAGAGAAAGCCTATGACAGAGTACCCAGAGAGGAACTGTGGTACTGCATGCGGAAGTCTGGAGTGGCAGAGAAGTATGTTAGAATAATACAGGACATGTACGAGGGCAGCAGAACAGCGGTGAGGTGTGCTGTAGGTGTGACAGAAGAATTTAAGGTGGACGTGGGACTGCATCAGGGATCAGCCCTGAGCCCCTTCCTTTTTGCAGTGGTGATGGATAGGCTGACAGATGAGGTTAGACTGGAATCCCCGTGGACCATGATGTTTGCAGATGACATTGTGATCTGCAGTGAAAGCAGGGAGCAGCTGGAGGAACAGTTAGAAAGATGGAGGCATGCACTGGAAAGAAGAGGAATGAAGATTAGCCGAAGTAAAACAGAATATATGTGCATGAATGAGAGGGGCGGTGGGGGAAGAATGAGGCTACAGGGAGAAGAGATGGCAAAGGTAGAGGACTTTAAATACTTGGGGTCAACCGTCCAGAGCAATGGTGAGTGTGGTCAGGAAGTGAAGAAACGGGTCCAAGCAGGTTGGAACGGGTGGAGGAAGGTGTCAGGTGTGTTATGTGACAGAAGAGTCTCTGCTAGGATGAAGGGCAAAGTTTATAAAACAGTGGTGAGGCCAGCCATGATGTATGGATTAGAGACAGTGGCACTGAAGAGAAAACAGGAAGCAGAGCTGGAGGTGGCGGAAATGAAGATGTTGAGGTTCGCTCTCGGAGTGACCAGGTTGGATAAAATTAGAAATGAGCTCATCAGAGGGACAGCCAAGGTTCGATGTTTTGGAGACAAAGTTAGAGAGAGCAGACTTCAATGGTTTGGACACGTCCAGAGGAGAGAGAGTGAGTATATTGGTAGAAGGATGATGATGATGGAGCTGCCAGGCAAGAGAGCTAGAGGAAGACCAAAGAGAAGGTTGATGGATGTCGTGAGGGAAGACATGATGGCAGTTGGTGTTCGAGAGGAGGATGCAGGAGATAGGCTCTCATGGAAAAGGATGACGCGCTGTGGCGACCCCTAACGGGACAAGCCGAAAGGAAAAGAAGAAGAAGTATTCTGTTTTAATTTATGTTTAACACAACGTCCCAACTTCATTGGAATTGGGTTGTATATCTTTAGGTGGTATCCTAAATTTTTCCTGTAGACATTGAGACGTATACTATCTCAAAGATAATTTTACACTTGAGACTATGTGAGTCCCGGAATGCATGTAATTGAAACAATGAGTCTCAACCTGGGAAAAATCCCTGCAATTTATCATCACGGAATACAGATACAGTAATCCTACGCTATTTCACAGTTCATGCTTCACGGTCCCGCTATATTGCAGATTTGTATTACAGGTGTTACTGTATTTTTTATACTGTTTGTACAATATTTTTGTGTTATCCATTGATCTTCTTCTCTCTCAGTATATTATATGTGTTTAGGACTATCTTGATAGCAAATTTTCTTGGACGATATATTTTCCCAGAAACAACAACGATAGTATCGTTGATGTGTTTTATGCCACTGATATATCCTTGGGGGCACGGTGGATGACTGGTTAGAGTGTCTGCATCACAGTTCTGAGGACTCATTCCCTGTGTGGAGTTTGCATGTTGTCCCCTTGCCTGCGTGGGTTTTCTCCAGGCACTCCGGTTTCCTCCCACATCCCAAAAACATGCATGGTAGGTTAATTGAAGACTCTAAATTGCCCCTGGGTGTGAATGTGAGTGTGAATGGTTGTTTGTTTATGTGTTCCCTGCGATTGGCTGGCAACCAGTTCAGGGTGTATCCCACCTCCTGCCCGATGATGGCTGGGATAGGCTCCAGCACTCTCGCGACCCTTGTGAGGATCAGCGGCTCAGAAAATGGATGGATGGATGGAAGTATATCCTTTTTAAGAATTTTTTTTTAATTCTTATTCTAAGAATAATGAACATTTACATTATAATGTAGATAAATAAATAGAATTTCTTAGATAAAAAACAGACTCAGACTGTTCACAAAAATTGCACTTCAACAAATGTTTAACATTTGACCCAGAAGTATAAACATTCATTATCATTAATGCCTTAACAGTTAATATACTGCCAGTTTCCAGTTGGTTAATAAAAAGTGCCAAGTAGCAACATTAATGACAACACAAGGAGATCAAAGCAAACTGTTCTGATTCAAGATGTGTGTTACTTTTTAAATCTCTGCTATCTGAACCCCCTCTGCAGGACAGAGTCAGCCAGGGACCACACAGATGGGCTGCTGAGTTTTAAACAGTTCCCCACATGGTATATTTCAAATGTGGCTGGACAAGTTGCTAGGCACACCAACAACCGGACAAAACAAAATTAACTCCGGTTTCCTCTCACATCCCAAAAACATGCATTAATTGGTGACTCTAAATTGCCCGTAGGTGTGACTGTGAGTGTGAATGGTTGTTTGTTTGTATGTGCCCTGCGATTGGCTGGCAACCAGTTCAGGGTGTACCCCGCCTCCTGCCCGATGATAGCTGAGATAGGCCCCAGCACGTCCGCGACCCTAGTGAGGAGAAGCGGCTCAGAAGATCGATGGATGGATGGATATTTGACTGAAGATCAAAACACTACAGCAGATCAAAACACTACAGCAGATCAAAACACTACAGCAGAAAAACCTGTCAGCATAGCACATCGCATTGTGAAATCTTCATTTAAAAAAAAAATACTATGCTATTGGTGAGAGAGACAAGGTAATTAATAGACACGTATGCGAAACATAACATCATATCATATGGGTTTAATTTTTATAATTTTTTGTCAAACTGTATTTAGGAAAAACTCAAGGAGTTACTTGCTGAATCGCGTGGTGACAACCAAGTCCTGAGTCATGTATCAAGGCGTTTTGTAGTGACAGTGATAGTAAAGGGCAAGCAGTGTTTGCCCAAAGGAGCTTTTGGAACAATCTATCGTAGTAAGGCCATGATTAAGGTATGTGTAGAAGAAGGAATTAATTTGTCAAAGGTATTTCTTCAAATAAATGAACAGTGATTGTATTTACCTCAGTGTTTCCAAAGTATATACTGTATGTTAGCTTTATACATTTCAGGTGCTATTTTAAACAATATTGCTTTTCAGGCTGTTAACTATCAAGTTGCTCAATTAGCCCAAGAACACATGGTAAAATATTTTAATGTTCCATACCTTATGTTAGTTTTTGCTTCTATTAACAATGCATTTTATATTGTAGTGTGGTTCTTTGGGTCATTTTGATTACACCTTGTGACACCGGGAATGGATCAATACTGGAGCTGTGAGTGATAAATTGGTCCAGCACATCCCTGTAGGTCCTCTTCGATGCATAAATTAGAAAAATATATCTGCTCTTAACATGGACTTTTTTGTCTGGCCTGATGTCTTCTTCAAACTAAAAGGTTTCAGACAAGGTATTACTCCCCAGGATTGTTGGTCACTTGTTTCCTGAGACAGGGAACCATTTCACTCTATGGGTGAGTCGCCATCAAATCTTTTTTCTGTGATTGTGTTGTTAATAATATATGACTGGTCCATATTGCTGGCATTGACATGAAACATTTTATCCAAATTTGTCCAATTTAAAAAAAAATTCCACAAATCGGTAATATTGCTCAGTCCTCCCGCGGGTATGTTTATTTTTTCAATTAATGACCAATATAAATTGGGTAAAATGGCTTCCTCTCTTTGACAATGCAGTGTTAATAATTTTTTATTTTAGAGGGGATCTACAGAAAAGTGATAGTTGATGGTGATGGTTTTGGATTTTTGAGGATTGTGTCTGATGTCAGTTTTATGCTTTTCTGCAATATAACATTAATGATGGCGCAAAAGGGCTGCACGGTGGGCAACTGGTTAGCACATCTGCCTCACAGTTGTGAAGAGCTGGGTTCTACTGTTGATGTGCATATAGTTCTTCATCCATCCATTTTCTGTACCCGCTTATCCTCACTAGGGTCGTGGGCGTGCTGGATCCTATCCCGGCTATCTTAGGGCGAGAGGCGGCGTACAGCCTGAACTGGTCGCCAGCCAATCGCAGGGCAGCATATAGTTCTGTCATATCTTTTGATGTTTTAACTGATTAATTTCCCTTTAGGTATTTGACTTCAGGCCGAAATAAATAAAAATCTATGACTCACTAATGGATTACTGTCACATTAATAATGCTGAAATTAAGATTCTCAGGTAAAGGGAACATGACATACACCTTTTATGCTTAAATTTCTTGAAGTCTCTGCACCATTTGCAGAACGGTCACTGTACCAGATTATCGCTCTATTAGTCATTTCAAACTGCTCTAAATTGCTAGAGGACTCTGCATCATTTGCACAATTGTCAAAAAAAAAAAAGATTAATTGCATCGGCATTACCACATTAACCTTTCATTGCTCAGTGACTCTCTGTACTGTGTTTTTATGTTTTTATGTCTCAAAAATATTTTCTGTTGTCGTACTAGAGCGGCTCCAACTACTGGAGAAACAAATTCCTTGTGTTTTTTTTACATACTTGTGTAGCGTATATTGGTTTGAAATAAAAACGCAATTAATTTCTTAAGGGGTCGGAGGATAACGCTTGCGTTCACCATCACCTGGGGTCCGTTTCAAGTGAAACGATGGTAATCTAACGCTGTTTAGTTAGTATAAAAATGGGGCACCACATCGTTGATTATCTTACAGCAGGCCAAAACGACAAAAAACCTTGTGGATAATTTTTTTTAAGGCGTTGCCACAGTTATATATAGAATTAGTTCTCAATTACTGACTCGATATCTTCACTCAAATACACACCGAACACAATAGGATGTTTAATATAGAGAAAATGTAATGTAAACTAAAGAGGAATTCTAGGAAAAATGCGAAGGGACTTTACTGCAGAAATCAAAAGCAAGCATAGTAACATGACAGGATATAGCGTGAATGGCTGAACTCAGATAAGTGTCAATGAATTGAAGCACGTTGAGAGAGAATATAGTTGGGACTTGTGTGAGATCGCTAACTTAACCCCAAGCTACTATGCACCAATTTGTACTTTCGAGTAATCACTGCAATGTTTACTCACGAACGTAGATCACATGGTTCGAGGTTGGTCTTTTCTTAGTTTTCTCAGGAGGAAAGGAGGCAGGTTAGTTTATGAATAAGATGCACAAAAAGGGAAAACAAAAGAGGATGACAAAAAGAAAGTTATTGTTCACACGGGTGCGCTCGTAACCTTTCCTGCCTTTTGGACTTGTTGGCAGCCACGCTCTTGCGCTAGACTGCGAGCGTAACTTGTTAGAATGCCAGGAGTGTCTCTCCTGGGTCAGGGCAAACAAGTCCTGGCTGGGAAAAAACAGAAGCAACATCACCAGCTTCTCATCGGACAGAGCCTTCGTTGTGGTCCGAACTTGGCTCGCCGCGTGGTGACAAACAAAGGAAAGGGGTTGGCTGGAGCCAAAAGGAGAGAGGGGCTGAGCAGGAGGCGAGAGCCAGGAGAAAGGATGTCGAGGCTTTTGTACTACTGAGACGGGAAAGGAGACCACGCCCATCGACTTTAAATTTAATTCTATATGGATGAGTCATATTCTAAGCATGGGTGGAAACTCAACACATTTTCAAATAAACAATTTACAACTTTGAAACTGTCTCACGCAGAGATCCAGCATACAAAATGATTGCTTCAACTTTAGTTCTGGCAAATCAACTACTTATTATTCAATACAACACCATTTTGTACTGTTTGGCTTCAAACCCAGTGGTACAGTTCTTCTCAAGTAGTCTCGTAGTCAGGCCTGTAGAATCAACACTGACACAGAACTCAAGGTATACATTTAGAATATTCATGTAGGTTTGTTTTTGTTTGGTGTTATTTTATTGTCCACTTCCACCACAAGATACACAATCACAAGGAGTCCAACTGGCAATGTCTTTGATCACCACTGGGAGAGTGACCATGTTCCATTAATGACACTGGATGAGAAACATGTCCTCTCGGTGACACGCGACGCCTGTTTCTGCGTTTGCTGACCGGCATCTGGAGAGCTGATAAAATAAAGTCTTCCATTATTCAACAGTCGTCAATCAATTCCTTCGCCCAGTCACATTGTGGGGGTCATGAGGAGACTTGCAGATCTTCTGGGTCATCCTGCGTATCTCCACGGTGAAGTCCTTGTCTTTCTTAAGTTTTAGGAGGGGGAAAGACTGAGCTATATCTGGTTAAGTGTCAATATAACTTGACAAAGACATCCAGTGACATGGGGGTCTTGTCCAAAGAAATAGGTCAGTATTTGTGTTTATGTGGAGGTCGGATATTCGTTACAGTCCCGCCTTTGGCGGCCAGAACCAGCTCTGATGGTGGTCTGGGCGACACCTCCAAATGGGATTTCTTAACTGTTGACAATCATTCAGCCCACACGAGTAGCCAGCTGTAGCTTTCATATTACAATCGCCAAAACTTGTTTTCTAAAATGAGGAATTAAAACAGGACTTGTCCTTCATGTGCAAACAAAAAGACTCAACACAGTATGTCAGGAACGATGGTGAAAGGACATTGATGACTTTCCATTCCTGGCAGCTCCTGGCTGACTATACTAAGAAATTTTTTTTATCCTTACATTACAAAAGAAAATAAATTCCATTTTACCACAGTGTGATTATACAGTGTTTAACTGAAGCATTCAGATGCAAAAAAAATTCCTAGTAATCCATTTATACAATTATGTACTGTATTACAAAAGAACACATTCACTCCCAGTTATGCAGTGTCCCTGAACGCACATTGCAGCTGCCGTGTGCCTACCTAGTTTCATTCTAAAGAGCGAAATAAGAAATGCAGCAGGTGTACATTCTTTCCTGTGTCCTCATTCATAGTTATCATACAAGGAGATAAGTATATAACACTGAGGTGCTCCGTGTGTTGTTTCAAGCGTCATAATTTACCGTAACATGGGTGCTAATCTTATTAGCATGTCCAAACAGGTGGGCACTTTTAATATTGCAGTTGAGTCACTGTGATATTAAAGACCCTGTGATGTGACTGTTCCGCACACGTACATCGCGATGACAATGCTCAGACAAAATATCGCACAGCCCTAGTATCCAGCCATTGCAAACATGGCAAATTTAATATTAGCTAGTGCTATTATGTTATAAGACCACTACAACATTTTGTCAATAATCGACTGAACACCTCCAAGTATTGCATATAGCAACAATAGAAATTTCGATAACATTTGGCTAAAGACGAATATCAAGTCTCACATAGCTGTACTGTTTTCCTTCACAGTATATTTCCCTTTTGAGAATTACCCACAAATTCTCAGTTGGTTTCAGGTCAGGTGAGGAAGGGGGCCATGACATCAGATTTTCGTGTTTCAAGCCTTTACTGGCCATTGTCTTACATAAAATCAGTCTCTTTTTGAAAGCTGCAGACTTCTTCCTGTACCACTGCCTGAAGAAAATGTCTTCGAAAAACTGACAGTATTTTTGGGAGTTCATTTTGAGCCTATCTTCAACCTAAAAATGTCCAACCAGCTCATCTTTAATACTATCAGCCAATGTCAGTATCCACTTTGCTGGCGTCTGTGTCGAAGTGGAGCCCTGTGCCCGTTAGTGACACAGCCACAGGCCCATCCATCGGGTCTGTCAAGGGTCACTCTCATTTCATAAGTCCATAAAACCGTTGAGAATTTCTTGGGCCAGTCTTGACGCTTCAGCTTATGTCCTGTTCAATGGTGGTCTTTTTTCAGCTTTACTTGCTTTGCCCATGTCTCTGAACACTGAACATCTTGTACTTTGAGGTATTCCAGGTAGGTTGGAGTTTTGAAATATGACAGAACTTGAAGATAATGGGTTCCTGGTGGCTTCTGTAGTGTATTTTAAGCACTCGAAGAGAGATTTTCACAGTGTAGTGGGATGCCTGCAGAGGTGTTGATACGTCTGTGATTTCTTTTTCAAACATTAAGCTTCAAAGAGGACATTTGCATTCCTGAGACCAAATGCTTATCTGTAAATCCACCCTGCAGTTACAGTGTGCAAATGGAGCACATTTCTTTTAACATTCACTAAACGTTTGGGAACTGAGGACACTAATTGTTGAAGCTTTGTAGGTGGAATTCTTTCCCATTCTTTCTTGATGTACAGCTTCAGCTGTTCAACAGTCCATGGTCTCCGTTGTCGTATTTTACGCTTCATAATGCGCCGCACATTTTCAATGGGAGACCTGTCTGGACTGCAGGCAGGCCAGTCTAGTATCCGCACTCTTTTACTATGAAGCCTTGCTGTTGTAACACGTGCAGAATGTGGTTTGGCATTGTCTTGCTGAAATAAGCAGGGGCGTCCATAAAAAAGACGTTGCTTGGATGGCAGCATATGTTTCTCCAAAACCTGTATGTATCTTTCAGCATTAATGGTGCCTTCACACATATGTAAGTTACCCATGTCATTGGCACTAACACAGCCCCATACCATCACAGATGCTGGCTTTTGAACTTTGCGTCCATAACAATGGATGGTTCTTTTCCTCTTTGGCCCCGAGGACACGACGTCCACAATTTCCCAAAACAATTTAAAATGTGGACTCGTCGGACCACAGAACACTTTTCCACTTGGCATCAGTCCATCTTAGATGAGCTCAGGCCCAGAGAAGCCAGAGGCGTTTCTTGCTTTGCATAGTAGAGTTTCAAGTTGCACTTACGGATGTAGCACTGAACAGTATTTACTGACATTGGTTTTCTGAAGTGTTCCTGAGCCCATGTGGTGATATCCTTTACACATTGATGTCGGTTTTTGATGCAGTGCCGCCTGAGGGATCGATGGTCACGGGCATTCAATGTTGGTTTTTGGCCTTGCCGCTGACCTGCAGTGATTTCTCCAGATTCTCTGAACCTTTTGATGAAAATATGGACCGTAGATGATTAAATCCCTAAATTCCTTGCAATTGTACGTTGAGGAACATTGTCCTTAAACTGTTCGAGTATTTTCTCACACCCTTATTCACAAAGAGGTAAACCTCCCCCCATCTTTGCTTGTGAATGATTGAGCAATTCAGGGAAACTCCTTTTATACCCAATCATGGCACCCACCTGTTCCCAATTAGCCTGTTCACCTGTAGGAAACGTGTTTGATGAGCATTCCTCAACTTTCTCAGTCTTTTTTGGCACCTGTCCCAGCTTTTTTAGAACGTGGTGCAGCCATAAAATTCTAAGTTAATGATTATTTGCTAAAAACAATAAAGTTGATCAGTTTGAACATTAAATATCTTGTCTTTGTAGTGTATTCAATTAAATATAGGTCAAACATGATTTGCAAATCATTGTATTCTGTTTTTATTTATGTTTAACACAATGTCCCAACTTCCTTGGAATTGGGGTTGTAGGGGGGATGGCCCTCTGAGTTAAGAGGGGATGACCCTCCTGGATGAATGTGAAGACACGCGATGTAGTCAAATGAGAGTTTCCGACGAAGGAAACAAAGTGTTACAGGTAGTATGCTCGACCGCTTGGCTTCAGAACGAATGCATTTGTGCGAATGTTTGAGCTCGCATAACCGCTTGATGTCAGTCAGGCCGTATATTAGCAAGTCATGTCAATAGTGAGTACAATAGTGAATAGTCTTTAGTTATCAATTGCATACAACCTGGCCAGGTTACCATTTAGCAGAAAGAGAGTGAAAGCGCGGTCTGTGAGAGAAGTGAGGTCAGAGGTCCATGTGAGGCCTCCAAAGATAGCTGACACGGTTATTGGGATTAAGTTATCACAACGGCGCTTTGGGACAGGATAAGGCAGTGGAATACATATTTAAGGCGGGGCCGAGGTGGATCTGTTGGTGTGTTTATGGATACGAGGGTTCAACTCCCAGTCGTTATTCATCGACACTAATCTGAATCGAGCGTCATCAAGTTGTGAGGAAATTAAGTAACAAATCATGGGAGCTCTATTTGGGAAAAAAAAGGCTCGCATGAGATTTGGGAAAAAAACGTAAGAGTAAGTGTGAATGACACAAATATTCTGTGTGATACGACTTATTAATTGTGTACAGAATATAAAGAAAACCCTAGAACTATAATAAATATAATTATATTAATATTTATGTAAACAAATATAAAGAGCATTAAAGGGTACCCATTATATTTATTACATAAATAAAAAAGGTATAACTATTGTGTGTATACATAAGTATGCACTCGATATACTGGAAGATAAATTAAATAATAGATAAATTAACGCGTGTGCTGGGCGAATGTGATCACAATAGGGTTGCGTCGTGGCTTTCTACTTCCGGGTATACAGAGCGGACCAGCCGCGGCTCTGCGTACCGGGGAAGCAGCCTGAAAACAGTACCGTACATTTTGGTTGTCAGAAGACGCTTCGGTGTTTTGATAAAGGAGGCTGTTAACTCTTTTGTGGAGCCGCGGTTGTGTTAAGGTGCCTTTCCAAACCGGTCGAAGAGGTTTCGATGTAGGTCGGGGCGTTTCCGGTCCGCTTCGGGCTGCACACGGAGTTTGAATGAATGGTCTGCAAGTTGCTGTCTGGGATGGAGTGTGTGGTATGAGCATGATGTGGAAAATAATAAGTGGACAAGTGTATTTTAGTGTGTTACGAGTGAATCGCGGGTTGTGTATGTGCGGGATTTCATGAGTGTGCGCGGAGAGACGGCAGTCACAGCTAGCTGGCTAAATGTTTTCGATGGATGAACTGGACGTGGCTAAAAGTTGTGTATAGGTGTTTTGAAAGTCAGAAAGGGGGGAATACGAAAGGCAATAGTCAGGGTTACAGAATTACTTTAGCGTAGTGCCGAAGGGATTGACATTAAAAAGCATGGAAGTTTAATATTCCACTCATGTGATGACAATGACGTTAGAAAGTGGGTAAATGGCTTTGCGCTGAGCTCAGTTAGTAGGGAGAGCTTGAGAAATGATTTGTTAATGCATGTCGGATCGGGGATTTGAAATGTATTGCTTAGAGAGCACTTGAAATTATAAAGTATAGTGAGAAGTAAATTAACTCATACGGTGACTCTAGTTTTGTTTGTGCCTAGAGGAAGAGCTTTGACGTATGCTGCTAAGTAATGAAAAATGTGTTAAAACTTGCGTGTCAGTGGGAGTAATTTTTCGTTTTTACGGAGTGGCACACAAGTAAGCGGCCGGAAGACTGTAAGTAAGGATAATAAAGTGAAGTAATGAGGGAAGAGCATATTTGTAATATAAAAACACCTTCGTGATTACATTAGGCTATCAACCAGTCTTGGCGACATGAAAATTTGGGACTATAAAGAAAGTCGGTAATTATAATAAGTAGATATATATATAGAAGTTCCTGTTTGCGGCAAACCCGATTAAGAAAATGACTCAATGGACACAAGTCAACTGTAGACATCCTTACATCCTTTAGCTAATACAGTATAGTGAATATTAATACAGTATAGTGAATGCAATCCTTTCCATTCACAGAAGAGGGAGGATGTGCCAGAGGGGTCAAGTTGATTTGCTACTCAGAATAGTGACTTGCCAGTTATGTAGGAAGGGAAAAATACAATAGATGAGAATAGCGGGAGTTAGGGTGTTTATAATGACCAGCTACGTACACCATGAGACAGCGCCTAATTTGCATCATGTACAAGGGAAATTATGTGGAGTACTTGTCTTTGAGAATGACTAATTTGGTTTGAGGATTAATCTGTTTGATTGTCTCCCCAGATTCAGCATTAGAGCAGGGAGGACAAAGGGGATTTTTCCTTCTGTCTGGCAAGTAAATTTTGAGGAGGTTTATTTATTTGCATTCTGTCTCCAAATTCAGGTTGATTGCAATAATTTGTGGGCGAGCGTAGAGTTACTTTTTGAGCAAAGGGTACAAATTTATAAGAGTTCGTATTCTTGAATTTTTAAAAACTTAAGTCGGTAGTTTTGGGCATTGCTTTGATTTGAGCAAATCTGATTTGGTTAGGAGGTTGTGGCAAAAAATATTTGTATGGATTAGATAAGGAGTCTCCAAATTCTGAAAATCCATTTTCTTAGCAGTTCGCCGCATAGACTAGACTGAACATTTGACTCTGGGTTCTTTATAATCAGTATCACTATCAAACCGATGAACACAAAGGCAATGTGCGCAAACCTAGCCCAGTTGACTTCATAATCATTAGTTAAGGTATTGGCTAGAAGTTAAGATAACATTGTTGCTACAGTTATTTGGGACTGGTTTACTCAAGAGGTTGGAGAGGCTCAGTCAAGGCGTTGATCATGTGTGACATAAAGTTATAATACATTAAAGGGTAATAGTAGAGCATAATATATTGATTAATAAGCATTAGTTAATGCTTCTTGGAGCCATAGCAGACAGAAGAACCCGAGAAGTCCTTCTTTGCCCCAGAGCCCTAAAATTGCAGGGAAATGACACCTAATGTTCATGACAGGATGCAGGTGTCCCAGCTGGGGTTCCAGCTTTACGACCGGGCGCTTGTGCATGTTTACGATCGGCGGAGCAGATGGTTGAGTGTAAGGGACTGAGGTCAGGATGTTTGCAGAACATTCACAACCATAAAACGGAGGCTAAGAAAAAAGGGTAACTATACCTTAAAACTGGGGGCTTAGTTGAACAAGTTAGAAGGTAAGCGGATATAAGCAGAACTTAGAAGGTATGCACCAGACAGAAACGCCGTTTGCTGAACAGGTGACTATGGGAGGCCTTGGTAGTGTTAGCTTGACCTTATTGACAAGTGAAAACCCAACGTGTCCCAACTCATATTCTGTTACAGCGGCTGGTCTGTCGCCGGTTTCGGTTTGGCCATGCTAGGGAAGAACACCCTCGACAGTAACAGAGACTAAAGCAATGCGGTGCAGCCAGGAAGAGGGGCCCGGCGGTTAATATTTGTCATGATTGAATCAGAGAGACTCTTCAACCTGATGACTGCGTCTATATGAATGATGTTTCTCATGACAGAAAGGGAGCTCCCCTCCTTGAGCCGTCACCTTATCGTGGTGGAGGGGTTTGTGTGTCCCAATGATCCTAGGAGCTAAGTTGTCTGGGGCTTTATGCCCCTGGCAGGGTCACCCATGGCAAACAGGTCCTGGGTGAGGGACCAGGCAAAGCACGGCTCAAAGACCCCTTATGATGGTGACAAAAAAATTGACTCAGGTTTCCCTTGCTCGGACGCGGGTCACCGGGGCCCCCCTCTGGAGCCAGGCCTGGAGGTGGGGCTCGAAGGCGAGCGCCTGGTGGCCGGGCCTGCACCCTTGGGCACAGCCCGAAAGGGTAACGTGGGTCCCCCTTCCCATGGGCTCACCACCTGTGGGAGGGGCCATAGGGGTCGGGTGCAGTGCGAGCTGGGTGGTGGCCGAAGGCGGGGACCTTGGCAATCCGATCCCCGGCTACAGAAGCTGGCTCTAGGGCCGTGGAATGTCACCTTTCTGGCAGGGAAGGAGCCCAAGCTGGTGTGTGAGGTCGAGAAGTTACGACTAGATATAGTTGGAATCGCCTCCACGCACAGCTTGGGCTCTGGTAACAGTCCTCTTGAGAGGGGTTGGACTTTCTTCCACTCTGGAGTTGCCGACGGTAAGAGGCGCCAAGCAGGTGTTGCTCCCCAGCTCAGCGCCTGTACGTTGCGGTTCTCCCCGGTGGACGAGAGGGTAGCCTCCCTCCGCCTTCGGGTGGTGGGATGGTTCCTGACTGTTGTTTGTGCCTATGGACCAAACAGCAGTTCAGAGTACCCACCCTTTTTGGAGTCCTTGGAGGGGGTGCTGGAGAGCGCTCCCGCTGGGGACTCCATCCTTTTGCTGGGGGACTTCAATGCTCACGTGGGCAATGACAGTGAGACCTGCAAGGGCGTGATTGGGAGGAACGGCCCCCCGATCAGAACCCGAGCGGTGTTCCGTTATTGGACTTCTGTGCTCATCACGGATTGTCCATAACGAACACCATGTTCAAGCATAAGGGTGTCCACACGTGCACTTGGCACCAGGACACCCTAGGTCGCAGTTCGATGATCGACTTTGTGGTCGTGTCATCGGACATGTGGCCGCATGTCTTGGACACTGGGGTGAAGAAAGGGGCGGAGCTGTCAACTGATCACCACCTGGTGGTGAGTTGGCTCCGATGGTGGGGGAAGATGCCGGTCTGATGTGGCAGGCCCAAACGTATTGTGAGGGTCTGCTGGGAACATCTGGCGGAATCCCCTGTCAGAAGGAGTTTCAACTCTCACCCCCGACAGAACATTGCTCATGTTCCGGGGGAGGCGGTGGACATCGAGTCGGAGTGTAACCATGTTCCGCGCCTCCATTGCTGAGGCGGCCAACCGGAGCTGTGGCCGTAAGGTGGTTGGTGCCTGTCGTGGCGGCAATCCCCGAACCCGTTGGTGGACACCAACGCTGAGGGATGCCGTCAAGCTGAAGAAGGAGTCCTATCGGGACCTTTTGGCCTGTGGGACTCCTGAGGCAGCTGATGGGTACCGGCTGGCCAAGCGGAATGCAGCTTTGGGGGTCCCTGAAGCAAAAAACGGGGCATTGGAGGAGTTCGGTGAGGCCATGGAGAAAGACATCCGGACGGCTTCGAGGAAATTCTGGTCCACCATCCGGCATCTCAGGAGGGGGAAGCACCATCAACACTATGTTTAGTGGGGATGGGGCGCTGCTGACCTCGACTCGGGACGTTGTGAACCGGTGTGGAGAATTCTTCGAAGACCTCCTCAATTCCATCGACAACCCTTCCCATGAGGGAGCAGAGGTTGGGTTCTCTGAGGCGGGCTCTCCTATCTCTGGGGTTGAGGTCACTGAGGTGGTTAAAAAACTCCTCGGTGGCAAGGCCCCGGGGGTGGATGAGATTCGCCTGGAGTTCCTCAAGGCTCTGGATGTTGTAGGGCTGCCCTGGTTAACACGGCTCTGCAACATCGTGTGGACATCGGGGACAGTGCCTCTGGATTGGCAGACTGGGGTGGTGGAGGGTGTGTTCCAACTACAGGGGGATCACACTCCTCAGCCTCCCTGGTAAGGTCCATTCAGGGGTGCTGGAGAGGAGGGTCCGTCGGGAAGTTGAATCTCAGATTCAGGAGGAGCAGTGTGGTTTTCATCCTGGCCGTGGAACAGTGGACCAGCTCTACACCTTTGGCGGGGTCCTCGAGGGTGCATGGGTGTTCGCTCAACCAGTCTACATGTGTATTGTGGGCTTGGAGAAGGCGTTCGACCGTGTCCGTCGGGGGTGCCTGTGGGGGGTGCTTCGGGAGTATGGGGTACCGAACCCCCTGATACGGGCTGTTCGGTCCCTGTACGACCGTAGTCAGAGTTTGGTCCGCATATCCAGCAGTAAGTCGGACTCATTTCCGGTGAGGGTTGGACTAGGCTGCCCTTTGTCACCGATTCTATTCATAACTTTTATGGACAGAATTTCTAGGCGCAGCCGAGGCGTAGAGGGGATCCGGTTTGGTGGCCTCAGTATTGCATCTCTGCTTTTTGCAGATGATGTGGTTCTGTTGGCTTCATCAAGCCATGACCTCCAACTCTCACTGGAGCAGTTCGCAGCCGAGTGTGAAGCGACTGGGATGAGAATTAGCACCTCCAAATCTGAGACCATGGTCCTCAGTCGGAAAAGGGTGGCGTTCCCTCTCCAGGTCGGGGATGAGATTCATGCCCCAAGTGGAGGAGTTCAAGTATCTTGGGGTCTTGTTCACGAGTGAGGGAAGAATGGAACGGAAGATCGACAGGATCAGTGCAGCTTCTGCAGTGATGCGGACTTTGTTTCGATACGTTGTGGTAAAGAAGGAGCTAAGCCGAAAGGCGAAGCTCTCGATTTACCGGTCGATCTACGTTCCTACCTTCACCTATGGTCACGAGCTGTGGGTTGTCACCGAAAGAACAAGAACCCGGATACAAGCGGCCGAAATGAGTTTCCTCCGCAGGGTGTCCCTTAGAGACGTTGAGAAGTTCGGTCATCCGGGAGGATCTCAGAGTAGAGCCACTGCTCCTCCACATCGAGAGGAGCCAGATGAGGTGGCTGGGGCATCTGATTCGGATGCCTCCCAGACGCCTTCCTGGTGAGGTGTTCCGGGCACGTCCCCGGGAGACCCCGGGGATGACCCAGGACACGCTGGAGAGACTACATCCTTCGGCTGGCCTGGGAACGCCTCAGGACTCCCCCGGAAGAGCTGGATGAAGTGGCTGGGGAGAGGGAAGTCTGGGCCTCCCTGCTAAAGCTACTGCCCCCGCGACCCGACCTGTCCTCAGTCACGTCCGCCTTTCCTCTATATAAGCAGCGTGTCGGCAGGAAATGCTCCCAGTCAGTCAACCGGAGCACTCATCGAAGTCACACAACAACATTTACAGATTTTGGAACTCAGTGTACACATAAGGCGCGCCGCATTATAAGGCGCCCCGTCCATTTTGGAGAAAATTTAAGACTTTTAAGTGCGCCTTATGGTTGTGAAAATACGGTAATTTGGTAATTGGTGTTAAGCAGGTCACCTGCCCTTGGACAGAAATAAAGGTATAAAATGCTATAAAGTACATATATTTAGGATTTGTCAGTGTAAGGATGGTTACGTTTTACTTGGAGTCAGACGTCTCCCTTGTCAGCGGGGGTTTGTAGAGTCACTCGATAAGATTGTGGGAGAAATTATGGCAAGACATTTTTACCATTATAGGAGAATGAGGTCATGCACTCCTCAGACGGGAATCTAGAATCTAGAAGGAATATCGCTTTACTGAGGAGGAAGACCAAGTATAGTGATTGTAATATTTATTTCAAACCTATCAACTTTCAAATACAAGTTACGTTGCCCAAACAGGAATGAGGGAAGTTTAATGCAGCCCTATGGGGGGCACAAGTCAGTGCAAACTGTAGGCCGGTCCCAAGCCCGGATAAATGCAGAGGGTTGCGTCAGGAAGGGCATCCGGCTTAAAACCTTGCCAAACAAATATGAGCGTTCATCCAAAGAATTCCATACCGGATCGGTCGTGGCCCGGGTTAACAACGTCCGCCACCGGCGCTGTCAACCTGCAGGGCGCCGTTGGAAATTCAGCTACTGTGGGTCGAAGTCAAAGAAGAAGAAGAGGTGGAAAGCGGGTTCTTTGGCAGAAAGAGAAGAGGAAAAAACAGAGCCTAGAACTGAATGTGGGGACTTTGAATGTTGGGACTATGTCAGGAAAATCTCGGGAGTTGGTTGACATGATGATTAGGAGAAAGGTTGATATATTGTGTGTCCAGGAGACCAGGTGGAAAGGCAGTAAGGCTAGAAGTTTAGGGGCAGAGTTTAAATTATTTTACCATGGTATAGATGGGAAGAGAAATGGAGTCGGGGTTATTTTAAAAGAAGAGTTGGCTAAGAATGTCTTGGAGGTGAAAAGAGCATCAGATCGAGTGATGAGGCTGAAATTTGAAATTGAGGGTGTTATGTGTAATGTGATTAGTGGCTATGCCCCACAGGTAGGATGTGACGTAGATGTGAAAGAGAAATTCTGGAAGGAGCTAGATGAAGTAGTTCTGAGCATCCCAGACAGAGAGAGAGTCGTAATTGGTGCAGATTGTAATGGACATGTTGGTGAAGGTAATAGGGGGGATGAAGAAGTGATGGGTAAGTACGGCATCCAGGAAAGGAATTTGGAAGGACAGATGGTGGTTGACTTTGCAACAAGGATGCAAATGGCTGTAGTGAACACTTTTTTCCAGAAGAGGCACGAACATACGTTGACCTACAAGAGCGGAGGTAGAAGCACACAGGTGGATTACATCTTGTGCAGACGATGTAATCTGAAGGAGGTTACCAACTGTAAGGTAGTGGTAGGGGAGAGTGTGGCTAGACAGCGTAGGATGGTGGTGTGTAAGATGACTCTGGTGGTGGGGAGGAAAATTAGGAAGACAAAGGCAGAGAAGAGAACCATGTGGTGGAAGCTGAGACAGGGCGAGCTTGTGTAGCTTTTCGGGAAGAGGTGAGACAGGCTCTCGGTGGACGGGAGGAGCTTCCGGAAGACTAGACCACTGCAGCCAAGGTGATCAGAGAGGCAGGCAGGAGAGTACTTGGTGTATCTTCTGGCAGGAAAGGAGAGAAGGAGACTTGGTGGTGGAACCTCACAGTACAGGAAATCATACAAGGAAAAAGGTTAGCTAAGAAGAAGTGGGACACTGAGAGGACCGAGGAGAGGCGAAAGAAATACATTGAGATGCGACACAGGGCAAAGGTAGAGGTGGCAAAGGCCAAACAAGAGGCATATGATGACATGTATGGCAGGTTGGACACTAAAGAAGGAGAAAAGGATATATACAGGCTGGCCAGACAGAGGGATAGAGATGGGAAGGATGTGCAGCATGTTAGGGTGATTAAGGATAGAGATGGAAATATGTTGACTGGTGCCAGCAGTGTGCTAGCTAGATGGAAAGAATACTTCGAGGAGTTGATGAATGAGGAAAATGATCGAGAAGGGAGAGTAGAAGAGGCAAGTGTGGTGGACCAGGAAGTGGCAATGATTAGTAAGGGGGAAGTTAGAAAGGCATTAAAGAGAATGAAAAATGGAAAGGCAGTTGGTCCTGATGACATTCCTGTGGAGGTATGGAAGCATCTAGGAGAGGTGGCTGTGGAGTTTTTGACCAGCTTGTTCAATAGAATTCTAGTGCGTGAGAAGATGCCTGAGGAATGGAGGAAAAGTGTACTGGTGCCCATTTTTAAGAACAAAGGTGATCTGCAGAGCTCTGGCAACTATAGAGGAATAAAGTTGATGAGCCACACAATGAAGTTATGGGAAAGAGTAGTGGAGGCTAGACTCAGGACAGAAGTGAGTATTTGCGAGCAACAGTATGGTTTCATGCCTAGAAAGAGTACCACAGATGCATTATTTGCCTTGAGGATGTTGATGGAAAAGTACAGAGAAGGTCAGACTGGAATCCCCATGGACCATTATGTTTGCAGATGACATTGTGATCTGCAGTGAAAGCAGGTAGCAGCTGGAGGAACAGTTAGAAAGATGGAGGCATGCACTGGAAGGAAGAGGAATGAAGATTAGCCGAAGTCAAACAGAATATATGTGCATGAATGAGAAGGGTGGTGGGGGAAGAATGAGGCTACAGGGAGAAGAGATAGCAGGGGTGGAGGACTTTAAATACTTGGGGTCAACCGTGCAGAGCAATGGTGAGTGTGGTCAGGAAGTGAAGAAACGGGTCCAAGCAGGTTGGAACGGGTGGAGGAAGGTGTCGGGTGTGTTATGTGACAGAAGAGTCTCTGTTAGGGTGAAGGGCAAAGTTTATAAAACAGTGGTGAGGCCAGCCATGATGTACGGATTAGAGACAGTGGCACTGAAGAGACAACAGGAAGCAGACCTGGAAGTGGCAGAAATGAAGATGTTGAGGTTTGCTCTTGGAGTGACCAGGTTGGATAAAATTAGAAATGAGCTCCTCAGAGGGACAGCCAAGGTTCGATGTTTTGGAGACAAAGTTAGAGAGAGCAGACTTCAATGGTTTGGACACGTCCAGAGGAGAAATAGTGAGTATATTGGTCGAAGGATGATGAGGATGGAGCTGCCAGGCAAGAGAGCTAGAGGAAGACCAAAGAGAAGGTTGTTGGATGTCGTGAGGGAAGAAATGATGGCAGTTGGTGTTCGAGAGGAGGATGCAGGAGATAGGCTTACATGGAAAAGGATGACGCGCTGTGGCGACCCCTAACGGGACAAGCCGAAAGGAAAAGAAGAAGAAGAAGAAGGAACGAGGGAAGTTTGATATTAATTGCACAAAAGAAGCCTCGGGTGGCTGTACAAGTTTCATAACTCTCAAATTACAGATTTAGATCAGCTAATTGGGTAAGAACACAAATCCTTAAAAATGGGACGGTTGGGAGTTACTGTTCGACCAATGAGTATTCTGTGTTCAGTTTTGTCTGTGTGTTGTGTCATTGGGAATGGTCATCCACTCCTGGGTCCAATTCAATGTTATTGTCCGAGAAGTCTCGCTTGTCATGTCGTGTTAAATGTTTATGTTTCGTGTTAAATGTTTATCTGTCATGTTAATTAAAAGCAGAAATGGAGAACCAATGGAGCCGGCTAACAGAAGTGATTGCGGGGATGTGATCAAATGCAAGAGTAATAAAATATCAAATATAACATCCCAAGACGTTGGGAGCCTGAGTTCGAATTAAGTACTCTTGTGCCATGGCCCTTTATTAGGAACTCTAACCTTTAGTTCATGCGTGATTTGTAGCACCAATGGGTCAAATTCACCCATGTGGAGAAGGCTTCTATGCACTTTGTGGGGTCACCTGAAATGACGTTGTCATCAGATGTGTTTATGACAACCAAGGACAGTGTGACTGACAAGAGAGTACGGTCTACACAGACTGTTTAATGACTGACCTTTGCGACTGTGTACATGATGAAGAGGGGAAGACTCTGATTTGTGGAAATAACATTATTTTTCAGGACACCCAGGAGGATGCAGCTTGACAGTGTTGTTGTATTGTAGGTTGTTGGATTGCTGACTTAACGCTGATTTTTAGGTGATTCTTGGTCTATTGACATTAACACTTTTGTGAAACATGTTAACTATGACTTGGGGAATAATATCAATGTTTGGTGACAATTGCCGACTTGTCCCTTCTCTGGAATATGTATACAGGAATGATGTAGTCCACTCCCCTTGGCAGGAGCATCTTTTGCAGAGTTGTGATTAATTTATTAAAGGGCTTGTTTGCAGGACTTGTCAGCTGGGCTTCTGCGACGGGGAAGACAACCTGTTTAAATGTGGATGGTGTTTTGTATTCCTGTTGTTGTGTATTTGCTGTGCTAGTAGCCTATAGGAACTGTGCTGACTCCCAACTGTAGCATCTACTGTCGGATGGACCAGGGATAGCTGTCGACAAAGTGTGCCCCGGGTAAAGTGGACACATTGATTCGTAATATATCCCAAAGGGAGGTTAGTATTCCAATTCCAAACTTTGATTCAACACTATAATTTTATTGGAGTTTTCTGGTTTAAGTAAGTCCATCACAGGAGGTTGGATGGAGGAGAGAAGCTGTATCTATGAGGGAACACTGGATGTCCGACCTTGGGTCTAAAAGATATACTGGACTAAACGGGGAATGGTGAGAAAATTAAGGCAAATTTAAGTTTGAGTCCGACTGAAGGTTAAAACATTAGAAGTAGCTGGGGGATAATGATAAATTGGAAGGCTTCAGTGAATTATTAATTGATTATAAAGAACTATACGGTGGGTCACGTGATAGGTGAATGTTTGGGAAGCCACATGTGGGCTTCCGGATTGGATGTCCGATTTGGATTTGACTGTCACCAATTTACATTGTGTTAATATGTGGTTAAGTGGGGGTTGCTGTATAGTTGAGGGTTTGAACACAAATGCTGGGAGGTCTCATTCTTACAGTGCCGGGCTCCACACGTGCGGTTGGGCGGAGATGGTGACCAGGAGGCCGGCCCGGGGATGGAGCAGCTGAGAATCAGAGGACCGGCTGCAGACGATGGATTGGCCATGGGACTGAGAGTCCACTGCGACTATGTTTATATGTATACATTATAGTTGTACAGTGGTAGCTGTTGGGGGGGGACCGTTGCTTGACTTCCATCCATCCATTTTCTGAGCCGCTTATCCTCACTAGGGTCGCGGGAGTGCTGGAGCCTAGCCCAGCTATCAACGGGCAGGAGGCGAGGTACACCCTGAATTGGTTGCCAGCCAATCGCAGGGCACATTTAAACAAACAACCATTCGCTCTCACAGTCACACCTACGGGCAATTTAGAGTCTTCAATCAACCTACCACGCATGTTTTTGGGATGTGGGAGGAAATCGGAGTGCCCGGAGAAAACCCACGACGGCACGGGGAGAACATGCAAACTCCACACAGGCGGGGCCGGGGGATTGAACCCCGGTCCTCAGAACTGTGAGGCAGACGCTCTAACCAGTCGTACACCGTGCCGCCCGTTGCTTGACTTGTTATTTATTATTCTATTTAAGTTTGATAATTGGAACAGTTCCAAGGGGGGTCTGTAGTTATTGTATTTGTAAAAGATTTACCTATAATTAGCGTTTCCTTGAGGGTTAATGAGAGAGTTGTTTTGGTGTCCCAAATTACATTGGGATTGGATGGACCGTGGTCCCACCCCAACAGCGATGATTTATATATCTCAAACGGAGCCTTGATTGAAGGTTTTTCGACGTGTATGAAATGAGATTTAGTTGGTTTGTGCCATACTGAGGAAATTTGGTTTCTTTGGCTGTTTGAGCCTTAGGTCTGACCTTACGGGGGCGGCAAAGGGACGCAGGGAGCAATTCGACCTTATTAGGATAAATGCCTTTCCTAGTTAAAAGTTAACCTTAAATAGTTGCCTTCGAGCATGGTAAGATTTCTTTGACCAATTAGACATTTTCCAAATTGTAGATAATACGATACTGTCATGGGTGTGTGTTCTGGTTGTTGTCTTCACCCTGTCTCGTAAACACCTGCTCCTGAGAGCATCTTCACCACCGGTGCCTCGTTCACCCTAATTACCCCTTGCATTTAACCTCGTGTCTCATTCTTTCTAGTCGCCAATTTGTTGTACCTTGTCGTCGCGTTCCAGCATTCCTTGTTTCCACGTCACAGACTAACAGTAAGACTAGACCCTGTTCCGATTATCGACCTCACCTTTTTGCCTCACGTTTTTGGATACTGTTGCCTTTTTTGGATTGCCTGCCTGTGTACCGACCTCTGCCCGTATATTAAACCTCTTTTTTTGAAACTGTCCATTTGTTTTGGAGTCGTGCATTTTTGGGTCCTATCCTCTGTTCCGTTCATGACAGATATATATATATATATATATATATATATATATATATATATATATATATATATATATACCCTATATATATATATATATATATATATATATATATATATATATATATATATATATATATATATATATATATATATATATTAACCCTAACCCTAACCCTTAAAAATACATTACACAATAAATACATTACTTCTTTACAATTGTCTTAATGTAACACGGCAAAAAAATAAACAAAATACAAAAGCTGTGCGGACCAGCTCGCTCCAGTCTTCACACAGATGTTCAATAGATCTCTGGAACTGTGTGTACCATCCTGTTTCAAACGCTACACCATCATCCCAGTCCACAAGAAACTTGCAATCTCGGGTTTGAATGACTACAGGCCTGTCGCCCTGACATCTGTGGTTATGAAGTCCTTTGAACGCCTCGTGCTGGACCCCCTTCAGTTTGCCTACCGAGCAAACAGGTCTGCGCTTAATACCATCATCCCCAAACTCCTCTCCTCCATGCTTCTCCAGCTCAGCCTCTCGCCTGCCATCGGCCAGTGGATTTACACCTTCCTGATGGGCAGAATACAGCAGGTGAGGCTTGGGGACACCACCACATCCACAAGCGCCATCAGCACTGGGGCGCCCCAAGTTTGTGTCCTCTCTCCGCTGCTCTTCTCTCTCTACACAAACGACTGCACCTCAACGCACCCGGCTGTCAAACTCCTGAAGTTTGCACACGACACCACAGTCATCGGCCTCATCAAAGACGGTGCATGCGTATTGACAGTAAGTGGACCGGCTGGAGCTGTGGTGCAGCCGATTCAACCTTGAGCTGAACACACTCAAGACTGTAGAGATGATCATGAACTTCAGGAGGCATCCTTCGCCACAGCTGCCCCTCACACTGTCCAACTGCTCTGTGTCAACCGTTGAGACCTTCAAGTTCCTGGGAATTAGTCTCTCAGGACCTGAAGTGGGAGACCAACATCAACTCCATCCTCAAAAAGGCCCAGCAGAGGATGTACTTCCCGCGGCTTCTGAAGAAGTACACCCTGCCACAGGAGTTGTTGAGGCAGTTCTACACAGCAGGCATCGAATCAGTCTTGTGTTCATCCATCACAGTTTAGTTTGGTGTCCAAAAAAGGACAAACTCCGACTGTAACGGACAATCAAGACTGCCAGGAAAATCGTCGGTACCCCCCCTACCCACCCTTGAGGAC
This sequence comes from Phyllopteryx taeniolatus, assembly GCF_024500385.1. Lineage (NCBI taxonomy): Eukaryota > Metazoa > Chordata > Actinopteri > Syngnathiformes > Syngnathidae > Phyllopteryx > Phyllopteryx taeniolatus. The sequence continues at coordinate 9,083,945 of NC_084518.1, forward strand.
TTGAACGCTGCCAAAACTAAGACAAGAGCATGCAAAATCCTCTCTGACCCTCCACATCCTGGTCACCACCTCTTCCAGCTCCTTCCCTCAGGTTGGCGCTACCGAACGATGCAAACTAAAACAAGCAGACATTCCAAAAGCTTCTTCCCTCTTGCCATTAACTTCTTAAACAGTTAACTTACAATTCCATTGCAACATGCTGCCAATTTTGTCTTGAGTTTGTTGTCACATCTCTGTTGGGCCAATAATACATTACTCGTGCACTCACTGTAGTAATCTCGTCACGCTGCACTATTTGCATATCTGTTCTGTTGTTGACCAAAACTGGCCACTCATGTGCCTGAGTAGCATCTGCAACATTTGCACAATCGACACCGTCCCAGATTATCGCACTACTCGTCACCTCATCCACACGCAGCATCAGCACTGGGGCGCCCCAAGGTTGTCTCCTCTCTCCGCTGCTCTTCTCTCTCTACACGAACGACTGCACCTTAGCGCACCCAACTGTCAAACTCCTGAAGTTTGCAGATGACACCACTGTCATCGGCCTTATCAAGGACGGTGACGAGTCTGCATATCGACAGGAAGCGGAGCGGCTAGAGCTGTGGTGCGGCCGACACAACCTGGAGCTGAACACGCTCAAGACTGTAGAGATGATCGTGGACTTCAGGAGGCATCCTTCGCCACAGCTGCCCCTCACGTTGTCCAGCTGTTTTGTGTCAACCGTCGAGACCTTCAATTTCCTGGGAATTACAGTCTCTCAGGACCTGAAGTGGGCGACCAACATCAACTCCGTCCTCAAAAAGGCCCAGCAGAGGATGTACTTCCTGCGGCTTCGAGAAAGCACGGCCTCCCACGGGAGCTGCTGAGGCAGTTCTACACAGCGGTCATTGAATCAGTCCTGTGTTCTTCCATCACAGTCTGGTTTTTGCTGCTACAAAAAAGGACAAACTCCAACTGCAACGGACAATCAAAACTGCTGAAAGGATTGTCGGTACCCCCCTACCCACCCTTGAGGACTTGCACGCTGCCAGAACTAAGACAAGAGCGTGCAAAATCCTCTCGGACCCTCCGCATCCCGATCACCAGCTCTTCCAGCGCCTTCCCTCAGGTAGGCGCTACCGATCAATGCAAACTAGAACTAGCAGACATTCCAACAGCTTCTTCCCTCTTGCAATCAACTTCTTAAACAGCTAACCTACAATTCCATTGCAACATGCTGGCAATTTATTCGTTGTCACATTTCTGTGGGGCCAATTATACATTACTCGTGCACTCACTATAGTTGTCTCGCCACGCTGCACTATTTGCATATCTGTTGTTTACCAATACCGGCCACTCATGCCAGAGTAGCATCTGCTCCATTTGCACACTGATTGAGGAGTATCTGCAACATTTGCACAACCAACATTGTCCCAGATTATCGCACTACTCGTCACTTTAAACTGCATACACTCCTTGAAGTCTTGGCGCCCTTTGCACAATGGTCATTGCACCAGACTATTGCAATATTAGTCATTCGAACTGCTCTAAGTGCTAGAGGAAGAAAAATGTACCGGCATTACCGGCTAACTAGCAACCCTTTACTGCTCAGTGACTGTTTTTTTTTTTTTGTCAATGTCTTTATGTCTCAAAAGCGTTCTCTGTCAATTGACTGTCTGTTGTCGTACGAGAGCGGCTCCAACTACCGGAGACAAATTCCTTGTGTGTTTTTTGGACATACTTGGCAAATAAAGATGATTCTGATTCTGATTTAAACTGCATACATTTCTTGAAGTCTCTGAGCCCTTTGCACAATGCTCATTCCACCGGACTATTGTTCTATTAGTCATTTCAAACTGCTCTAATTGCAAAAGGTCTCTGCATCTTTTTGCACAATTAAAAAAAAATAATACAGATGTACCAGCATTACCACATTACTGGCAACCTTTTATTGCTCAGTGACTGTGTTTTTTATGTCTTTATGTCTCAAAAGTATTCTCTGTCTGTTGTTGTACTAGAGCGGTTCCAACTACCAGAGACAAATTCCTTGTGTGTTTTTGACATACTTGGCAAATAAAGATGATTCTGATTCAGATTTTTACACAGAGTACATATAGCAATGTAACTGCAATGATTAGGCCCAATTGGTGTTCTAGGGGAAACATGGCTGCTCTCTTGCATCCAAGATGGAATTATCTCAGCAGTCATTATGTGACAATCACAGGTGGGTAGTAACGCGCTACATTTACTCAAGTAACATCTGACTGTACTTGTCAGAGTACTTTAAATGCACTGTACATTTTACTTTTACTTAAGTATTTATGTGAAGAAGGATCAATACTTTTACTCTGTTACAATGATCGACATGCCGTTTGCTACTTTTATTTATCCATTCATGCGTGTGCGCGTCTAGTTTTAGACTCCATCTTTGACTTCAGCATAGGGTGCCCATTGCGCCAATCAAACGTGAACACTCAAGGCTTCTTTATACTCACGCAGACGGCGACCGCGCTGACGTTACAGCGGCTATACCGCAGTTTGCCTTTATACTCGAGTGCAACCCACGCATGCTTTTTTGAAAGTGTGCTGCAGTTCTCCTCTAAGTCGGGGGTGTCGCTACGGCTGGTATTGGCTAGGACGCCACAGGGTGGAGTTTCCTCTGCATTTTGTGGCCATTTCCGGTAGGCGTTTTTACTTTCCTTTCCATAACAAGGGACAAAGCAACAACAATGGCGACCGTGGAACAGAGTCTGCTAGAACAAATGGACCTAGATGACCAGATGATACGTTTAATTATGCTGCAAAATCGATCGAGCAGGCGGCGGCGTAGGTGCTATGTGGAGCACCACATGCACCACGTGAACCACATGATGCAATGCAGGCGTCGTCGGCCGCGCATTGCAGGAGTATAAAGAGGGCTTAATGTCATTTGACTCCAACTCCAGACGACACAAGGCAGTCACATGACCGTGCACGTAGCCTTCGCGAGCCAATCAAAATGACTCATTTTGGAACAATAAAACAGCCGCACGAGTGTTGACAGACCAAAACGCAACAGCTTTGTCATGCAGCTCTTAAATTGTGGCTGTCCAAACTTGGATATTTCAGCCCACTTCTAACTGGAGAAAACACCTTGCGGTAAGTTGCAGATGTTTCTATTGTTGTTTTGGCAGTGGATGTGGCAGAATTAGTACACGCATATGCACATACAATCACTAAGTCTGTTCAGCAGACAGCTTCTTTTCATGAAGTCATTTAAGTGAATAAAGCAAATAATGTTTCTGTAGGGCCCAATGCATGTGTTGTTGGTTTTTGGGCAGTTAAAAATTGAAATGGTGGCAGGTGTGTGTCCCACATATTTTCTTTTATTTGGTGTTATTATTATAGTATATGACATATTGTATATCTACATATGTGTTATATAGTTATATGGTATATGGGTCATTCCACGGATGTGGTGAAATGTTACGAGCAATTATTAACGGCAAAATACATTAAAAGGCATCAAATATTAACACACAACAGTATTGTCAGTAATCAGGTATCAACATGTTGCTATAAAATAATATTGTATCAAGAATTTTCCACCTCCAATTATTTTGCAATATACCGTGTCAAACGCATTTTTGTGTTTTTTGACCAGCGCCGAAGTGTGACATTTTAGCAGTCATCAACGGAAATAGGCACAGTGTGAAGAATATCGGCAAAATCATGCAACCACTTCGCCAATAGCTGCTAAAAGGGTGCCCTACCACTCAACAGAAGTTAATGACATTCCACGGCGAGATTTCTTAGAGGCACTTATTAGAAATAGGCATCGTGCTCGTAACTTTGTCGGTCAAAACGTGTTACGAGCAAGCGGCCACTCAATTTCATAACTGTAAACAAACAACGACCATTTAACGACGGCTATTTGGAATTGATGCAATAATCTCCAAAAATAATCATAGAAGGATCAAACAATTGCTTCAGAAGGCGTAGGAGACAATATTGACTTACATTTTTACGGTAGATAAATGTGCATCACTATGATTCTTAATATTCCATTATGTCGCCAAATACATTTCAAAAGATTATGGATAGGTAATGTAGCTCATGCAAATAAAGACCAAACCCAGATGACGACACGTCGACAGTGCTTTCCCCCCTGCATATGACTCACAACTGCTCCCTCTCCTGTGTTGGAGATGTCAAACGATTTCACACAAAGTCTGGATTTAGCTTTCTTTATCCATTTCGGATCCTTAACCAACCAGTCTTTATATTTAGAATTTATGAGCCTGTCGTCAGAGAATTACCCATTATGAGTTATGTCAATGATCATACAAGATCGGAAGCGTATATGTCGGGCATTAATGAAGTATACAATTATCAGGGACTAATGGATGATGTGGATGCATGAACCGACACGCAGCAGAGGATTGTTGCCTCCGCAAAGTCCATCAATCCCTCATAATTCTACACCTCATCTGGCATTAACCCGTTTATACCATGATCACTTGCCAACAATAGTAATTACTGACAGTACCAATTCAAAATTGCATGGTAGAAAGTTTAACTAAAACAGTTTCTTTTGCCTTGCAACACCTAAAGGCTTGAATCTGAAGAGTCATTCCAATCCCATAACTTTCTAAAAGTAATGTAAACGTTACTCCGTATTCCAGTGAATAGATCGAGTTTAACAATGTTAAATAACAACCACACGTATGACGATAAAATCAGTTTTTATTATAACGCATATGCATTACGCATGTGATGGTTGATGTAGGCTTTCAGGCTGGCAACGGTGTATTGTCTGTTGGTCTTCGTTGACTAGACGGTAGCATAAAATTGTCGCAGGGTAGCATTCAAAACTTCAGCAGTGAAGTGTTCTGTTCGTATTCGTCAGTTTATGTGCCAGGAAGTGTTTTGGGGTTAAAATTGCCATATTTGTTGTTTTCTTTTCGTTGATTTCATCATTATTATGGGGGAATTTAAAAACAAAATATATGGATTGAACACTTCAAACGCCTCTAAAATCCGCCATAATGTTATATATATTTGTTAAAACTAACCCCACTATGTTATGAATACACAGACCCACGCACGCGCACAAACACACACACACACACACACACACTGATAACATTCAGACTGAGAGCAGGCGAGAACCGTTTTGATAAGGAGCCGCTGAGGGAACGGACTGTTATCTGAAAAGGGGAGGCACTCGGCTTCCGGATCCCACAAGAGAAGGAAGAGATTCCAGCGCGCTGTATGCTTGCACCAACCATAGCCTTGTAAGTTTGTATTCTTGATTTCTTTGTAATAAATACTCAAAAGACAGGTTTAGTGTATCAGGATTCTTATTTGGAAACAAGATAAACATCAAACATTAGAAGAAGGGGGAAGAAGGAATTCCATCAAGGACTTTTTCCTTGCGAGGCTAGCTGAGTAACACTCGGGCCTCGCAGAATTCCTTATAATTTGGTGCCGTGACCCCCGATTGTTTAAAGGTGATTGAACAGGAGGAGGACCATATGTCACATCTGTCTGCGCAAAAGAAAAAGGTAAGCAGAAAACCTTGGACTAATTTCTGATAGATTAGGCATGGTCCTGTTAACGTTTGTACTAAAGAAGTGCACCTAAAATAGGTTAATGTTTCAGGGATATCACTAGGTTATAATGAACCAATTTAAGGTCATTTTGGGGTCGAGTGGAAGCAATTTCTTTCTTGATTTTAATATTAGATACCACCAGGGTTAGAGACCCAGTTGTGACCGGCGTGCTTAACTAGAGGTTTTGATTCCAAGGATTTTAATCAGAATTAGAATCAGAAACATCTTTATTTGCCAAGTAGGTCAAAAACACACAAGGAATTTGTCTCCGGCAGTTGGAGCCGCTCTAATACGATGACAGACAACCATTTTGACAAAAAATACTTCTGAGACATAAAACATAAAAACACACTACAGAGAGTCACTGAGCAATGAAAGGTTATCGGTAATGTGATAATGCTGATAAAACGATGTCCTCTAGCAATTTAGAGCAGTTTGAAATGACTAATAGAGCAATAATTTGGTACAGTGACAAATGTGCAAATGGTGCAGAGTCTTCAAGAAATTTAAGCAGTTCAAAGTGACTACTAGTGCAATAATCTGGAACAGTAACAATTGTGCAAATGGTGCAGATAGTTCTAAAGCACATGAGTGGTCAGTATTGGTCAACAGTCGGAGTTTGTTGTTTTTTGTGGCAGCACCAAACCAGATGGATGAACAGAGGGCTGATTCGATGACTGCTGTGTAGAACTGCCTCAACAGCTCCTGTGGCAGGCCGTGCTTCCTCAGAAACCGCAGGAAGTACAGCCTTTGCGGGAATGGAGTTGATGTTGGTTTCCCACTTCAGGTCCTGCGAGATTGTAATTCCCAGGAACTTGAATGTCTCAACGTTGACACAGGGCAGTTGGACAGCATGAAGGGTGAAGGATGCTTCCTCAAGGCTACAATCATCTTGACAGTCGTGAGCATGTTCAGCTCCAGGTTGTGTCCGCCGCACCAAAGCTCCAGCCGCTCCACATTCTGTCAATATGCAGATTTGTCAACGTCTTTGATGAGGCCGTCTGGAAACTTCCGGAATTTTTGATAGCCGGGTGCGTTAAGGTGCAGTTGTTCATGTAGAGAGAGAAGAGCATCAGAGAGAGGACACATCCTTGGGGCACCGCAGTGCTGATGGTGCGTGTGGATGAGGTGGTGTCCCCCAGCCTCATCTGCTGTGTCCTGCCCGTCAGGTAGCTGTAAATCCACTGGCGCATGGCAGGTGAGCTGGAGAAGCTTGGAGGAAAGGAGTTTGAAGATGATGGTGTTGAACGCAGAGCTGAAGTCCACGAACAGGATCCTCGCGTAGGTCCCCGCGCCGTCAAGATATTCTAGGACGAGGTGCAGTCCCGTGTTGACTGCGTCATTCACAGACCTGTTTGCGCAGTAGACAAACTGCAGGGGGTCCAGCAGGGGTCCTGTGACACTCTTGAGGTGGTAATCGGCGTATTAATCCTAAAAACAGGTTTAAGTACCTAGAAATAATAGGCAAATTAATTCTGAAAGGTTTAAATTCCTGTAATTACGTCCATGATTTGAAAAACAAAAACCCAGGAAGAGTTGTCAGGTTTGGCAGCACTTCCAGGTTTTTACAACAAAGGTGGAATAGATTAAGGTTGAGTCAGGGTTGAAATACCCATGGACAGAATAGTTGAGTTTTGACCCACTCTCTGTATAAAAGCAACATTTTGTTTAAAGTCCATGGGAAGCAGCCAATGACAGCGCTTGTGGTCAACATGTGAGACCGCAAGAGACAGCGAGATTTCCTAGATGAAATTTTGACGGCTGTGCTGCAAAATCAGATTTGCAACACCGAGACTTAATTTCGTCCTCATCCACATTTTTTTCCTGATATTAGGGGGCTGATTATTATTGATAAATTTTTTCCAATCCCTGCTTACACCAAGATACCATTGTGGAGCCACTTAAATATTTCATCGACAGATCCATCCATCCATTTTCTGAGCCGCTTCTCCTCACTAGGGTCGCGGGCGTGCTGGAGCCTATCCCAGCTATCATCGGGCAGGAGGCGGGGTACACCCTGAATTGGTTGCCAGCCAATCGCAGGGCACATACAAACAAACAACCATTCACACTCACATTCACACCTACGGGCAATTTAGAGTTGTCAATTAACCCACCACGCATGTTTTTGGGATGTGGCCGTGCCGCCTCATCGACAGATCTTTCGATCATTTCGTCATGCATGCTAGTGGATTTCACCATTACGGCCGCAGAAACCCGCTGAAAAGACATAAGGCTAACTTGTCCACTAGCACTGAAGACAAAACCCAGATCCCCCGACGCCCATATTCAAGTCCTCCGCTCCATTGACAAGAAGGTATCACTTTTTGATCTATTACACCAGGAGATGAAGGAGGTCAAAACCATCTTGGAGTTCATGCACCAACAAGTCAGACAGCTATAAACTAGCTTTTGGATTCAAATATACTGTGCATGATGGTGACGCGGAGTAAATGTCTTGTGGAGCCATTGATCGGATCGGCGAATTCTGACATTAAAGCCGATCAGCATAAAATGCTAATTATACCAATACCGATCAGGCCGATAAAATCGGTGTAAAGTCTCATTTTTTCGCTATGCTGAACTCATATACAACACGTTCAATAGCTAAAACATAATACCTCCTATCACAACTTCATATTACCAGCTACACAATAAGAAAGTTCTCATTAGATTTATAATATTTCTGAGAGTTGTCTCTTTCCCACACACGAATAGACGAAACACTCACACAGATTGTCCCACATTCACTGATAACAATTGTACACTTATCATTAATATGACTCGTATAACTTTTGTTTCATGGAATGTAAATATCACTCGTTCACAGGCAAAAAGAATTAAGATTATGGATTATATCACAAAATTAAAATCGGATCTTTTTCATTCAAGAAACCCATTTGTCAAGATCAGAAGAAAATTAACTTTCTGATTTCAATTTCAGTCAGACCTTTTCAGCTAGCTATAAAAACAAAGAGGAGTCTCAACACATATTTATAATAGACTACTTTATATGGTAAATAGCACAATAATTGACCCAGAAGGTTGCTACATAATTGTTCATTCAACTATAGTTAACAAATCAAACACATTAGTTAAGGTATACGCTCCTAATATTGACAATCCAGCTTTTATTCACACACTTTTTCCACATCTGACCGATTTGTCAGCTAATTCAACAATTACTATAGTTGGCGACTTCAATATAGACCTTAATCCAACCATAGACCGCTCAAATTAAAAAAATACCAAACAATCAGAGTCTTCCCGAATATTAGATGAATATATACAAAATCTTTGATTCGCCGACATATGAAGGATAAAAAAAATCACACAAAGAGGGAATTCTTTTTTTCAGTACACCACTCTTTCTCTAGAATTGACTACTTTCTTACAAATAACTCAGTTGCTCAAAACACTACTTCCAAAATACATCCAATAATAATCAGCGATCTGCTCCAATTTCTCTCTGCCTCAAACTTGAATCTAACATGATACCTTCTCCAAACTGGCACTTTAATACTTCCCTACTGAAAGATCCTGAGTTCGATATATTTGTAAGGAAGGAATGGAAAGATTTTCTTGATAAGAATTATTCCACAACTTTAACCCCATCTTTAGTTTGGGCAACAGGGAAAGTTGTAATTAGAGGCAAAATCATTTCATACTCTTCCTACAAGAAAAAAGAACAAACATTAGAAAGCGAATTGGAGATGAAAATCAAACACCTTACAGAAAAATATCCAATAAATCCGACAAACCTACTTAGGAACCAACTTTATAATGCTCAACAACAATTTTACTACACAATAAACTGAATAAAAATGACATTGAAACTTCATTGAAACTTTTTTCAATAACTTAAACATTAACTTCAGAAAGTAAAGAGGGTTTTGTCGCCCCATTAACCCTTGCAGAGTTACATAAGGCCTTAAATGATATGCCAACAGGTAGAGCAGTGGTGGATATAAACATTTCTGGTCTATACTAGAACCACTATTTTTTTAGAACGGTCACACAGATAAAAGATGAGATGAACGCCTAATTAGAACCCATATGAACACAGCCACAATAAAACTAATATTGAAACCAGGCAAAGACCCCACTCATCCACCTAATTACCAACCGCTGTCACTAATTAATACAGACATCAAAATCCTTTCCAAGGCTTTAGCCAACAGACGAGAAAAAATTCTCCCGTCAATAATACATTGTGACCAAAACGGTTTTATTAAAGGACGGCGCTCCACCAACGTCAGGTGACTGATAAACCTAATACGTATGTCTCAGCGTAATAATCTAAAAACAATTGTCTTGTCACTAGATGCAGAAAAACCTTGTGACAAAGTTCACTGGTCTTTACTTTTTGCAGCCCTTCACAAATTTGTCTTCGCTGATTCATATGTTCACTGGATCGCAACGTTATACAACTCGCCCAAAGCAACTGTCACCACAAATGGGGTCACATCACAAAGTTTCATTTGCTATTCGGACTATTTATCAAACCACTGGCAATAGCGATACGATAGAACACTAGTATAAAATGTAGCTACACTCCTGTGTCAGAACACAAAATCAGTCTTTACGCAGATGATATCCTTTTTTATTCACAAGAACTCAAGTCATCACTTCAAACAGTTTTAACCTCATTAAACATTTTTGCAATTTTCAGAATATATCGATTGGTCAAAATCAACATCTCCCTATAACGACTAACTCGCGGAATCCTGCGGACCAAAATCCAAACGTTCCTATTCTGACAGGGAATATCAAATATCTAGGCATTCATATCTCAGCAAAACAAAGAGTTAATCTAAATCACGTACCTCTACTGGAAAAATTATAATTTAAAACGTTGGAACAGCCTACCTATCTCACTTTTAGAGTGTATAGCTACGGTATAGATGAAAACGTTACCTCAAATTAACTATTTATTTTCAATTATCCCATTCAAACCCATGTTCCAAATGCTAGACTCTGCCATTTTAAATTTTTACTCTAAACATGAGAAAAATAGAATTAGCCTATTTATCCTTCAGAAAGGTAAAACAGAAGGGGGACTTGATGCACCCAACTTCAAACACTATTACATAGCTAGCCAAATAAAGTACCTCATTAAATGGCAACATCCAAATGTTGAACAACAATCTTGGCTGGAATTAGAACAGATAGACTGCAATAGCACCAAACTTTCAGACCTCCTATTTATCAGCACGTCTCAAACGTCACAATTGTTTCCAATTACAATTACAATTACAATCCAATTACTACAGCCACTTTATCATCTTGGTGGAAAAGTCTAGAACCCAGACAATCTCATATCATTCCTCCCCAATCTGGCACAATCCCAATTTTGAGATGAACAAAATACTGCAGCACATGGGAAAAAAAGTGGAATTGATGCCTACGTCATTAAAAAAAAAATAATGCCTTCATGTCATGTGAAAGCTGGTTCCAAGAATTTCTGATTAGGCTTGGTACCGTCCTTCAATACTATGAAGTAAGAACAGCAATCCTAAAAAGATTCTCACACGTGAATACTTTAGAACAACCCGTTTTTGTTTAGAAAATATTGGAAGTACTCCCACAAAACAAAAACTCCTTTCAAAAGTAGTTGTATAGTTGAGGAAGGTCGGTGCCAGGTGGGGAGGGTCTGCCCTCCTTTTGTCTGTGGTCTTTCAGCTGGTCGGGCCGCAGCCTCTTCCTTCACACACTGCACATTATTTATTATTCACACTGTACATACAGTATTTCAGACATTGGGCACATTCACATCTCATTCAGGGTCTCCTGGGGGACTGGCACGAACCATGCTGAAGCGGACGCCGGACCAAGTACTGGTACATCTGTGGTGGTCTCTGGTCTGGTTGCTCCTCCATCTCTGTCCTCTAGTTTTAATGCATCATACACCCGTCAGTGGATAGAGGGCAGTGCCGGGCTGGGGAGGACACTAGGCCAGGTGTTCCGGCACTCTGGCTGGCTCTCTGGCCTACTGTGCCTTTCCCCTGCAGATTTTTAATGCATCACATACATTTGCACATCCTTCGGGCAGCTGGTTGGCCAGGGTGGGAGTGATGGTTGCGAGTCATTATTGCCCCATGACCGTCTCGCCCCACCCTCACCAGTCTCCCCAATTTTAATAAACAACACCCCACCACACACGATCACGGTACAGGGATATTGGTTGCTGGTCGGGGACCTGGTAACCATAGTGATAGGGTGGATGTTTTCACATTTAGCTTGGCTTGACTCCTGGGGTCTGAACGCCCCCCTTCGGTTGGCGGGCCGCGGGTTGATGGAGGTCTCACCCCCTCCGCAACCTTGGGTCGCCGCCTTCCTCTGCCCTCTCCTCTTCCGTCATTGCTCGTGACAGGCGCTTAAAATGGGCTCGCTTTTGGTTGGCTGTGACCTTTTTCAGGAGGCAGCTGGCTCCTATGTTTGGCCCTGTTGGTGGCTGGGGCCCCCATGCTCTCTGCGGGTGGAGGGGGCCGGACCCACCCTTCCTCAATGTGCCGGCTCAGCAACTCCGTACACCAGTTGACTAACATGCATGTGATATGGTGTTCATTCACTAATAAGTTCCCTAGACACGCTATAGGCTTTCATTGCTTGTGCTGGGACCAATAATAATAACAGGTTATATTAAGATATCAACTCACAGATTCTTACAGGTCTTTAGACCCTATAAATAGCATCCCACCGCACCACTCATCAGTAGCACTACCTTGCTCATTTCCCACATCCAGTCCTGTCCTCTCTCTACTTGTTCTATTGGTTAGTTGTTGCATGCCCCCCCCCCCCCCCCCATCCAACAAATAAGAAAACGATTTGACTGTTGTAACGCTACTTGTGCTCAAATATCTAGACCCCTATCCCCCTTGTCCGTTCTGTCCCTCTGTCTGTCCCCTAAAGCCTTTTTTCTGTCCGGCTGCATTTTCAATAAACATCTGAATAATTATAAAATAAAAAAATAAGCAGAGGGAACAGTCTGCCTCGGCTTTGGTGTGGTGATGTTGACCATTTTATATTACCATATTTAGATGCCCATGTCCCCTCTGTGGATGATGATTGCTGCATTCCTTGGTTTTCATCTGATGGCGAGACAACGCCAGACTCCTCCTCTGAATCCTCCTCTTCGTAGGAAAATTGACAATCAGGATCATCAATAAGATTGTCCTCTGTCTGTGAAAGATCCTCTATCTCTGAAATATCTTCCTCTGCATCACTACCACAGTTCAAAATCTGTGATAAAGCTTCTATTGATGTAAAACTTCTGGAGCTCATTTTTGGTGTGTTCGTCAAAGAGTTGACACGAGAACAGTAACAAGGACAAGGGAGAGAAAGTTCCTCCTCTACACCCACCTAGGTCTCTGGGTCTGAATGGCTATTCAGAGGCAATCCAAATAAAGTACATCAAAAAGACATGTTTATTTTGGATCTGAACAGTTACTTTTACCACATTAAAGTGTGCGAGTCAAAATGACCCGCAACATCATCTTTGTATGCAAATTCCACTACACCTCACAGTGTTCAGATTTTGCACACTAGTTCATGACCGTAGATGAGGAAAAGTCACGAACTTTCATGAAAAAAAGAAAAGGATAACCAATACTATGACCAACACAAAAACTGAAATGGGTCAAATTGACCCACAAAATAATACAAGGGTTAAACACATACGCTACATCTGTAAGATAGTGAACAAAATAGGACAGTGTGGTCTGTTGGTAAAAGCGCTAAAAGGACTGTGTCCTCGTCTTGTTGTACTTAGGGAATATAAGACGTCTGTCGGTACATACATAAATAAATATATATCCATAAACACACACACATACATACACATGTATATATCAGAAAAATTGCATCCAAACTAATCAGGAGAAGCTTCATCATGCAACAAGACAATGAACCAAAACACACAGCCCACACAACACAGGACTTCATCACAGGAAAAGTGGAAGTTCTTAGACAGGCCAAGTCAATTAACCCAATAAAGCATGCATTTTACCTCGTGAAGAGGAGATTGAATAGAGAAACCCCCAGAAACAAACAAGAACTGAAAGAGCCTGTTGTAAAGGCCTGGAAAAGCATTTCAAATCAAGAATGGTGAAGTCAATGGGTCGCAGGCTTGATGAAGTTGTTGCAAGTAAGGGTTATACCACCAAATATTAAGTTATTAACCTTAAGTGAATTTAATCATGTCTGTTCCAATACCTTTGCTCACTTGAAAAGTCTGTGGGTTCAAATATAGTTGCTCTGTCCTGAGTTGTTTAACACATATAGATGTATTGGATTTAGACGACAACACCCTGGGAAACACCTCTCAAACAAAGGTATATGTCTAAGATTGTCTTGAATGATTTTTCTATCCTATAAAGGAGGAAAAACTGACCACACTTTGTGGTTCATGGAAAGTAGATGTATGAAGAAAGTTGAGCCTAAACGGTCAGACTATGGCTTATGTCTTACTATGACTTTTTTCCTTGCGAAAGTAACGCTCGGGCCTCACTGAATTCATTATTATAACAGATAAAATAATGAAAAACACAATTGATGACTAAATTATGTGACCTATTCGACTGCCCACACTGCTCTTCTCACAAATACTTTTCTATTTGTGCTATTTAAGTCATGTCTTTAGGCCAAGTGACAAAGTTAAAACATCATGTAATTTATAGGGGTTGATTTGGAGAACACCTTGGAATTTCTGCCGGAACAAGCTTATTTGTGGATATTTTTTGCTGAAACTTGCATCGTTGACACAACTGCCATTATATCAGTATCACCACACTAGTGGTACACTTTCAATGCTTAATGACTCCATACGTGTTTTTTATGTCCTAAATGTTAATCATAGAGGTTGTTTGTGGTCGTACTAGAGTGGCTCCAACTACCCGAGACAAATTCTTTGTGTCTTGTAACATACTTGGCCAATAAAGCTATTTCTGATTTAAATAACATATGCGGTCGCATTCACCTCCCTTGCTGTCCCAAGTGAAGTGGCCCATTCACGCACGAATGTAAAATCACCACAAAAGAAGGGAGGAAAAAACGAGAATGTTGTGCTGATGTAGTTTGCTTTGCTTGTGGTTTTTGGTAAAATGTTAATGATTGAGTAGTCCTGTCGTTTTGACATAAGAATGAGCATGAACTATGCTAAGATACAAGGTTATCAGTCCACATTGAATGTATGAATATGGATGAATTTGTTTGAATACTATTACTCACGCCTTCACCAAAAGAGTCACCACGTCTTGAGTAATCTTTAGAAGAATGCACCCATTACGCATTGGGATAGAGTCCAGCTTAATCATTGAAGAAATTTTTTTTTTTGTAACTTTTAGATACTGCAGCCTACTGTAATCTATAAGTACTGTAATACTCAAGATGACATCTTTAAATATTCGCAGATTTTGCAGGACACTGTGTTTAATGCAAATACAAATTTTCAACCATTTATAATGACTATTTCCCAAGATGATGATGTCAAGGTTATCATAGACTAGCTTTGTGGGTGGTCTGAAGTTCAAACATCTATAGCATCAAGTAGAATTAATGGTGTAGTACCAAACTTCATAGTTGCGCACAATAGGTTTATAAGTAGATGCATAACAAGTTTCAGCCAAATCCATCCAGTATACATGTGGACAAAATTGTTGGTACCCCACTGTTAATAAAAGAAAAACCCTCAGTGGTCACATAAATAAACGTGAATTTGACAAACATTATAATAAATAAAAATGTAATGAAAATGAACCAATGAAAATCAAGATATTGCTTTTCAATTGTGGTTCAACAGAACTATTTTAAAAAACTCATGAAACAGGCCTCAACAAAAATAATGGTACCCCTTGAAAATAGAATAATAATTTGACCATAGGGACTGACCCTAACCCTGTGTTCAAACAAGGTATATCCTCTAATTAGTATCACAGGTGTCCAGTGATGCCAGTAACGCATCACCTTATCATGGTGGAGGGGTTTGTGAGTCCCAGTGATCCTAGGAGCTAAGTTGTCTGGGGCTTTATGCCCCTGGCAGGGTCCCCCATGGCAAACAGGTCCTAGGTGAGGGCTAGACTAAAGCACGGCTAAAAGACCCCCTATGACGAATAAAATAAATGGATCTAGGTTTCCCTTGCCCGGACGTGGGTCACTGGAGCCAGGCCTTGAGGTGGGGCTCGAAGGTGAGAGCCTGGTGCCTGGGTCTGTATCCAGGGGGCCCGGCTGGGCACAGCCCGAACGGGTAAATGGTAACTTATATAGCGCTTTAGCTTCAATATCACAGTGCCCAAAGCGCTTTATCAAGCTTCACATTCACCCATTCACACACACATTCATACACCAATGGGCGGCTGCTGCCATGCAAGGCGCTGCCAGACCCACTGGGAACAATTAGGGTTCAGTATCTTGCCCAACGACACTTCAATATGTGGAGCCGGGATTCTAACCAGTGAGCTTTGGTCACTGGACCTCCTGCTATACCAACTGAGCCATAGCCGCCCAACGGGGTTGAGGTCACCGAGGTGGTTAAAAAGCTTCTCGGTGGAAAGGTGCTGGGGGTGAATGAGATTTGGGCGTAGTTCCTAAAGGCTCTGGATGTTGTGGGGCTGTCCTGGTAGACACGCTTCTGCAACACCACGTGGACATCGGGGACAGTGCCTCTGGATTGGCAGACTGGGGTGGGGGTCCCGCTTTTTAAGAACGGGGACCGGAGGGTGTGTTCCAACTACAGGGGGAATCACACTCCTCACCCTCCCTGGTAAGGTCTATTCAGGGGTGCTGGAAAGGAGGGTCCATTGGGAAGCCAACTCAGATTCAGGAGGAGCAGTGTGCTTTTCGTCCTGGCCGTGGAACAGTGGACCAGCTCTTCATCCTCGGCATGGTCCTCGAGGGTGCATGGGAGTTCGCCCAACCAGTCTACATGTGTTTTGTGGATTTGGAGAAGGCATTTGATCCTGTCCGTCGTAGGGTCATGTGGGGGTACTTCGGGAGTATGGGGTACCGAACCCCCTTATACGGGCTGTTTAACCAGTCCCTGTACATCCAGTGTCAGAATTAGGCCCGCATTGCCGGCAGTAAGCCATCGTCACCAATTCTTTTATTTATTTATTTTTTTATTGTCTTGTTCGGCTGTTAGGTCAAGCAGAATGGAGGATCTGTATCCCTTTTATGCCAGAACAGTTTTACTGTGTCACAGTGGAGTTTTTAAGATGATGCTGCGGTTTCTTGAAGTTTATTGACAATCAGAGTCGATCAGTCGAACAGAACAAGGTTTCTAGAGGGCAGAGAGAAACTAAAACAAAAGACAAAGCACTAATTGTAAACAGGATGAGGAAGGTAAATCATTACATATATACAATAATGAAACATTAGATATGAGTGTTGGATGCGGTTGTAGTGCTACACCCTGTGAGGGAAGGACAGGACAAGAAATAGGACGAGAGTGTGAGTGAGGGGATACCCAAGCAATTCGCATATTATTTGTAATTATTTGTCGCAATCAGTGAGTGGCCCCACACCCAGTGAAAGAGTCCCAGGGATGTGTGCCTGCGGACAGATGTGAATTGACACCGTTTAGCATGCACAGACTGACAGAAGTGTCCGTTAATTGCTGTGCCTGCCCCGCGGCGGCTGAGGACCCCACCCAATCAATCGGGGGGTGGGATCGGGCCCAGGCGTCCACCCGAGAGCAGCCCGGTGGACGGGGCACGTCCCACACGGAGAGACCCAGGGCGGTTCGCAGGCCCCACCGAGGCGCCCCAAGAACTGGCCACCCGAAGGAGGCCACAGGGACCCAATGCCACCCCCTCCAGCCGATGATGCATTAAAATCCAGGGGGGCAGGCAGGGCGCCCGGACCGGGAAACAGCACAGACGTGCTGAAACCCCATCCGACACCCACACACACCCTCCAGACCCCAGTCCCCTAGGAACCCCTGGATATGTATATGTACCCAGATGTGACTAGTGTGAAAAATATATACAGTGAGTGGCGGAAGTGTGTGCTAAGTGAGTGATTAAGAGGCATGGCTCCTGCAGGTCGGGCCCATCAGGCAGGACAACCTCCGACGAAGAGGACCGCCCCAGCCAGCACCGCAGCACTGACCGCGGGTTCCCCCCACATTCCCGTAGGTGGAAAACCCACTAACCACCGCCCCCACCAGTAGCCAGAGCGGGGGACCCAAGCGGGTGCCAGCTGTCACTGCCCCAGCCCCGACGGAACATGGGCGAATCACCATCCCACCATCAATGCTCTCCGGGAGGTCATCCCTGTGGTCCACCCCCTCCCGAGATCGGGAAGGAGTGAAGAAAGTCCTGCCTCCACAGACGCCGGAACTGCAAACAGGAATAAGAGAAGATCCCCACTCCATGCATGTGTCCTCTCACCATGCAAATCGGTCTTAAGTGTGAGAAAGAAAGAAAAAAAAGAAAGAGGGAAAAGTAAAATAAATAAATAAAATAAAAAACAAACAAAATTTATTTATTTATTTATAAATACAAATAAAAATAAAACAAACACAAGTACATAAATGAATAAGAAAAAATTAAGAGAATGACAAATAGAATTATAATAAAACAACAAAAACAACTTTGACAACAAAGAATAAAGAAGTCATGAGTTTACTTTTACACTTACAAAATAGTCTTGTGATTGTCAGATGGCACACTACGCAGGCAAATAAATCAAGAGCCGAGATTTAGCATGTTGAGGAAGGGTGACCAGCTATCTACGTATATTTCATTGATTTTTTTGTTCTGCTGATATTTTTTCTAACGCAATATATTCTATGATGATATTGAGCCAGTGATTGATGTTAATAGCTTGTTTTTTTTTCCAGTTTAATAGAATTGTTTTCTTAGCGGTAGCTAGCGCGACGAGTAATGATTGTGAGTACTTATTAGGGAGGTCGATTATGCTTAAGTCGCAAAATAAGCACAATTTTGGGGAAAGTGGAATCCTGAAATTCAAAATATAAGAGAGTTTTGGTGTAAACGAAAACCAAAAGCATTGAATTGGTGTGCTTTCCCAGGTGTCAAACTGGTGGCCCAGGGGCCAGATCCGGCCCGCAACATCATTTTATGTGGCCCGCGAAAGCAAATCATGTGTGTCGACTTCATGTTTCTTGTGAAAATACCAAAATTGGTGTCTTTACTTGTATAATGTTGAGATATTGCAAGCATTTTGTTACCAGTCACCTTTTTGAAATAAATGTAATGATAGTTTAACGTTTTTTATTGGCTTCTGATTTTAAAACGGCGGCACGGTGGATGAGTGGTTGGAGCGTCTGCCTCATCTATCCATCCCTCCGTTTTCTGAGCCGCTTATCCTCAAAAAGGCCGCGGGCGTGCTAGAGCCTATTCCAGCTATCTTCGGGCGAGAGGCGGGGTACACCCTGAACTGGTCGCCAGCCAGTCGCAGGGCACATATAAACAAACAACCATTTGCACTCACATTCACACCTACGGGCAATTTAGTCTTCAATTAACCTAGCATGTTTTTGGGATGTGGGAGGAAACCGGAGTGCCCGGAGAAAACCCACGCAGGCACGGGGAGAACATGCAAACTCCACACAGGTGGGGCCGGGGATTGAACCACGGTCCTCAGAACTGTGGAAAAAAAAAATCTATTTTATTAATTACAACTGTGTTCATCCTGCAGTGACATGTCCAAATGGCTGCTGGGAAAAGTGTCTTTTAAGCTAAAGTGTTATTTAGCTATTAGACACGTTTTACATTAGCACTGATGAAAGTCTTGCTGAGACCCTGTTTTTTAATCCCCTTTTTTTTCACTTTTGCAAATCACCCCCACCCGCTGAAATGTCTGGAATTAAGATGGATGTTGCTTTACCTGTGGATTGATTGTTGAGGCATTTTAGCCCTGACATATTTTATACTCTAGGTGTGTGGAACTTTTATACTGATTCTCCCAGGATAATTAAATGATTGAGCTACACTGCGGTCTGTGTACAGATTACATCCGTCGCTTAATACATTTAACTTTAACATCCGTAAACTAATCAGACAATTGTAGTCGCGTTTCCTAATTAATACAAGATGTACTAGCGGATCACCTCTTGTCACCGGTTACGTGTGCTTCGCGGTTCCGCTGGGACCGTAACCAGGGCCATGACCCGCAGCACCTCAACGAGAAAATACAAAAAGACCAGTGGAACGAATACGACACTGGCTGATCTGATGAGCAAAAATGTTGCTTAAACGTAACAGTAGCAATAGAGGATGTCCACTCCAGAGGTGGGTAGAGTAGCCAAATATTGTACTCAAGTAAGAGTACTGTTACTTGACAATAATGTGACTCAAATAAAATAAAAAGTCGTCCTCCAAAAGAAATATTTTAACAAGAGTAAAATGTAAACAGTGAAATAATTACTCAATCACTGAGTAAATAGCACAAACAAACAAAATAAATAAATAAATAAAGCAAATTGCAATTTACTGCACGGTGTTTTCTCCAGTTATAACTGAGCTGAAATATCCACGTTTGGACAGACAGTGCCAGACAAATACTACAATACATGCAAGCTGTTGTTTTTGTTTGTCTAAATGTAAACAAGAGGAGGGCGCCGTTGCGTTCATTTATAGGAGTACGAAACAGCCTATGACGACGGCGACACCGCCCGCCCAGAGTACTGCGACCTGTTAGGGAGCACTCCTTCGAGTGACGACACCCCCACTGACGACACCGTCGAGTCCCCCTGTAGCCACCTCACCACCACTGAACCGACTTAAAGAACTCGACACCTTTCTCTGCCATCTTGTCCAACCCCTCACGAAGAGCGCTACTGCACCAATGTTGCTGGTGGGATTCATTTGCACGACTGCCCGACAGACGACGTCAACCTGGCCTTGTGGCCGGACAAATCGGCAATTTCTCGGGCACTGTTTGAGACCCTACAACTTAAGCATCCTGACCTTCAATTAATGCTGAAAACCCATTTTCCCATTAATATCGTGCCGCCATCTGCCGTCACTGCAGTGGGGGTGTGCGCCCTGAACCTGCAATGGAACCATTGCTCGTTAACTCACTGCTTCCGAGTAGTCCACAATTTGCCTTATAAAACTTATGTAGGTGCGAATGTACTTTTCCGACTGGCCATTCAAGTTGACACCATAAACAATGTTTTGTGGTTGCGCGCTAATAGTGACTTGTAACCGTGTTGTTCCACCATTAAACCTTAAGTCGGGACAAACCGTCCCCGACGCGAAGTTTTGAGCAAAGACGAAGTTATAGTAAGAGCGTCGACTGTTAACTTCCCCTTTCGACTGGTCCTCCGCGCTAACCAATCAGTAACTGGTCCACATGCATTTTTTCAGCCTTCGCCGTAGTTGAACGACCTGGGTTTGTCGCTGCATGCCACACCCCTCCGAGACGCTTCTCAGACCAACGTGCTGCTAATTCACAACCACACACGAAGCGACATCCACATCCCCAGATCTACTAGGCTTGGCCTCTAGATCTGCTCCGACTTCCACGACTTCAATCTCACGGTCCCCGTGATTGATCACCTCCCACTAGACCGTTCCCCATTACCTAGCTCTGGTGGAGTACAACTCACTGTTCCTTCGCGACACATTGCTATCGTTCCAGTGGGACCTACTGAGTGCGAGGACATCATCAGAGTGGACCCGACTGCAGACCAACTCCTGGTGATCCATATGGTCAGTACAATCCCAACTGCACCCGTAATACTCCTCGGGAACCAACTCGCCAATGCCGGTAACACCGTGTGATAGTTGCCTGCTCCCTTATCCCGATTTCGAAACTCACGTGCAGCAGGTCCTAGCGGATGCTGATGCCCTACGTTCCGATGACGGACGACAGCGTTTAAGGGAAGTGTTTATCAAACACGGCGCTTCATTCGCTAAAGACACACTTGATTGCGACATAACCGATTTGCACATGGTCCGCATTCCGACCCCTCCAAATGCACCGCCCACTTTCATGCGACAATGTAAAATTCCGCTCGCCTTCTACAAGCCACTACAAAGAAACAATTTACACTATGCTAGAAAAAGCCATCATTTGGCGATGCAATAGCACCTACTTGGCACCTCTCTGGCCAACCGGTTCTAAAACTGAACGGGAAATGGCGACACCACCAAATATAGACAGTGAGTGGTGTGAGTGTGGAGAACCGGCCAGAGAGGTGCCAAGTGCTATTGCATAGCCAAATGGCTTTTTCTAGTATAGTGTAAATTGTTTCTTGTATTGGTTTGTAGAAGGCGAGCGGAATTTTATATTGTCGCATGAAAGTGGGCGGCGCATTTGGAGGGGTCGGAATGCAGACCACGTGCAAGTCGCTTAGGCCGTAATCAAGTGAGTCTTTAGCGAATGAAGCGCCGTGTTAGCACTTCCCTCAAACGCTGTCGTTCGTCATCGGAAATTAGGGCGTCCACATGGTCCATTCGGACTCGATGTCCCCCGCCTCCCCCGCAACATGAGCAAAGTTTTGTCGAAGGTGGGAGTTGAAACTCCTTCTGACAGGGGATTCCACCAGAAGTTCCCAGCAGACCTTCACAATACATTTGGGCCTGCCTTGTCGGACCGGCATCTTCCCCCACCATCAGAATCAGAATCATCTTTATTTGCCAAGTACGTCCAAAAAACACACAAGGAATTTATATTTTATCCCACTGGTTTTAAACCACAAAATAATTCTAGGATGGAAAAGTAACATGAAGAGGCGGTCTGTCTTCCCTTTGGCCGCAGAGGGAGGAGAAGGGCGAGGGGGGGGGGGAATACCCCCTTTTCGGATGGGCATAAAGGCTGGAGCCCCTATTGTTGAGAGAGCTTGTCCGACCAACCAACGAAGGTGTCGCTTCCGGCTTATTCTTTTCTCCTAAATTCATCCATCCATCCATTTTCTGAGCCGCTTCTCCTCACTCGGGTCACGGGCGTGATGGAGCCTATCCCAGCTATCTTCGGGCAGGAGGCGGGGTACACCCTGAACTGGTTGCCAGCCAATCGCAGGGCACATATAAACAAACAACCATTTGCACTCACATTCACACCTACGGGCAATTTAGAGTTGTCAATTAACCTACCATGCATGTTTTTGGGATGTGGGAGGAAACCGGAGTGCCCGGAGAAAACCCACGCAGGCACGGGGAGAACATGCAAACTCCACACAGGCGGAACCCTGTGAACCCCGGTCCTCAGAACTGTGAGGCAGACGCTCTAACCAGTCGTTCACCGTGCCGCCTTCTCCTAAATTAATTACTTTTTAATCTAAACCAATAAACGCTACAACCATATCATGCATGTTAGTCAACTGGTGTACGAAGTTGCTGAGCCGGCACATCAAAGCAAATACGCTCTTACAGGGATTCTACTGTACTGTGAAAATGTCTAAATAAGGTGCTATTAAAAATACACTGCACAATAGAGTGACCTCCCAGTCAATTCAACTGGATGTTCAGCAATGCTCTATCGGGCATTGCTTGTTAATCGTAAATGACTCTTTACCTTGAGGTGTACACACACACACGTGTGCGACGGCTGTCAGTGTTCAACATGTCACGTTATGCGTGTTACATGTTACTTGGGTTGTATGAAAAAAAAGTATTTCGGTCCGAAACCTAAAATGCACTTTTGGGCTATTTTCGGCCGAGACATTTCGGTGCATCGCTAAAATTAAGGTTATGTATTGTGCATAAAAACCCGGTGCTGTTGGTTAAATTGACAGTATGTACAGAACCAACATTCAAAGCAGAACATGTAAGACATGGAGACAGATTTACAGATTTAGTTTTTTATTTATTAAAACAACATTACAGCTGACAATGAAAAAGGGACATAAAATTTTTTTCATACTCCGAAATTGCCTACATTCCACTGGCGAAACGGTTGTAGTGTGGCGTCACCTCTTGTTTGAGCAGAGAGGTACTTTTATTTTGCAAACTAAAAGCTGGCTTCCTGCTTCCGGGGCATGATCTGAGAAGTGAGGCGGTGACTCCACACTGCACGCACATACTCTTGGTTCTAGTGATGGGCATTGCAGTTCTTTTGAGTGTACTAAATCATTCGAATCATTTCATGAAAAATATTTGTTTAAAATATTCGTTCACCGAATCGTTCAGTTCTTTTTCACAAAATCATTCATTTAATGATCCATCCCTGAGGTTCACGTCCACTCAACACATTCACCGAAGGACTATGCGTTGTTGTTGTCATGTATTGTAAACTAGGAAAGGTGGGGGGATTATAAAAAAATAAAAAATAATAAAATAAATAAAAAACTTCGGCTAAATGATCACCTACCTATCTCTCTCTCAGGAAACTCTCGAACACCCGGCTTCGGTTGTGACTCGTGAACATGCGTGCAGCGAGCTCAACGACCGACCATCCTTCTGCGTCCCCTGACATCCAGCTAAGCTCTCGCCAGCCGGCGTGACTTTTCTGCATTCCACCGCGGAGACAGCGTCGCTGACACCACCCCCCGCCAGCCGGTCTTCCTGCTCACTCACCTTACTGTTATTGTCATCTGATTAGTGGAAAACGGCCTTGAGAGTCTTGAGAAGCGCTATCGAAGTTTAATGTGTTATTATATTATGAAATAAAAAGCTTTAAGAGACATTAGAGACACAGAGGGAATTATATGTATGTGTACGTAAAAACATTTATCATTAATTTACATTTATTTTAAATATGTGTGCTTGTTATCATGTGCTTGACTGACTCAACGTTAGCCGTTAGCTTGAAGAAACGGCTGCTAGTGAAAGCTATCCCCGCGAAGACGTCAGGACTTGCGGTTAAAATCACTCATGAGTACGTTCACTGCGTAGTACATCATTCCTTGCGCAAACGAATCACTCATCGTACAAGTACATCGCTCCTTAGCGGATCACAAAGAAGTTCCATGAACGAATCACTCATGTTTAACGGATCGCGAATGATAAGTTCCACGAACAAATCACTCTTCAGTTCCTCAGTACACCTGTTCACTGAACGAATCACTCAGTTCATTTAAGTCCCTCCCCTGAATGAATCACTCTTCAGGTCTTCAGTTCCTCAGTACACAAGTTCACTGAACGAATCAATCTTTAGTTCCTCAGTACACCAGTTCACTGAACGAATCACTCAGTTCACTTAAGCCCCTCCCCTGAACAAATCACTCTTCAGTTCTTCAGTTCCTCAGTACACCAGTTCACTGAACGAATCATTGAGTTTACTGAAGCCCCTCCCCTGAACGAATCACTCTTCAGTTCTTCAGTTCCTCAGTACACCAGTTCACTGAACGAATCACTCAGTTTACTGAAGCCCCTCCCCTGAACGAATCACTCTTCAGTTCTTCAGTTCCTCATTACACCAGTTCACTGAACGAATCACTCAGTTCACTTAAGTCCCTCCCCCGCTTGTACGGCACTGCCTGCTCATTGGTCATTCGCCGAAGTGAGTGACAACTCTAGCGAATCGCAAATCACATGGCAGTATGTTTAATGAAGGCCTGCCCCCGCCTTCACGCTGGCTGCTCATTGGTCATTCGCCAAAGATTCAGAAGTGAATGACAGAACACTTTAGCAGTTCTGTGTCCACTCCCAGCTGACTCGCTTGCCTGACGGCGGGTGGCGGCCAAGTAAAGTTCAGTTTGTTCAATAAAAAGATTCGTTCTTCTGAACGAAACGTTCGCGAACGAAACAACACTACTTGGTTCGACTCAACGGCCGACCAAAGTTATTGAGGTATTCACGCTTATTTTCATTCATTAATAAATGGCAGTGTCGTGTTGCGTTATGGACTGTACGTACAGATTTGATACAAATGAGTCAAAGAGCTTTTGCGGCATCCGAAATAAACCTCAAGCTAAACTAAAGCTTACGTGCAGCCATCACGTGACAAGTGGAACCAATACTTACCATTTTTTTGCTTTCGGCACTTTATATAATGGTACAACACTTAACTTCATATTAACTTGATTTGCAATACAATATTGTGATAGGAATCACATTATTCTAATTGAATGATGTTTGACACAAAAGCTACTCCGGACTTTCTTTCACCAACTTTTGCAAATCTGCTCAGTTTTTCCCCCCCCCGGAGCAGCGACCGCGGTCCTTGGCACACGGAGGCGAAGGCAACGCAACAGAGGGAAGCGAGCCGGCATCCAAGTGAAGCTCTGCAAAAGAGCGTACAGATTGGCTTTTCCGTCGATCCACCTCGCGAATCCACGCTCCCTACCCAACAAAATGGACGCGCTTCATCTTCTGATAAAGACCAGTAAAGACTTCGGACGTTCCGCCGCCATGTGCTTTACGGAGACTTGGCTTTGTGAGGCTGTACCCGATGGCGCCGTCATGCTTCCCGGCTTCCATCTTCACCGGGCAGACCGCGACGTGGAATCATTGGGGAAAACAAAAGGCGGCGGGATATGCTTCTATATCAACGAAAACTGGTGTACGGACGTCACGGAGCTCAGCAGACACTGCAGCCCGCATTCAGAGTCGCTGTTTTTGAACTGTAAGCCATTCTACTCACTCATCATTCATTCTCGCCGGTGTCTACATTCCGCCTCAAGCTAACACGAACGCCGCACTGCTAATGCTCGTCGAGCAAGTAAATGAAATTGGAAAAAAAAACACCCGGAGTCACCCCTCATTATTCTCGGGGACTTTCACAAAGCTATACTCAACCACGAACTCCCTAAATACAACCAACACATCGACTGTCCTACCAGGGAAAATAGGAATTTAGACCACTGCTATACTACACTAAATAACACATACCGTGCCAAACCTCGTGCAGCACAGGGCTCGTCTGATCACTGCTTAATTCACTTAATACAGGCAAGAACTTAAATGCGTGAAGCCTACAGTGAAAACAGTGAAAAAGTGGACCAATGAAGCAAAGATAGAACTTCAAAGCTGTTTATCTTTATCCACAGTATCTTTGAAAATTCAGCTGGCAGCCTGGATGAATATGCGGACAAGATGTGTGTGTACCAACAAAGTCATTTCGCACATTCAATAACAACAAGCCGTGGTTCACTGCCAAACTTAAGCAACTTCGCCAAGCTAAGGAAGGCGCATATCAGAGCGAGGGTAGGGCCCTGTATGATCGAGCTAGAAACCAGCTGACTAAAGAAATTAATATTGCAAAGAGAAATTATGCAGCAAAGTTGGAAAAACAGTTTACTACTCTAAATCAGTCTGGCATGCATTACAATCGCTGACCAATTACAAGCGACGATCACCCCAAGCTGAGAACAATAGCACACTAGCCAACGTCTTGAATACCTTCTACTGCAGATTTGAAAAGGACACTTTCACAACCCATACCCACCCAGCCACACCACCGACCACAATCACAACTCTGACGTCTGCGTTAACCATCCACGAACAGGACGTGAGACGCATCTTAAAACAACAAAAGATTAACAAAGCGGCAGACCCAAACCATGTGTCCCCATCCTGCCTCAAAGTCTGCGCGGACCAGCTCGCTCCAGTCTTCACACAGATCTTCAATAGATCTCTGGAAATGTACCATCCTGTTTCAAACGCCCCACCATCATTCCAGTCCCCAAGAAACCAACAATCTTGGGGTCTAAATGAGTACAGGCCTGTCGGCTTGACAGCTGTGGTCATGAAGTCCTTTGAACGTCTTGTGGTGGACCAACTCAAGAGCCTCACAGGTCCCCTGCTGGACCCCTGTAGTTTGCCTACCGAGCGAACAGGTCCGCATATGATGCAGTCAACATGGGACTGCAATTCATCCGAGAACACCTCGACAATGCAGGGACCTACGTGAGAATACTGTTCGTGGACTTCAGCTCAGCCTTCAACACCATCATCCCTGAACTCCTTTCCTCCAAGCTTCTCCAACTCAGTGTCTCGATGGCCATCTCCCAGTGGATTTACAACTTTCTAACGGGCAGGACACACCAGGTGAGGCTGGGGGTGACCACCTCATCCACACGCAGCATCAGCACTGGGGCACCCCAAGGTTGTCGCCTCTCTCCGCTGCTCTTCTCTCTCTACACGAACGACTGCACCTCAATGTACCCGGCTGTCAAACTCCTGAAGTTTGCAGATGACACCACTGTCATCGGCCTCATCACAGACAGTGACGAGTCTGCATATCGACAGGAAGTGGAGCGGCTGGAGCTGTGGTGCGGCTGACACAACCTGGAGCTGAACACGCTCAAGACTGTAGAGATTATCGTGGACTTCAGGAGGCATCCTTTGCCACAGCTGCCCCTCACGCTGTCCAGCTGCCTTGTGTCAACCGTCGAGACCTTCAAGTTCCTGGGAATTACAGTCTCTCAGGACCTGAAATGGGTAATCAACATCAACTCCGTCCTCAAAAAGGCCCAGCAGAGGATGTACTTCCTCCGGCTTCTGAGAAAGCATGGCCTACCACAGGAGCTGCTGAGGCAGTTCTACACAGCGGTCATTGAATCAGTCCTGTGTTTTTACATCACAGTCTGGGTTGGTGCTGCTACAAAAAAGGACAACCTCCGACTGCAACGGACAATCAAAACTGTGAAAAGATTGTCGGTACCCCCTACCCACCCTTGAGGACTTGCACGCTGCCAGAACTAAGACAAGAGCGTGCAAAATCCTCTCTGACCCACCACATCCCCGTCACAAGCTCTTCCAGCTACTTCCCTCAGGTAGGCGCTACCGATCAATGCAAACTAGAACTAGCAGACATTCCAACAGCTTCTTCCCTCTTGCAATCAACTTCTTAAACAGATAACCTATCATTCCATTGCAAGACGCTGGCAATTTTGTTGTCTTGAGTTTGTTGTCACATTTCTGTCAGGCCAATTATACATACTCGTGCACTCACTGTAGTAGTCTCGCCACGCTGCACTATTTGCATATCTGTTGTTGACCAATACTGGCTACTCATGCTAGAGTCGCATCTGCCCCACTAGCACACGAACTGAGGAGGATCTGCAACATTTCCACAATCGACATTGTCCCAGATTATCGCGGTACTAGTCACTTTAAACTGCATACACTCCTTGAAGTCTCGGCGCCCTTTGCACAATGGTCATTGCACCGGACTATTGCTATATTATTCATTCAAACTGCTCTAAGTGCTAGAGGTCTCTGCATCTTTTTGCACAATTATCAAAAATAAAAATAAAAAAATATAATAATAATTGTACCGGCATTACCAAATAACTAGTAACCCTTTATTGCTGAGTGACTGTTTTTCTCAATGTCTTTATGTCTCAAAAGTGTTCTCTGTCAATTGACTGTTTGTTGGCGTACTAGAGCGGCTTCAACTACCGGAGACAAAGTCCTTGTGTGTTTTTGGACATACTTGGCAAATAAAGATGATTCTGATTTAAGGCAAATCTGGGTGCTGCTGTTGTACAGAAGGTTTGCTGGATATCTTTGCTTGGCATCAGCTGGCCCAAATTTGCATACTGCAATAAAAAGCCACAAAAACGAGGTTTCTCAGCCAATATTATATAGGAACGGATGGTGCTCTTGCCTTCAATGTAATGCACATTCGCAAAAATTATGTTCGAACGAAAAGCTTGGCTTTTTAACTTGCATTAGTTATCATCCAAGCATTTTCCGTACCGCTTATCCTCACTCGGGTCGCAGGCGTGCTGGAGCCTATCCCATCTATATTTGAGCAAGAGACAAGGTACACCCTGAACTGTCACTAGCCAATCACAGGGCGCATAAACAAACAAACAACCATTCGCACTCACATTCACACCTCCGGGCAATTTAGAGTCTTCAATTAACCTACCATGCATGTTTTGGGGATGTGGGAGGAAACCAGAGTACTGGTAGAAAACCCACGCAGGCACGGGGAGAACAAGCAAACTCCACACAGGCGAGGCCGGATTTGAATCCTCAGAACTGTGAGGTAGATGTGCTAACCAGTCGTCCACCGTGCCGCTATTAGTTATCATAATACATCTTAATGCAATTACTGATTATCTTTGTTTCTTCTGCATTGCAAATAAGTTGGCTCCACACTTTGTATTTTGTAATACTTTATTTATTGTTCATATTATTTATACTTTATTCATTCATTCATTTTCCGTAACACTTATCCTCTCTAGGGTCGCGGGCGTGCTGGAGCCTATCCCAGCTATCGTTGGGCGAGAGGCAGGGTACACCCTGAACTGGTCGCCAGCCAACCGCAGGGCGCACAGAAAGAAACGACCATTCACGCTTACATTCACACCTACGGGCAATTTATAGTTTTCAATTAACCTACCGTGCATGTTTTTGGGATGTGGGAGGAAACCGGCGTACCCTGAGAAATCCCACGGGGAGAACGTGCAAACTCCACACAGGCGAGGCCAGATTAGAACCCGGGTCCTCAGAACTGTGATGCAGATGTGCTAACCAGTCATCTACCGTGTACACTTTATTATTATTATTGGTAAAAGATTATACCTTGTACTGTATTCATTTGTTTATTCCATCCTCTTTTGCTGATTTGTTTTAAACTTAAGATGTTGCCGTGGCCCAATGGTTAAGATCATCACCTACCACCGTGGGGGACCTGGGTTCAAGACCCTGACTGGACCATCTGTCAACATCATCCGGACTCACGGCTGTGGTGACCTTGAGCAAGACACTGATACACCGAAATGCTCCCCGGGCGCTTCAGCTGCCCCCTGCTCCAGTGTGTTCCACTAACGTGTATGTGTTCACTGTGATGGGTTAAATGCAGAGAACTGAATTCATGCATGTTCATGACAATAAAAGGTGATTCTTCTTGCTTTGTTATATATGTCAAAGTGTATAGGCTTATATGGAAAAATAAATGTTAAATAGATTTTTTTAAATTTGAAATTCTCCCATCCATTCAACAGACAAAAGGACCAAAAATGGGTTCCGCTGAGTACCGGTATCGATTCCCAGGTACCGGGAATAGGTACTGTACCGTTATAAATAGTGAAAGGTACCCATCCGTAATCAAGACACACTACAACTAACTTTGGGTAACATGAATACACTTGAACGGTGATGATTAATGTCCTGATTACAGCAAAAATTCATAATAGCGCAATGCATGCTGGGAACCAAAGTTGATGCGAGAAGTATACTCAAGCTCTGAAATTAAAAGCAACAAACAGATTTTTTTTCTTCACAAGAATCTTTGACACTTTGTTTAACGTGCCTGAGGAGTTACTAAAATGTCTCCCCCAAAAACATGGATATACAGTATATAACGCCGTTAATAGTGTTGCAAATGCATATGGTGGGTTGGAAAAGTGGCAGGACAGGGGAGACGCACAACAGGACTCCTTTAACTAAGGAGAGTGAAGTGCCCTATCCTGCAAAGTGAGTAGGCCACATAATTTGGGGGTTTTGAATGAAGTGCAGGGCAAACATTTTGAGTGAGTTGATTTGTGTGAAAAAATGCACAAAATAAGTTCTTGCACTAAATGTTGGTTTGCTGTTCAGCAGTTCTGTATCATCTTTGAATGGTCATTTTTATGTAATAGAGCCCTTTGTGTTGGAAAAAATAATCCCAGTAGGTGGTTATTTTTTGATCGCTTCAAGCCCTTTGTTGTTCAAGAGTGGATCTGGTCAACACATTATGATTTGAGCATGACATATATTAAGATACATTGGTTCAATAAAAAAACATTCACATATTTTGATCATATTTAAAAAGGCATTGTTGTCATACATCTGGTTAGGAACTGTGGTCCCCTACATCATTTGAGTTGCCCATCCCTGTTCTAGCATATGCCTCCACATCTGCATATGTTTGAGCCGCCATAATATATCCAGCTAAAGATGGAGTTTGCAGTTTAAAAAAGAACAAACACTTTTTGTCAGTATGACCTGACAGAAGAATGTTATTAAACAAACTTCTGAGAAATCATACCTTTCTAGGCCCATTTTCTGTCTGTCATTTAATCTTAATTAGCACTCCGTGTCAATAGCCAACCAGAGACTGTAGAGACAGATGCCTTGATCAAGGGGTGTTGTCAATCATTTGCACATGTACACGCAGCCTCGCAGGGACAAGCAGCAGCCTCTCGCAAAAGGAGACTGTTATAGTTTCTTGGCTGGATTCCAGTGGCGTGCAAAGTTGCAGGGAGGTGGGGGGAGGGGGGGTAATGGCCCCCGGCATTCACTTGGGAGGGACCATCGAAATGGGTCTGGGTGGACATCCCATAAAGTTTGATCCTCATTCCCCTCATCCTCATATTTTGGGTTGTAGGCATACTGTAGTTTGCTAGCCAACTGCACAATGTAGTGGTACAAATACAGTAGGCCTTGTAACTAAGTAACTTGCAATTGCATTGTATAGCCACTGCTGGAATGAAGGCGCTCAGTACTTATATAGTGGCGCAGGGCTGACACATGCCAAAAAGTTTAGAGTTTTCACCCATTTTCTCATTTGGATGAGAAAATGGGGTCAGATGAGAATCTCCATCATATCCTTGTCCACTTCCTGTGGAGTGCTTGTGGCTGGGAGGTGTTGCTGTGAGTGGGTCTGGGACTGGACAGGGATCCTTCGCTCCAGGGTGCTGGTATGAAACACTGGCCCATCTATATGTGACATAAATAAGAACGTGAAAACTCGTAAAATAAAATCCATCGACAACCCCAATTCCAATGAAGTTGGGATGTTGTGTTAAACATAAATAAAAATAGCATACCATGATTTGCAAATCATGTTCAACCTATATTTAATTGAATACAATACCTTATTGTTTTTAGCAAATAATCATTAAATTTGAATTTTATGGCTGCAACACGTTCCAAAAAAGCTGGGACAGGTGGCAAAAAAGACTGAGAAAGTTGAGGAATGCTCATCAAACACCCATTTGGAACATCCCACAGGTGAACATGCTAATTGGGAACAGATGGGTGCCATGATTGGGTATAAAAAGAGCTTCCCTGAATTGCTTAGTCATTCACAAGCAAAGATGGGGCGAGGTTCACCTCTTTGTGAAGAAAATAGTCGAACAGTTTAAGGACAATGTTCCTTAACGTACAATTGCAAGGAACTTAGGGATTTCATCATCTGCGGTCCATAATATCATCAAAAGGTTCAGAGAATCTGGAGAAATCACTGTATGTAAACAGCAAGGCCAAAAACCAACATTGAATGCCCGTGACCTTTGATCCCTCAGGCGGCACTGCATCAAATACCGACATCAATGTGTAAAGGATATCACCACATGGGCTCAGGAACACTTCAGAAAACCAATTTAGTAAATACAGTACGGCGCTGGAGCCGTAAGTGCAACTTGAAACTCTACTATCCAAAGCAAAAGCCATTTATCAACAACACCCTGGGCCCGAGCTCATTAAAGATGGACTGATGCAAAGTGGAGAAGTCTTCTGTGGTCCAACGAGTACACATTTCAAATTGTTTTTGGAAATTGTGGACGTCGTGTCATCCGAGCCAGAGGAAAAGAACCATCCAGACTGTTATGGACGCAAAGTTCAAAAGCCAGCATCTGTGATGGTATGGTGCTGTGTTAGTGCCAATGGCATGGGTAACTTACACATCTGTGAAGGCACCATTAATGCTGAAAGGTACATACAGGTTTTGGAGAAACATATGCTCCCATCCAAGCAACGTCTTTTTCATGGACGCCCCTGCTTATTTCAGCAAGACAATGCCAAACCACATTCTGCATGTGTTACAACAGCATGGCTTCGTAGTAAAAGAGTGCGGGTACTTGACTGGCCTGCCTGCAGTCCAGACCTGTCTCCCATTGAAAATGTGTGGTGCATTATGAAGCGTAAAATACGACAACGGCGACCCCGGACTGTTGAACAGCTGAAGCTGTACATCAAGCAAGAATGGGAAATAACTCCACCTACAAAGCTTCAATAATTAGTGTCCTCAGTTCCCAAACGATTATTGAATGTTGTTAAAAGAAAAGGTGATGTAACACAGTGGTAAACATGACCCTGTCCCAGCTTTAGTTAATGATTATTTGCTAAAAAAAAATTAAGTTTATCAGTTTGAACATTAAATATCTTGTCTTTGTAGTGTATTCAATTAAATATAGGTTGAACATGATTTGCAAATTGTATTCTGTTTTTATTTATGTTTAACACAACGTCCCAACTTCATTGGAATTGGGGTTGTACATATACATTCATGACACCTGCTCAATAGCAGCACAGAGTTTTTATATCCATATCATTGGTGCCCAAACCATGGCCCGCCGGCCATTTGCGGCCTTCCGTCCATTTTTTTGTGGCTTGCGGCATGTACTTGCGACCGTAATTTTACCGGCCTCGATATATCGTCATGTGCCGCATGCAGCTGTTTTACCTCGACTCTTCTCCAAAGAGACTGGGTGACAAGAGGATTCACTCTGTGAAACAGTCACAGCATCTCAAATTTATAAATAAAACGGATTCAGGCTCTGTTCACAAAAAAATGACTTAAACCAATATTAAACATTTGGCACAGAAGCTTAAAATGTAATTAATGCCTTAGCATGCAATATACTGCGAATCAAATTTCCACTTGGTTAAGAAAAAGTGCCAAGTAGCAACATTAATAACAACACAAGTAGATCAAGGAACCTATTTTGATTCAAGATTTGTACTTCTTTTCAAAAGTCTGCAGCCTTTTTTTAAACGCTGCTTTGTCAACATGTTCAATGGCTGCATCTCTTACAATAGTGAGTACGCTATACTGTATACGGTATAATGTGAGCATACGTGCACCATATACTCTGTCACTTTGCATTTGCATTGTTGGGCAAAGGCTTCCATAATTGCAAGCTGACAGGAAATGTCCCACCGTGTGTTTTGTTCCCAGCAGAAGAAATTGGGTGGGATGGTTGTGTTTAAAATGTTTTTTTTTTCACTTTGAGGTTTTAAGGTGTGGGTCCAATTCTAAATTTTCCCACATTGTCGCGGTGGTGTTGGAAATAGAGATCCTTTCCCAAAAAAATTTTATATCATGAAAACATTTATTCATTTGTATAATTCCATTCAAAAAGTTAAACCTCCATAGATTATAGATTCAGGGCCCACAATTTAAACAATTTCAAGTATTTATTTGTTTATTTTTACATAATTTGGGCTTCCATCTTATAAAACGCACAAAATCAGGAATTAAAAAAATTTGAATACTGTGAAGAAATCCTCATTTACTTCTCAGTTTTAGTAGAAAAAATAAAGAAATTAGGGTCACATTGAATCAATCAAAATATGGTACTTTCAAAATGATATGTTAAACTTCAATACTTTGTTTGGAATCCTTTTGCTTTAATTACTGCCTCGATGCGCCGTGGCATTGAGGCAATCAGCCTGTGGCATTACCTGGGAGTTATGGAAGCCCAGATTTCCTTGATGTTTGGTGTCAGTTCTTCTTTGTTTGTGGGTCTGGTGCCCCTCATTTTTTAGATCCGGCAAACTGGCTGGCCAGTCAAGCACTGTTGATGGCATGGGCATCAAACCATGTTTTGGTGCTTCTGGCGGTATGGGGAGGAGCCCGGTCATGCTGGAAGATGAAATCTGCATCTCCATACAGATCCTCAGCAGAACGAATCATGAAGTCCTGTAAAACATTCTGGTAGACTGTTGTGGTGACATTGGATTTAAGAAAGCAGTTTACCAACACCTGCACTGGACATTGCACCCCAAATCATGACTGACTGTGGATATTTCACACTGGACCGCAAGCAGTTTGGGTTCTGTTCTTCACCCGTCTTCCTCCAAAGCCTTGGACCTTGATTCCCAAATGAAAGCCACACTTTACTTTCCTCGGAAAAGAGGACCTTGGACCACTGGCAAACAGTCCAGTCCTTCTTCTCATTGGCCCAGTTGAGACGCTTCCTATGTTGGCTCAGGCTCAGAAGTGGCTTGACCCGAGGAACCCAACAGTTGTAGCCCATCTCCCGGATGCGACTAAATGTGACGGTTTTTGAAGCTGCGACTCCCGACTCATTCCACTCTTTCTGGATCTCTGCTAGATGTTTTAATCTTCTTTGTTTGATAATCCGCTGAAGCCCATGGTCATCTCTTTTGCTGGTGCATCTTCTCCTGGGACATTTTGTCCTTCCACTAGACTTTGAAACATTGATATGTTTGGACACAGCACTCTGTGAACAGCCAGCCTCCTTCGCTATGAACTTTTGTGGCTTACCTGTCCTATGGAGGGTATCAATGATGGTCTTCTGGCCAGTTTTCAAGTCTGCATTCTTGCCCATATTGAACCCAGTTGAGACAATTGAACCAAACTGAAGCAATTTAATGACACCTGGGGAAACCTGTGCAGGTGGCCTGGCCTGTGCTTTGAGTTTAGTAGATGATTAGTGTGTGACACTCAGTTTAAAACATTTATGGCCTGCAAAATTTGGGCTGATTTCTTCACAGTATTCTAATTTTTTTTATTCCTGATTTCGCAGGTTTTATGAGCTGGAAACTCAAATTATGTAAAAATAAACAAATACTTGCAATTGTTTAAATTGTGGGCCCTGAATCTATAATTATGAATCCTTAACTTTTTGAATGGAATTGTAGAAATAAATAAACTTTTCCATGATATAAATTATTTTTGGACTGTGCAGCTACCGGCTTACCGTCAGAAAACATAGCTTCATGTACGCGAGCGCCCGCATTTCAAAATGCACAGACACGCACACGGCCAATCAGACAGAGGGTCCCCACCCTTCACTATCTCTGATTGGTTTAGAGACCACGATGGGTTTCATGTGTGTGCTTTCAAGTTGCAGAAATATTTTCTTTTTACTCAAAATTACTACGCACCCTCTGTTTTTTTTTTTTTTTTTGCTGCACCATTCAGAAATTTGGGCGCATATGTGGCTGAATTAGTCGCACTCTAGAGTCCTGCCTCGTCAAAAATGTTAAATATGAAACCAACTCATACGCAGGATTTCCAGCAACTCGAGTACGAATCGATAGCTCTAGATGCAGATTGATCGTACTTTATGCGTACCTGCTAATTTTTGTACGTCTCAAACGCGGGACGTACGTCAAACGAGATCACTGCAAATTCAAATTATGTTAATCAAGTTCAGTTTTTTAATGCAATTATTCATCCATCCATCCATCCATCCATTTTCCGAGCCGCTTCTCCTCACCAGGGTCGCGAGCATGCTGGAGCCTATCCCAGCTATCATCGGGCAGGAGGCGGGGTACACCCTGAATTGGTTTCCAGCCAATCGCAGGGCACATACAAACAAACAACCATTCGCACTCACATGCACACCTACGAGCAATTTAGAGTTGTCAATTAACCTAGCATGCATGTTTTTGGGATGTGGGAGGAAACCCGGAGACAACCCACGCAGGCCCGGGGAGAACATGCAAAGAGAACTGTGAGGCAGACGCTCTAACCAGTCTCCACCGTGCCGCTTGCAATTATTCAAGTTTAGCCAATTAAAATATAAATTATTCAATTTCAGTTTCTGGTGGCATATATTTCAGCACATAGTTTGTAGATGTTTTCTATCTACTATACATACATATCAGTCAAACCACAAGTTGTCTCTGATTACATATAAAATATAAACATGATTCTCAGTTTGTAATCTTACCAGCTACACGTTCTGGGATGTAAACGGGACTGGGGCTGGACAATCGACTTGGCACCATCATGTTCTGAAGGGCTGGGGTGCCAGGCTTACTGGTGTCCTGACTCTGATTCTTGTCCGTCTGCGTGCAGCTATCCCTGCTGCCTGTCTTTGAGTGAACTGCTGTAATTTGTGTGGGAGGAAATACTGGGGAGGGAGATGATGTGATAGATTCTGTTCTGAGAGAGTCTGTGCGAAATTCTGGACCAAGCAGAACCCCTGAAGGAGAAGAAAAATTCACCATGATTGCTTTTAAGACTAACTACAACGATCACCATTATACTCCAATCACACTGTTTGTGAAAGTATGCACATTAACTAACTCTTACCTAGGCTCCCTTTCCAACTGCTATCTTTGCGTTCTTCAGTGACAGCTGAGCTATTGACTCCAATGCCATGAGAGAGTAGCCCTAAACTTCCAGGACCAGTGTTTGAGATGGACATAAGAGACTTGGAGGGCCTCATTGTAGATGGCACATCTAACTTGATTGGCTCCTTCTTGGAGCGCTGGTGGAGTACCTTGATCATAGCATCTTTCTCTATGATCTGGGCATGGAGATTCTTTATCCTTAATAAAAAGAAGAATCAGAATCGATTTAAAAAACATATTACACTGAATTAGGGCAGTGTGAGGTGAGGTAAACCTTGGGCAGATCATGTGTCAGTCGCAGGGCTGATACATAAACACTGAGGGGAATGTTAAGGCCTTTTGACACTGTACATATCAGAGCGCAGCAAACCATCAACAAACATTAATTGTGTATGTGCTGCGACCATAGGTGGAATGGCCATCGAGCACACGGTCATTTGCCTGGCGGGCCAGTGTCTCTTGGGCCAAAGCAACACATATTCTCCCCCCCCCCCCCCCCCCCATTTTTTTCCAAAAGACCAACCCACAGCCTGGAGGAGGCGGCCCACTGGTCCATCTATAATACAGAAAGTAAACTGAACCAATCAGGATATAGAACCCCAATTCCAATGAAGTTGGGACGTTGTGTTAAACATAAATGAAAACAGAATACAATGATTTGCAAATCATGTTCGACCTATATTTAATTGAATACACTACAAAGACAAGATATTTAATGTTCAAACTGATAAAGTTTATTGTTTTTAGCAAATAATCATTAACTTAGAATTTTATGGCTGCAAGACGTTCCAAAAAAGCTGGGGCAGCGTCATGTTGACCAATGTGTTACATCACCTTTTCTTTTAACAACATTCAATAAACATTTGGGAACTGAGGACACCAATTGTTGAAGCTTTGTAGGTGGAATTCTTTCCCATTCTTGCTTGATGTACAACTTCAGCTGTTCAACAGTCCGGGGTCTCCGTTGTTGTATTTTACGCTTCATAATGTGCCACACATTTTCAATGGAAGACAGGTCTGGACTGCAGGCAGGCCAGTCAAGTACCCGCACTCTTTTACTACGAAGCCACGCTGTTGTAACACGTGCAGAATGTGGTTTGGCATTGTCTTGCTGAAATAAGCAGGGGCGCCCATGAAAAAGACGTTGCTTGGATGGCAGCATATGTTTCTCCAAAACCTGTATGTACCTTTCAGCATTAATGGTGCCTTCACAGATGTGTAAGTTACCCATGCCATTGGCACTAACACAGCCCCATGCCATCACAGATGCTGGCTTTTGAACTTTGCGTCCATAACAGTCCGGATGGTTCTTTTCTTCTTTGGCCCGGAGGACACGACGGCCACAATTTCCAAAAACAATTTGAAATTTGGACTCGTCGGATCACTTTTCCACTTTGCATCAGTCCATCTTAGATGAGCTGGGGCCCAGAGAAGCCGGCGGCGTTTCTGGGTGTTGTTGATAGATGGCTTTTGCTTTGCATAGTAGAGTTTCAAGTTGCACTTACGGATGTAGCGCCGAACTGTATTTACTGACATTGGCTTTCTGAAGTGTTCCTGAGCCCATGTGGTGATATCCTTTACACATTGATGTCGGTTTTTGATGCAGTGCCGCCTGACGGATCGAAGGTCACGGCCTTTCAATGTTGGTTTTCGGCCTTGCCGCTTACATGCAGTGATTTCTCCAGATTCTCTGAACCTTTTGATGATATTATGGACCGTTGATGATGAAATCCCTAAATTCCTTGCAATTGCATGTTGAGGAACATTGTCCTTAAACTGTTCGACTATTTTCTCACATACTTGTTTACAAAGAGGTGAACCGAGCCCCATCTTTGTTTGTGAATGACTGAGCAATTCAGAGAAGCTCCTTTTATACCCAATCATGGAACCCACCTGTTCCCAATTAGCCTGTTCACCTGTGGGATGTTCCAAACAGGTGTTTGATGAGCATTCCTCAACTTGTTTTTTTTTGCCACCTGTCCCAGCTTTTTTGGAACGTGTTGCAGCCATAGAATTCTAAGTTAATGATTATTTGCTAAAAACAATAAAGTTTATCAGTTTGAACATTAAATATCTTGTCTTTGTAGTGTATTCAATTAAATATAGGTTGAATGTGACTTGCAAATCATTGTATTCTGTTTTTATTTATGTTTAACACAATGTCCCAACTTCATTGGAATTGGGGTTGTAGAACAAAAGCTGCCCGACTCCTTCCCTGTAACATAGAGGAGGTGGCCCATTGATCCAACTTATATACAGACAGTAGACTGAGTCAATCAGGATATAGTATGAAATCTGTCTCGTGTCACTCCCACCACTAGTATCCCAGTTGTGTAGAGTAGTGAGCGACGACATAGTGAAAGAAACATGCAAAAACAAAAATAAAAAAGAGTGCAAAGAAATTGAAGAATCTCATCTGAGATGATGCAAAATGTGCCAGAATCACAGATACGTTTGTTGGTGGGGTTGCTGTGGCCTCCAGCCCTAGCTGTGACAATAGCAGTTTGAACAGGTAAGAAATCAGCAGCAGAACGATGGAGGAACAGCCACAGAGTGCTAGGTTTTGAAACTGGGGGACAAAGAGAGTGGCAAAGTGTTTGCCGGCAAGCAGGTTTTAGCATTTGATCAATAAGGGACTTTGAGGTAGACCTGCCAACCTAAAAAAATTCACTTCCAAAACAATTTGTCTAAATTTGTCTGAATTTCCATATTTTCAGAATTTTGTCAAGAACTTGACTTTGTGACAGACATAATCGATAAGACATAATGGCTTCAATATTAATGTCTTATCCTCGAGGGTGCATGGGAGTTCGCCCAACCAGTCTACATGTGTTTTGTGGACTTGGAGAAGGCGTTCGACCGTGTCCTTCGGGTACTCCTTCAGGGGGTGCTTCGGGAGTATGGGGTGCTGAACCCACTGATACTGTTCTGCCCTTGTACGACCAGTGTCAGAGTTTTGTCCTCATTGCCGGCAGTAAGTCGGCCTCGTTTCCAGTGAGGGTTGGACTCCGCCAAGGCTGCCCTTTGTCACCGATTACGTTCATTACTTTTATGGACAGAATTTCTAGGCGCAGCAAAGCCGTGGAGGGGGTCCGGGCTGGTGGCCTCAGTATTGGATCTCTGCTTTTTGCAGATGATGTGGTTCTGTTGGCTTCATCAAGCCGTGATCTCCAACTCTCACTGGAGCGGTTCGCAGCTGAGTGTGAAGCGGCTAGGATGAGAATCAACACCTCCAAATCTGAGACCATGGTCCTCAGTCGGAAAAGGGTGGAGTGCCATCTCCAGGTCGGGGATGAGATCCTGCCCCCAGTGGAGGAGTTCAAATATCTTGGGGTCTTGTTCACGAGTGAGGGACGAATGGAACGGGAGATCGACAGGCAGATCTGTGCAGCGTCTGTAGTGATGAGGACTTTGTATCGGTCTGTTGTGGTGAAGAAGGAGCTAAGCCAAAAGGCGAAGCTCTCTATTTACCAGTCGATCTACATACCTACCCTCACCTATGGTCACGAGCTGTGGGTCGAAAGAACAAGATCCCGGATACAAGCAGCCGAAATGAGTTTCCTCCGCAGGGTGTATAGGGTGAGAAGCTCGGTCACCCGGAAGGGGCTCAGAGTAGAGCCGCTGCTCTTCCGCATTGAGAGGAGCCAGATGAGGTGGCTCGGGCATCTGTTTAGGATGCCTCCTGGACGTCTCCCTGGTGAAGTGTTTCGGGAACGTCCCACCGGGAGGAGACCCCGGGGACGACGCAGAACACACTGGAGAGTACGTCTCTTGGCTTACCTGGGAACACCTCGGGATCCCCTCGGAAGAGCTGGAGGAAGTGGCTGGGGAGAGGGAAGTCTGGGCTTCCCTGCTAAAGGTACTTCCCCCCCA
Organism: Phyllopteryx taeniolatus; assembly: GCF_024500385.1. Classification (NCBI taxonomy): domain Eukaryota; kingdom Metazoa; phylum Chordata; class Actinopteri; order Syngnathiformes; family Syngnathidae; genus Phyllopteryx; species Phyllopteryx taeniolatus. The sequence goes on from NC_084518.1 coordinate 9,125,295, forward strand.
GCGACCCGACCTCGGATAAGCGGAAGAAAATGGATGGATGGCCTTTTAGTTTTGGCCAGCCCAAACACATAGTGTTGCTAAATATTGGAGAAAGGCAAGAACATGAGATTGCATTAACCGCTATTTTCAAGGCATCCAAGCTCTAAATGATATTTTTTGAAAAATGCACCAGAAGTGCGAGGATGCTCCCGTGTATTTTGCCGCCTTGCAACCCATGAAAATACCCATTATAACTTTCCTACTAGATCGATTTGTGGCGCAAGGAAACCGGTCTTACCTTTTGCCCCCTTATACATACAGTATAGAATCACAAATGCAAACAACTCTACATCGCCCAGTGTTCATTTTGTTGACGAACAATTTTCCTCATAGTCAACGACTTTTTTTTCTGACTAAAATGAGACAATGACCAGACTAGTTATATGTCCATTGTGGTTTTGGGGAATCTTATTCTGAGTTTCACTGTGTAAATAGGAGATTTCGGAAGTCACTGGCCATCCTAGAGGCGTGTTATACCGAGAATCCCTGTTGTGTGTCAGTCAAACTCTGAGCTGTGTTAGCTCTTTGTGTTTGAAAAAAAAAAAAAAACACGTGACGCCTGTAACGGTCGTCATCTTTGGCTTGTGTTGAAACGCTCAAAAGCAGACTGCCATTTAGTCATTTTCGACTTAAGGCTTCGTCTTTGGGGAAGACGTGACATCATCGTGACGTCGCCACTTGGGTTCATTCCTTCGTGGTTTTGAACCGTTGGACAGGCTTTGGTCGGTCCTCGAGTGCCCCCTCGCAGACGCTCATTCCATTACGCTGCTCCCGGTAAACCGGAAGCTTGTTAGCTCAGCCGAGCTAGGAAACAGTTAGCGAACGCATCGAGACCGTGTTCCTTCTTGATCACTGCTGGTGAAATAATAAACTTTAGCTTGTCTACAGCACCGCCGAGTGCTTTTTCTTGCTGGTTTTAAGCTTTCATTGTGCGCCGATCTCCCACGGTGGGGGGTGTTTTTATTTCATTGTTTTCAATTTATTTTTTTACATTTTATTTTTATTTTTTTAAATTTCTTTTTCTTTTCCAAATAGTTTTTCTCTCTTTTGTTTTTGGCTTTTCCCTCTGCCTAAAGCCCACACCATTGCTTGCCATACAAGCAATTAATTAATTTACAAGCCTAAGTATAAGTTCATTTGACTTTTACCAAAGTTAAATAAAAAATGAAATTAGCTGAAGTCCTAAATGGCTTTCACAAATTGAATTGACTTGCAGTGATAGCCATCACACACTCAAATAAATTTTTTAAACTAAATCATAACTAAAGTTAATTTATTTATCAAAGCTAAATAAATTAATTGGTTAAATTAGTTTAAAATTTAGTTAACAAGCTGATTTGTTAATTTGTTTCACTCCACCAAGTTCCCTTCACAACTGTTTTAAATCAACAATTAAATTGCCAAGTCTCACGCAGCAATTTCAATTTGATCAAATAAATTATGTGCGCATAGCTCGACGCCGTCAACACTTTTGCTCTATTCGATCACTGTTTCTATGCACATTCTCGAACACCTTTAAAGTTACGGGACAAACCCTCACGTCATAATTTGCGAACGCTATTTAATTGTTTAACAATTAATTACATCGGTTATATTGTGCCTCTATTCCAAGTTAGACACACCGCTCAAACAAGCTTACATTACAAACAATTCAGTTGCGTACCGCGTACAGCTACTGCTCACGCAAAGCAATCATGGTGGAACTTTCAGAAAGTTCCAGTCAATACGACAATCTTGACACACTGGAAGAGCTCGTCAGTAACTTAACTAGTGAACTTATCCCGGGCTATGCAGAGTCTTGACAAAAATGCTGGCCTTGAAGTCCTCAATGATAACATTGCACAACTTATGAGTGACGCCAAGCACAAAACCTGAAAAGATAAAAATCTCACTCCTAAGCTTGGTTGCATGGTGCTGAACTCCAACTCAAATGGAGCGACCAGGAGGACGCACGGGGGAAGCGCAGACTGGAAGCTGAACCGCATAAACAAGTCCAGTTAACTGCACAACTGAAAGACACCACCGCGCGTTTAAAGCCCGCTTCCTTGATGTTGAAATGCAACGCGATGACGGGGAGACTCGGATAGCTGAGCTCACTACCGCAGCTGAGGCTTCACAGTTGCCATCTAAAGAATTAAACTGGGACGAGGATAAATCAACCCAGGACCCTATCTCTAGTGAACTAACTTCCGGAGTTCAACAAAAACATCTACAAGACGCTTATGCCGAGATTGCCCACTTAAAAGCTATTGGTAGAATTAGCCGGCCGACCGTCTAATGACCAAGTGCTTTAATTACGGGCCGAACATCAGCGAGCAACTCTTCTGCTGCGTCACGCTTCCGGTGACATCCCGCGGCTCACCGAACGCACCAAAATGCTCACAGCAGAACGCTCCAAAGAGATGGAACAGTCCTACGAGTTCAAGACAAAGATGGCAGTCCTAGAGACGGAGCTGTCCTGCCTCCAACAACAGCTCCGGGATCAAGAGGATGAGTTCGTCCATGTCAGATGTGAGCTACAATTACCTCGACAGCTGTCCGCCGACTCTGCGACTCATCCCATCTCTCCAGCCCCTGCTACAGACAGCTGGGGTTCCTCCCTCGCCAGAAGTGTCACAGAGCCCTACAAAACATCTCCAACCCACCTTCTGGGGGCGCCGTACGACCTCCTCCCATGTGGCAGCCCCAGCAGTCGCAGCTTACCTTTTCGACTCACCCCCGACTCTCCCTCAACCCAGCGCAGCTCCAGGTATGACTCTAAAAAGACAAAGTTGCACGCAACATTCCGAGGTTCGAACCTAAGCCAAACGGGTCACACGACACAGCCTCGTACCTTAGAGACCTCGAATTTCACCTTAACCGATTCCCTTCTGCAACTACTGACGACAGATTGTACCTCATTAAAGTTACGTCTAGCCGGTTGCTGGCCAATTACCCGGCTCTCTGCCAAGCATTGTCTCAAGAATTTGATGATCCAGAGGCCGCGACCGGTTTATCTGCAGCCCTCACAGTTAAACAGGGGAGAGTTGACACACCCCAAGCCGGTTGCGTAAAGCGTACTTCAGAAATTTAAATGAACTGAATATGGAAGAGGACAAAAATGTCAAAACACTGTTTGTCGAAAACCTACATCCAAACACCAGCCACCAGCTGGGCATAACAGCGTGCCCGTGCACACTGTCCAGTGCCCAACTGCGCGAACTGGCCGCCAAAGGCTTTGCTAAAAACCTCCCTCTAAAGCACAAGACTCGGGCGTCTTCTTTACCAATGAAGCGCCGCAGATGGAATTAGAGGGAGCTACGTGCGACGCGCGTGATGGACACACAACGCTCTGGCGATGTTAAACCTGACAATCAAAAGAAGTCGTGTCATCCAAACAACCAATGTCAGCGTGACGGTCTACGTGTCTCCAATTGAATCTGCCCCCCTACTCATCGGCCAAGACCTGCTCTGCCGCTTCGAGCCACTAATTGATTACAAAAATCTTCAGCTGTGGGCGCAGGTGGAACAGGCGTTACCACCACCATTTAGGGAACTGTCCTCAGACCGGTGTCTGGTGTAGGACTACTCGGAGGACTGAGACCTGTCAGACCGCACTCCTTCAAGTGACGACACACCCATTGACGACACCGCCGAGTCCCCTGTAGCCACCACACCACCGCTGAACCGACTTAGAGAACTCGACACGTTTCTCTGCCATCTTGTCCAAGACCGCTACTGCCCCAATGTAATAATAATAATTTGCATGACTGGCCGACAGACGATGTCATCCTGGCCTTGTGGGCGGAAAAATCGTCAATCTCTCAGACACTGTTTGACACCCTACGACTTAAGCATCCTGACTTTCAATTAACACTGAAAATTCTTTAGCTTTCCCGTTAATAACGTGCTGCCGTCACTGCAGTGGGCGTGTGCGCCCTGAACCTGCAATGTAACCATTGCTCGTTAACTCACTGCTTCCTTGTAGTCCCCAATTTGCTTCATAGAACTTATTTAGGCACAGATGTACTTGTCCGACTGACCGTTCAAGTTGACACCATTCACAATGTTTTGTGGTCGCGCGCTAATAGCGATTCCGCTAACCGTGTTTTTCAACCATTAAACCTTCAGTCGGGACAAACCGTCCCTGACACAAGTTTTGAGCGAAGACGAAGTTATATTAAAAGCGTTAACTGTTAACTTCCCTATTCGACTGGTTGCACGCGGTAACCAATCAGTAACCGGTTCTTCTCCATTCGTTCAACCTTCGCCAGAGTTTAACGACCTGCGTTTGTCGCTGCATGCCACACCCCTCCTCGACGCTTCCCGGACCACCGTGCTGCTAAGCCACAACACACACGAAGTGACATCCCCAGATCTACTAGGCCTCTTGATCTGCTCCGACTTCCACAACTTCAATTTCACGGTACCCGTGATTAGTCACCTCACACTAGACCTCTCCCCATTGCCGAGCCTTGACTCACTGTCCCTTTGTGACACATCATTCTAGTGGGACCCACTGCGTGTGATGACATCATCAGTGTACCTGGCTGCAGACCATCACCTGGTGATCCATACACTCAGTACAATCCCAATTAGGCCCAAAAGCACATCTCCTGTGACTCCTCCCACTCCCTCATACTCCTCGGAAACCAACTCGCCGACGCCGGCAACACCGGGTGATAGTCGCCCGCTCCCTTATCCCAACTTCGAAACTCACGTGCAGCAGCTCCTAGCGGATGCTGACGCCCTGAGTTACGATGACGAACGACAGCATTTGGGAGAGGTGCTAATCAAATACTTTGTTCTCTAAAGACTCATTAGACTGCAGCCTAACTGACTTGCACATGGTCCGCACTCTGACATCTCCAAAACAATGGCGCCCAGTTGACGATCTTACAAAAGGGGGGACCGTACCTATGATGCCAAACAGGTCCACCAGGTGTCACTCTTGGGACACGGCACCTTCCCTCAACCTTTTGACCCCACTCGACCCCCTAATAAATAGTAAAGTGGCGCCCTTCGAAACGATTTTTGTGGACTCTGTCCCTAATCAATGGACTGCATATTCAGCCATCACGCTGTGGTTCATTGCGACTTCTCTACATAGCTGGCCCGCTCCTTCAATGGTCGCAGAGGCATCTTGCTTCTCTCGTGACTTTCTCACATGCATGGCTTCAACAGCACAGGATGTGGATTCTGTCTCTTCTCAGAGACCTTGGACTTCCCATGCACTTCTTCTCTGGCCCTGGCAAAGTGGTGTGTGCCATTTTTCCCACCCTGCCTACCCTTTGCTTCCTCAGGCAACGCCTTGGACCCGGCTCTTCTATGGCATCTGCAGTAACCACTGGTGATGAACGCCTCCTTCTGTGCTGGTTCCCAGCATTCCTCTTCTCTTCTGCGCCAGTCGTTATGTCGAAATTCTGTCGCAAACCAAAAACATAGCGACCGAAATAACATGTATCTGCAACGCCCTCACCGGTGACGCTCGTAGCCTTTGTATCATCGAGACACAACCTCGGGAATTCCAGTCCGAAATCCCCACCACACGACAACGCATGGCTAACAAAGTAACCAATTCCTGGTTGCTAAGCAACACGCTAAGAGTACCCAATTTAGTTCCTGACGCTTGCAGTGCAACCCTTAACCAAAATAGGCAGATCCTAACCACTCTGTTGTCGCTCTTCCTAACGGATTATGCTCACACACAGATAGCTAACAGGTTGATGAATGACAGGCTATGTGAAATTGCTCCCTGCATAGACAATTTAGCAATGGGTAGAATTCCTCCATACTTGGTACCCCTGAGCTTAGTCGAAATCATCCTTTCTAAAGCTCTAGCAAGCCTCATTAGCCCTGTCCAAGGCCACTTGTCTTTTTCTCTCAGGAGTTCCACTGTCTTGTATGTATACCCTGAGTTCCTTGTTACTCTCCCAATTATCGACTCCCGCAACATCTATCGCCTAAAAGACGTAATTAATGTTGGCATCTGGCAGGGCGACACTTACGTCCGAGTCAGTAATCCCGCAGTATTCGCCTATCATGATAGTAATCCTAATCTGTATCTGGCGCCAAATTTGCACGTGCATCCTCACAAAAGACATCCATTACCTGTGTCCCAGTAAGCCGTTCATCCGAGATGTCGCGGATTGGATTTGTGGCCTGAAGCCCATGAAGGATGGGTCGCGGTGTAGAGCAGAAGCTACACCTCACTACCAGGTTACTACTACTCACTTCTTGGGACCAAATGGCTAGTCAACACACCAGCCCTAAGCACAACTCTGAGTTACGACCACTACGACACCACGACGAGACTCGCCCTGCCTAATCAAACCATGTGGCTCGACGTCCCCAAAGATGCCATTTTGCTTATTGAGGATGTCGCCCTCTACCATCTGCCAGCCGACAATTATTAGAGCAAAATTGAGATTTCTAACTAATCTAATTTCTTTTCGGACAGTACAAATTGGAGGTTGATCCTGAGACGCTTAAGCAGATTCAATTTGAAGGAACTCAGGCGATTGACATTACCCACATTGACAACACCCTATGCGCCATTAGCACTGATGCTAGAACACCCAAGCCAACAAAGGGGGGGATATGTAACGTACACGCCATTAAAGATGACACCCAGCAACCGACGAAAGACCTCTGTTTATCAAGAACTCTTATCTAATTCCTGGAGCAACCTTCAGATTACGAGAAATAGAGGTTTTTTGTCACTTTGTCCTGACGTTTTATACATCTAAAAAGAGACGTGGTGCCCCTTTTCGAGTTAAAATAATTAGATTTTAACGCCGAAACTTAAAATCACACAAACCGAAAGTAACACAGACGTCGCTTCCGGCTTATTGTTTTCTCCTAAATTAATTACGTTTTTATGCAAACCAAAAAACTAATGTGAGAATATGGCCCAAAGTGCTTAAACACTTTTTTTTTTTACTAGTGTAGTAACTGTATAATCAGTTATTAAAATGCTTTGAGAAAAGTTTACACTTTCAACAGGGAGTAAATAAGTCAAAATTCTGCACCACTGATAGTTCTAAATCTGATACCTGCTTTCCATGTCCAAACATCGGCGATTAGCCATTAGAATCTCTTCTTCTTCTTTTTGAATGCGAGCCTCCACTGATGTGTCATAGCTGCTGCTGGGAGAATGGCTTAACATCGCGACAGAGGTATCCCTGAAAAACAGACAGCAGCATCTTTAAGAAAAAAACATTAAATGACTCAAGAAGGGTGAAATAGGCAACATTCTGTGTTGAGATTGCTCGAACCACTAAGTAGCCAATTGGAAAATACATTGTAGAGAAGCATTCACACACATCTCATGTACAACTACAGTACATTTTCTACATTACCTTGGAGTACAGGGTGGCAGTAGCACTGTAAATACTTGGTTTGGACAGGGGAACGGAAGATAGTTTATTCTGATGGGTACTAAAAAGGGACTCATGGGAGTGCTTTTCCACTGACTTAGCACGACAGAGGTCCTCTCAATCAAGGTCCTAAAACTGCTCAGAGGCACAGCACTGTTAAACCAAAAGCTGAGGGGGCTCAAGCATCTACTTTGAATGCCTCCTAGAAACATTCCTAGTGAGGTTATCCAAAGTATCCAGCTGGGGTAGGATACCTCAGGGGACAGACTAAAGTCATGCCTCACAGATAGCCAGGAAAGCCCTGTGTATACCCCCCCCCCACACACACACACATCACCCCCACCCCATGGGAGGTAGGTGGAGACAGGGAAGTCTGGGCAACCCTGCTTAGACTGCTATCCACATGACCTGCCCCAAGTTAAATGTTAGAAAATTGATGGCTATATATTTTTTCATATATCTATAGTACATTATTAATGTTCTTTATATGTTCACTTTCGTGACATTCAATAAGTTATACAATTGTCATTGAATGAATTACAAGGAGGAAATAGCTGCCATCACAGGCTGCAAGCCACACTAGTTGAAGCATTTTACACTCAAACAGATACTGAATACAATAGAAAAATAATGAATATCCCCTCCTTGAGCCGCCACCTTATTGTGGTGGAGGGGGTTGTGAGTCCCAGTGATCCTAGGAGCATAGTTGTCTGGGGGTTTATGCCCCTGGCAGGATCACCCATGGCAAACAGATCCTAGGTGAGAGACCAGACAAAGCACGGCTCCCAAAACCCCTATGATGTTTAAGAATACAGGAAGACATTTTCCCTTGCCCAGACGCGACACAGGGGCGGCCCTCTGGAGGCAGGCCTGGAGGTGGGGCTCGAAGGCGAGCGCCAGGTGGCCAGGCCTGCACCGATGGGGCTCACCACCTTTGGGAGGGGCCATAGGGGTCGGGTGCAGTGTAACCTGAGTGGCGGCTAAAGTCAGGGACCTTGGCGATCCGATCCCCGGCTACAGAAGCTGGCTCAAGAGACGTGGAACGGCACCTCTCTGGCAGGGAAGCAGCCCAAGCTGGTGTTTGAGGTTCCGACTAGATATAGTTGGGCTCCCGTCAACACACGGCTTGGGCTCCGGTATCAGTCTTCTTGAGAGGGGTTGGACTCTCTTCCACTCTGGAGTTGCCCACAGTGAGCGACGCCGAGCAGGTGTGGGTATACTTACTTACCACGGTGGAGGGTACTGGTCGGGTGGGGGTACTGGTCCTGACTGTTGCTTTTGCCTATGCACCAAACAGCAGTTCAGAGTACCCACCCTTTTTGGAGTCCTTGGAGGGGATGATGGAGAGCGCTCCCGCTAAGCACTCCATCATTCTGCTGGGGTACTTAAATGTTCACTTGAGCAATGACAGTGAGGCCCTGAGGGGCGTGATTGGGAGGATCGCCCCCCCCCCCCAATCAGAACCCTAGGGGTGTTATGTTATTAGACTTCTGTGATCATCACGGATTGTCAGTAACAAACACCATGTTCAAGCATAAGGGTATCCATACGTGCACTTGGCACCAGGACACCCTAGGTCGCAGTTCAATCATCGACTTTGTGGTCGTGTCATCGGACTTGCGGCCGCATGTCTTGGACACTCGGGTGAAGAGAGGGGCGGAGCTGATGCCGGTCCGACCTGGCAGGCCCAAACATATTGTGAGGGTCTCCTGGGAACATCTGGCAGACTCCCCTGTCAGAAGGAGTTTAAACTTCACCCACTTCAAGGGGTAGGCGGGGGACATTGAGTCCGAGTGGACCATGTTCGGCACCTCCATTGCTGAGGCGCCCGCCCGGACCTGTGGCGGTGAGGTGGTCGGTGTCTGTGGTGGTGGCAATCCCGTACTCGTTGGTGGACACCAGGGGTGAGGGATGCCATCAAGCTGAAGAAGGAGTCCTATCGGGCCTTTTTGGCCTGTGGGACTCCAGAGGTAGCTGATAGGTACTGGTTGGCCAAGCGGAATGCAGCTTAGGTGGTTGCGGAAGCTAAAACTCTGGCATGGGAGGAGTTCGGTGAAGCCACGGAGAATGACTTCCGGATGGATTTGAGGAAATACGGGTCCACCAACCGGCATCTCAGGAGGGAGAAGCAGTACACCATCAACACTGTGTATAGTGGGGATGGGGCGCTGCTGACCCTGACTCAGGACATTGTGAGGTGGTGGGAAAATACTTTGAAGACCTCGTCAATTACACCAACACGCCTTCCCATGAGGATGGAGAGTCTGGGGTCTCTGAGGCGGGCTCTCCTATCTCTGGGGTTGAGGTCACCGAGGTGGTTAAAAAGCTCCTCGGTGGCAAGGCCCCGGGGGTAGATGAGATTCGCCTGGAGTTCCTCAAGGCTCTGGATGTTGTGGGGCTGTCCAAGTTAACACACCTCTGCAACATCACATGGTCATTGGGGCCAGTGCCTCTGGATTGGCAGACTGGGTTGGTGGTTGTGGAGGGTGTGTTCCAACTACAGGGGAATCACACTTCTCACCCTCCCTGGTCAGGTCTATTCAGGGGTGCTGGCGAGGAGGGTCCGTCGGGAAGTCAAATCTCAGATTCAGGAGGAGCAGTGTGGTTTTCTTGCCGTGGAACAGTGGACCAGCTCTACACCCTTGGCGGGGTCCTCGAGGGTGCATGGGAGTTTGCTCAACCAGTCTACAATGTTTTGTGGACTTGGAGAAGGCGTTCGACCATGTCCCTCGTGGAGTCCTGTTGGCGGTGCTTCGGGAGTATGGAGTACCGAACCCCCCGACACGGGCTGTTCGGCTATTTTTATGCATAATATTTTGGGACAGTGTAGAGATGAAATGGTATGAACATTTTATGTCACCGCAAGAGCATCATCATTGATATTGAGACAAAAAAAATTTGATTCTTCTATTACAGAATATATCAGTTGATATCTTGCTCTTCTAGACCACTAAATGGTAAATGGACTGCACTTATGTAGCGCTTTATCTACACTATATATGTCAAACGCCCGGCCCGGCGTACAATTATATCCGGCCCGCGAGATGATTTTATATTGTAATTATTAATAGCCCGGCAATATTAAGCGCTGATGACATATAAACTACAGATCCCATAATGCAGCGCGACAGCTGGCAATAGGCCAGCGGCGCTAGCCGGAAACAGTCCCTGACCAATCAAGTCGAGCGTCTTTTCCGCAGCACCAATTTGAAGCTAGCGGTTAGCCCCAAACAATGGCGAAGAGAAAAGTTGATTCCGAAAACAGAATCTTCTAAAACCGATGGGAGGCTGAGTATATGTTTACTGACATTACCGGTAAACCCGTGTGTCTTATTTGTGGAGTTAATGTTGCTGTACTTAAGGAATTTAATCTACGATGGCACTACCAGACAAAACACGAGGATAAGTTGAAAAAACTGAATGCGGCGCAGAAGCTCCAGAAACTAGAAGAGTTAAAGAAGAATCTGACATCTCAGCAGACATTTTTCACCCGAGCGAAATCCCAAAGTGAAGCTGCGGTAAAAGCAAGTTTTATTGTGGCGGAGGAGATCGCCAAATCAGCTCGTCCATTTACCGAGGAAGAGTAATAATAGAGCTGGATGATGAAGGTGTTTGATGTCATGTGTCCAGACAAAAAGCAGATGTTGCCCAATGTAAGCCAGACTAGAAATACAGTTACTGAGCGCATTTGTGAGCTGGCTACTGATTTAACAACACAGCTGATCGAAAGAAGCAAAGACTTTCTTGCCTACTCTGTTGCTGTGGATGAAAGTACAGACGTTATGGACACTGCACAGCTGGCCATCTTCATTCATGGAGAGGACTCCAGTTTGTGCGTTATAGAGGAAATATTGGACATTAAATCGGTGGATGAGACAACAACAGGAAAAGACATTTTTGAAAATGTATGTCAAAATGTAACCGACATGAAACTGCCCTGGGACAAACTTGTTGGACTGACAACAAATGGAGCACCAGCGATGTGCGGGGAAAAAAGTGGGATTGTGGCAAAGATGCAGGATGAAAAGTGCACTGATGAGTTAACAGTATATCACTGCATCATACACCAAGAAACGCTGTGTGGTAAAGTCCTTAAAATGGAACATGAGCACTGTAACGCACACTGTAAACTGCATACAGCAGTGGCCCAATGGTTAAGATCATCGCCTGCCACTGTGGGGGAGCTAGGTTCAAGACCCCATCTGCAAACATCCCCTGGACTCACAGCTGTGGTGTCCTTGAGCAAGACACTGATACCCCGAAATGCTCCCCGGGGGCTTCAGCTGCCCCCTGCTCCAGTGTGTTCCACTAATATGTGTATGTGTTCACTGTGATGGGTTAAATGCAGAGAACAAATATCGTGTGCATGCATGCATGTTCATGACAATAAAAGATGATTATTCTTCTTCTTCATACGAGCTAAAGGCATGAATCATCGGCAGTTTCAGTCTCTTGCGAGAAATCTTTCTGTCTCCTAAGTGTTCTGTAAATTGACTGTCTGTTGTCGTACTAGAGCGGCTCCAACTACCGGAGACACATTCCTTGTGTGTTTTTGGACATACTTGGCAAATAAAGATGATTCTGATTCCTTATCATACAGAGGTGCGTTGGCTGAGTTGGGCGAAAGTGCTCAATAGAGTTTTTGAGCTCTGCAAGGAAATCTGTCAATTTTTGGACAGTAAAGGAAAAGACTCCACAGTTTTGTAGGATGAAAAGTGCAAGTGTGAGTTGGCGTTTCTGGCTGACATAACAACACATCTCAGCGTCTTAAATCTGAAGCTCCAGGGACGATGTATGATGCAGTGAAGGCATTTCAAGTGAAGCTGCTCTTATGGGAGACACAAATGCAACTTTCCTCACTTTCCCTGTTGCCAAGTAATGACTCAAGTCAGCGCAGTGATGTTCCCAAATGTGCACTTCGCTCATAAACTTGAGTGCACGTTGCATTGAGTTCGCACGGCGCTTTGGTGACATTGAAGCACAAACAAAGATAATGAGCTGCTTCGCAACCCATTTGTTGTCGACGTGGAAACTGCACCTGCACAGATTCAGATGGAGCTAATAGAGCTGCAGTGTAATGGGACGCTAAAGGCAAAGTACGACACTACAGGGCCTGTCCAGTTTATTCGCTTCATTCCTGTAGCAATGACCCATCTTCGTCGACATGTGGCTCGAACCATGTGCATGTTTAGCAGCACGTATCTGCGTGAGAAGCTTTTCTCAGTGATGAAGATAAAGAAAACAGCACACAGGAGTCGTGTCACCGACGCTACATCCATCCATCCATCCATCCATCCATTTTCTGAGCCGCTTCTCCTCACTAGGGTCGCGGGCGTGCTGGAGCCTATCCCAGTCTCCAATTAATGCATGTTTTTGGGATGTGGGAGGAAACCGGAGTGGCCGGAGAAAACCCACGCAGGGACGGGGAGAACATGCAAACTCCACACAGGCAGGGCCGGGGATTGAACCCGGGTCCTCAGAACTGATTGTAGACTCTAAATTGCCCTTAGGTGTGAATGTGTGCGCGAATGGTTGTTTGTTTACATGTGTCCTGCGATTGGCTGGCGACCAGTTCAGGGTGTACCCCGCCTCTCGCCCGAAGACAGCTGGGACAGCCTCCAGCACGCCCGCGACCCTTGTGAGGATAAAGCGGTACAGAAAATGGATGGATGGATGAACATCAATAAAAAACAAAATTACAAAATAAAATATGAATGTGCAAATTCTGATGTTGCTGTGTGTGTATGTGTTTGCGCGTGTGTGTGCGTGTGTATGCACATTCAAAACTATAACAACACATTTGGGCAGATAGTGCCAGACAAATACTACAATACATGAAAGCTGTTGTTTTTGTTCGACTAAATGTAAACAAGAGTAGCTCGTCGTTGCCTTCATGATAACAACGAACTTCCCAACATGGCCGCCACGTAGGCACGACAATCAGCCGGGCTGGCTTATCTAGTGTTAATACCAATGTACCGTTATTTCTTAACAGCAGAAGCGGCAGAAGTTTTTTTCTGGTCTCGTCAGCTCTTGTGACTTGTCCAAAGCAGGTCCCGAGCGCACAGGCGGAACCTCAGGCCAATGCGCTTGCATATTCGTGTGCCAGGGAGTAATATTCAGAAATTAGATCTCTGTGTGGATGTGTGGAATGGATGTAGCTACCAGCATTCAAGGAGTACGAAAGAGCCTATGACGTGACTGCGATGGCGACCCACCGAGGAAAAACTGATCGGATCTATACAATTCACGTAATTGGCCTATTTTGAGTTCAAAATAGCAAATTTTGCCAAAAGGCAACTGATTTGCATGTATGATACACCAATGGGAAACTGCTGCCATGCAAGGCACTTCCAGGCCCACTGGGAGCAAATTAGGGTTCAAGGACACTTCGACATGCGGACAGTCGGAGCCGGTATAGAAACCAACGACCTTTGGGTCACAGGATGACCTGCTCTAACAACTGAGCCACAACCGCCCACTACTTTTAGCCCTGCCCACAATGTGGAGTTTGGGTCAGGTCCAACCATCATAAAGCAAGAGCCCAGTCCAGTGTGAAGCACCGGTGATATTGTTACTTCCATGGAAATCTTTTGTATTATAGATCATCGGACACCACCAGTGTATCACCAGTACATGAGATGCTAATGTCTTAAAGAAAAGAAAAAAATCTCATTATGATCTTACACATCATGCATAATATGCCCTTCTACCTTTGAGAAGCAACAGAAGCGGCCGCCTCAAGGGCAAACTGTCTCATGACGCTCTCCTCCAAGTACTTCTGTTCCCACTTGGTCATATCAGCCTCCAGAGCCAAAATACGCTCCTCCTTCTCCCTCAGGTGCTCCATTAATGCAGTGACACTGTACTCTGATTGGACCACGCCGTTGTTTTGTGTGCCTCCCTGACGCTGGAAAGGAAAATATATTTTAATTACAATAACTTAAAACTTGATGACAGCTACATGGACACAGAATTTTAAGAAAGCGTCACAGACATTCATTTGTTTTAACTCATTCATTGTCAGCCTTCCCAGTTAACATTGATATTTGACTTCTAAAGCCGTCAATGGCAGTGAATGTGATTTATTAATAGAACGGTCTGAATGAACTCTGATGACATTTTCCGTGCATCTATTTATTTATGACAGAAGAACAAACTGATACACTTTTTAGTGATGGGAATTCTTTTTAGAGAACCAACTCTTTTGGATCTGCTCACTAAAAAGAGTTTGGCTCTTTGGGATCCCGAACGGCACTTTGGATTTTTGTTTCTTAAAATTAATTTATTAGGCAAAAATAATTTAAAATTATGCATACTAATGTAAAACAAAGTGCAATCTTTTCCATTATATTCATTAGAAAAATATCCCATATTTATTTACTCGGTGTGATAAAAAAAATACATAAACATAACTAGAGCTGCGAGCAGATAGTTAGTGCCCTTGCACCCCTGGCAACGTTGGAGTACTGGCACGTTGGGGTACTGGCACAGTGGTTTACAGGAATGTTGGTGTACCAGCACATTGCAGATACATTGAATACAAATGCACAGCAATCTTCAGATTTATATTCACGTAAAGTGTGGAAAACTTGATATCATTTTCCTTCCACTTCACAATTATGTGCGACTTTGTGTTGGTGTGTCACAAAAATTCAACAAAAGACTGATTTTTGTAATCATAAGGCCAGAAAATGGGAGTATTTGAAAGGGTATGACTACTTTTACGATGCACTGTACATACAGGGCTATCTTCAAGAAGTTTTGATATGTGTGGCACGTTCGCCAGTATGTGGGCCTATGACTACAAATAAATAATTATTTGTAGATGTCTTCCGGCCGGGACTCTAATCAAGTGTGTGACATTTTGAAAACATATGGGCATTTGTAGTTAAGTCAAAACAGCTTTTGTTGTCGCGGCAAAACAAAGCAACAGCGTTCCACAAAATAAAACGCTTTTAATAACTTTTCATCTTCATCAAATTTGTATAAGACATGCAAAGTTAGAAGTGGATTGGATGAAAACTGTAGAAGGAGTTAGTTAAAATATGATCTCTATGAAAGGCATAAAGTAGGTCATGTGAAAGTAAATTTAAAATGGCAGACTTCCTGTTTGGTTTAGACCATGGCTCCAAGAGACTTGTTTGTAGGTGTTAGGCTGTTACCTCCCAGGTTTGGTAGACCTAAGTGAAACGTACAGCCAGGGCTGCTTTGTTGAAGATTTGTAGGGGGCGCTACTGAGCCATTTTTAGACTTTTAACAAAATGTCTTAAATATTTAATATTTCACCTGGCTTTGTGTGTGTGCCAAGTTGCTGGGTTTTTGTGCTTGATTAAACCATCACAACAACAAAAAACAGGTGACAAAATAAACTCCATTTAGAAGAAGTATGGTTTTACAAGGCAATGTACATACAGAAATAACAAAGAACTTTTGATGTTTTTGCCAGTAGGTTAAGCTATGAAAAAGATTATATAATTGTTTGTAGATGTCTTCTGGCCTGGACTCTTATCAAATGTGTGACATTTTGAAAAGATATGAGCATCTGCGGTCAAGTTACAACAGCTATTGCTGTCGTGACGAAACAAAGTTCTCCGTGTCACCACGGCAACAGCGTTAGACAAATCAAAAAGCTTTTGCTAACTTTCCATGTTCAACATCTTGAGATGAGACACACAAAGTTTGAAGTCAATCAGATAAAATCTCTAGAAGTTCATTAAAATATGGACCTCTACAAAAGGTGAAAAATTAGGTAAAAAGTGAAAGTAAATTACAAATGGCGGACTTCCTGTTGGGTTTAGGGTATGGCTCCAACAGACTTTTATTGTATGTTTTGGGCTGTTCCATATGCTTCCCAATTTTTGCTTTTTCAAATGAAAGAAAGCTGTTTTGACGAGGTGACTGACATGTTGGTTGAAGGAGAGGTTGCTGTTGAAGAATACCAAGATTGCAGCACTGAGTGGAAGGTGACAGAGTGGAGTTGTCGATGGTGAGGTGGATCTATTGGTAAGAGAATTTGGACCGACAATGATTAGGTTTCATTTGTCCCAGTTGAGTTGTAGAAAGTTTGATAGTCTCAAGGATTTAATATCAGTAAGACAGTTTCAGAGGGTGGAGTTAGTGATAGATTTCGAGGAAATGTAGAGCTGGACGTCATCAGCATAGCAGTGGAAACGGAGAGCGTGACAACGTATGATTTGGCCACGTGGGATGAAGTAGAGGGGAGAAAGCACTGAGCCCTGGGTGACACCTTGATAATTCTGGACAGAAGGAGGGAGACTGTGGGGAAGCAGTGTTTAACGGAGAGTGGAGTTTAGGATCTACAATCCCAATTCCAATGAAGTTGGGACATTGTGTTAAACATAAATAAAAACACAATACAATGATTTGCAAATCATGTTCAACCTATATTTAATTGAATACACTACAAAGACAAGATATTTAATGTTCAAACTGATAAACCTTATTGTTTTTAGCAAATAATCATTAACTTAGAATTTTATTTTATCTTTGCTTGTGAATGACTGAGGAATTCAGGGAAGCTCCTTTTATACCCAATCATGCCACCCACCTGTTCCCAATTAGCCTGTTCACCTGTGGGATGTTCCAAACAGTTCTTTGATTAGCATTCCTCAACTTTCTCAGTCATTTTTGCCACCTGTCCCAGCTTTTTTGGAACGTGTTGCAGCCATAAAATTCTAAGTTAATGATTATTTGCTAAAAACAATACATTTTATCAGTTTGAACATTAAATATCATGTCTTTGTAGTGTATTCTATTAAATATAGGTTGAACATGATTTGCAAATCATTGTATTCTGTTTTTATTTATGTTTAACACAACATCCCAACTTCATTGGAATTGGGGTTGTATTAATTATAGCATCAAATGAACTCTGCGCTCGTATGAAGACAGAAAAATTTAATCTTGCGTCTGTCTCCTTGTGTCTCTCTCTGATACCATAGTGTTTTACAAACATGATAGGTTTGTTGGTGACAGTGGCGTCAAGACAAAAGACAACTATGTTTCTCTTTGTGTAAGTTGACTTTAATAGTTAGGCACTTCCTCGCAACCACAAACAAGCATTCGAACTGTCTCCTTACATGTAAGTTTTTATTAAATTGTCTGTCATTTTCTCTCAAGGTGTTTGTCCTGTCTATCTTGTCTCTTGTCCTGTCTATTCAGGGGTAAAATTTTTCCCGTGATAACTTGGTCCTTCGAGCCGGATCCTAATATCCTCCCCACCTACAGGTTTGGACCTGAACCGTTCATGGGGAGTCCTGGACTCTTGAGAGAAGCTGCAAATAAGCAAATAAGTTGCTGACAAGAGGAGGCCTGGGGGGGTTCACATTCTTCATAAACGGACAGGCTTTGAAGATGGCAGAATGTGTGTTGAATGAAAGGATTGAGTGATGTCAAAGTTGCTCGCTGAGAAGCCGGAGATTGTTTAGTAAATTGGCCTAAGGCCTGATGCAAGATGGTCGAAGAACCACCTGAAATGTAGAATCATTACTTGTAATTGTCTTGAAGGTTGATTGAAGACTAAGACTCCCTATCCCCCGCGTAGATATTTGGCACTGCTTCAACAATCTGAAGTAAATTTTTGTTCTGGGACCTAATGTAAAGTAGTTTGGAACTGCTTGAACAATCTACTGTTGGCTGGGGATAGTATAATTATAAGGTAAGATTGTCAAGGAATCACCTGAAATGTTGGATGATTACTTTTTTGAGGACCTATTCCACTTATAGATATTCGGTCTGGGACCTAATGTAAAGTTAGGAGGCTGGCTGTTCACAGAGTGCTGTGTCCTAGCATAGCAATGGAAAGTCGAGTGGAAGGACAAAATGTGGCAGGAGAAGATGCACCAGATGACCATGTGCTTCAACGGATTATCAAACAGAGAAGATTCAAGACTATAGCAGAGATCCAGAAAGAGTGGAATCAGGCTGGAGTCACAGCTCCAAAAACCACCACATTCAGACGCATCCGGGAGATGGGCTACAACTGTTGAGTTCCTCGGGTCAAGGCACTTCTGAGCCTGAGCCAACGTAGGAAGGAGAAGAAGAAGGACTGGACTGTTGGTCAGTGGTCCAAGGTCCTCTTTTCCGATGAAAGTAAAGTGTGCCTTTCATTCGGGAATCAAGGTCCAAGGGTTTGGAGGAAGACGGGTGAAGAACAGAAGGTCCAGTGTGAAATATCCACAGTCAGTCATGATTTGGGGTGCAATGTCCAGTGCAGGTGTTGGTAAACTGCTTTCTTAAATTCAAGGTCACCACAAAAGTCTACCAGAATGTTTTAGAGGACTTCATGATTCGTTTTGCTGAGGAGCTGTATAAGGATGCAGATTTCATCCTCCAGCAGGACCTGGCCCCTGCCCATACCGCCAGAAGCACCAAAACCTGGTTTGATGCCCATGCCATCAACAGTGCTTGACTGGCCAGCCAGTTTGCCGGATCTAAACCCCATTGAGAATCTATGGGGAATTATCAAGAGAAAAATGAAGGGCACCAGACCCACAAAAAAAGAAGAAATGACAGCAAGCATCAAGGAAATCTGGCCTTCCGTAACTCCCAGACAATGCCACAGGCTGACTGCCTCAATACCACAGCGCATCGAGGCAGTGATTTAAGCAAAGGGATTCCCAACCAGGCAGCACGGTGGACGACTGGTTAGAGCGTCTGCCTCAGAGTTTTAAGGACTGGGGTTCAATGTGTGGAGTTTGCATGTTCTCCCCGTGCCTGCGTGGGTTTTCTCCGGGCACTCCGGTTTCCTCCCACATCCCAAAAACATGCGTGGTAGGTTGATTGAAAACTCTAAATTGCCCGTAGGAGTGAATGTGAGTGTGAATGGTTGTTTGTTTATGTGTGCCCTGTGATTGGCTGGCAACCAGTCCAGGGTGTACCCCGCCTCCTCCCCGAAGATAGCTGGGATAGGCTCCAGCACTCCCGCGACCCTAGTGAGGATAAGCGGCTCGGAAAATGGATGGATGGATTCCCAACCAAGTATTGAAGATTAACATATCCATTTGAAAGTACTATATTTTGATTGATTTAATGTGACCCGAATTTCTTTCTTTTTTTTCTATAAAAACTGAGAAGTAAATGGTGATTTTTCACACTATTCACATTTTTTGAATTCCTGATTTTGTGGGTTTTATGAGCTGGAACCCCAAATTATGTAAAAATAAACTAATAAATACTTGAAATTGTTTAAATTGTGGCCCCTGAAACTATAATCTATGAAATTTTAACTTTTTGAATGGAATTATGGAAATAAATAAACTTTTCCATGATATTCTAATTTTTTGGAAATGTCTGTATGAACAAGTATGAACAAACAAGTATGACCAAACAAGATCCCGTAATACTGTCTCTAGTGGTGTAAACAAAATGTCCTTGTTGCTAGGCTAACGCTGAAACGCTGCTTCCACTCTTTAAACGGACCAAATGTTACCCGATTACCACAATCTATTCAGTACATCATTGGAAAGTTTTTAATGCCTTTTCAGAAAATGTACAGAGCTCAAAACATGGCAGTGTAGGTTTTGTGCTGGAGGGTCAGATTTCACCTGGGCCGCCAAGCCACCATTTGTGGGTCCGTTTCGACCGTGGCGGGTAGCAAAGCCACTCCCACTAGCCACTTGGGCGGGTTGAATTGTCTTCACTTTGGACTGTGCGCAGATTCTGCAGCTATGCTGCTGTCTGTCGCTCATTCTAGTGTTGTTTCGTTCGCGAACGTTTCGTTCAGAAGAACAAATCTTTTTCGTGAACAAACTGACCCGAATCAGTTTATGAAATGATTTGTTCTTTTAGCGTGGTCGCCGCCACGAGGCAAGCGATTCGGCTGTGAGTGGAAGCGGAACTGCTGAAGCGTTCTGTCACTCACTTCTTAATCTTCGGCGAATGACCAATGAGCAGCCAGTGTGGGGGCGGGGGCGGGATTATCTAAATTTAATCATCCACCCATCCATTGTCTGTACCGCTTAACTTCCTGATGGGTCACTTTAGGGTGTGCTGGACCTATCTCAGCTCACTTTGGGCGAGATGTAGGCACACCCTGAACTGGTCGCCAGCCAATCACAGGGCACATACACTGTAAAAACAAACAACCATTAACACTCATATTCACACCAACGGGCAATTTAGTGTTCAATGAATCTCCCTTGCATATATATATATATATATATATATATATATATATATATATATATATCCATCGATCCATCCATTTTCTGAGCCGCTTCTCCTCACTAGGGTCGCGGGCGTGCTGGAGCCTATCCCAGCTATCATCGGGCAGGAGGCGCGATACACCCTGAACTGGTTGCCAGCCAATCGCAGGGCACATACAACCAAACAACCATTCGCACCCACATGCACATCCATCTTTGCTTCATTGGTCCACTTATTCACTGTTTTCACTGTAGGCTTCGCGCATGTAAGTTCTTGCCTGTATGTCGGTATTAAGTGAATTACGGAGTGATCAGACGAGCCCAGGGCTGCACGAGGTTTGGCACGGTATGCGTTATTTAGCGTAGTATAGCATCCAACCATCCATCCATTTTCTGAGCCGCTTCTCCTCACTAGGGTCGCGGGCGTGCTGGAGCCTATCCCAGCTGTCATCGGGCAGGAGGCGGGGTACACCCTGAACTGGTTGCCAGCCAATCGCAGGGCACATAGAAACAAACAACCATTCGCACTCACAGTCATGCCTACGGGCAATTTAGAGTCTCCAATTTATGCATGTTTTTGGGATGTGGGAGGAAACCGGAGTGCCCGGAGAAAACCCACGCAGGCACGGGGAGAACATGCAAACTCCACACAGGCGGGGCCGGGATTGAACCCGGGTCCTCAGAAGTGTGAGGCTGACGCTCTACCCAGTCGTCCACCGTGCCGCCCGTAGTATAGCAGTGAAAATTTTAATTTTCCTGGTGAGACAGTCGATGTGCTGGTTGTATTTAGGGAGTTCGTGGTTGAGTTTAGCTTTGTTAAAGTCCCCGAGAATAATGAGGGGTGAGTCCGGGTGTTTTTTTTCAATTTTGTTAACTTGTTCAGCGAGCATTAGCAGTGCGCCGTTCGTGTTAGCTTGAGGCGGAATGTAGACACCAGCCAGAATGAATGATGCGAACTCGCGAGGTGAGTAGAATGGCTTACAGTTCAGTAATAAAACTTCCTGCCTCAAAGATTGTCTGTAGCCAGGTTGGCATTGCAAATGAGAAAGCCAGAAAGGGTAACGTGGGTCCCCCTTCCCATGGGCTCACCACCTGTAGGAGGGGCCAGAGGGGTCGGGTGCAGTGTGAGCTGGGCGGTGGCCGAAGGCAGGGACCTTGACGATCCAATCCCCGGCTACAGAAGCTGGCTCGAGGGACGTGGAATGTCACCACTCTGGCAGGGAAGGAGCCCGAGTTGGTATGTGAGGTCGAGAAGTTACGACTAGATAAAGTCGGACTCGCCTCCACACACAGCTTGGGCTCTGGTACCAGTCCTCTCGAGAGGGGTTGGACTCTCTTCCACTCTGGAGTTGCCCACGGTGTGAGGCGCCGAGCAGGTGTGGGGATACTTATTGCCCCCCGGCTCGGCGCCTGTACATTGGGGTTCACCCTGGTGGACCAGAGGGTAGCCTCCCTCCGCCTTTGGGTGGGGGTACGGGTCCTGACTGTTGTTTGTGCCTATTCACCAAACAGCAGTTCAGGGTACCCACCCTTTTTGGAGTCCTTGGAGGGGGTGCTGGAGAGCGCTCCCGCTGGAGACTCCATCGTTCTGCTGGGAGACTTCAATGCTCACGTGGGCAATTACAGTGAGACCTGGAAGGGCATGATTGGGAGGAACGGCCCCCCCGTCAGTTATTGGACTTCTGTACTCATCCCGGATTGTCCATAACGAACACCATGTTCAAGCATAAGGGTGTCCACACGTGCACTTGGCACCAGGACACCCTCGGTCGCAGTTCGATGATCGACTTTGTGGTCGTGCCATTGGACTTGCGGACGCGTATTTTGGACACTCGGGTGAAGAGAGGGGCAGAACTGTCAACTGATCACCACCTGGTGGTGAGTTGGCGCCGATGGTGGGGGAAGATGCCGGTCCGACGTGGCAGGCCCAAACGTATTGTGAGTGTCTGCTGGGAACGTCTGGCAGAATCCCCTGTCAGAAGTTTCAAATCTCACCTTCGACAGAACTTTGCTCATGTTCCGGGGGAGGCGAGGGACATTGAGTCCGAGTGGACCGTGCCTCCATTGCTGAGGCGGCCGACCGGAGCTGTGGCCGTAAGGTGGTCGGTACCTGTCAATCCCCGAACCTGTTGGTGGACACCAACGGTGAGAGATGCCGTCAAACCTTTTTGGCTAATGGGACTCCTGAGGCAGCTGATGGGTACCGGCTGGCCAAGCGGAATGCAGCTTTGGTGGTCGTTGAAGAAAAAACTCTGGTATGGGAGGAGTTCGGTGAGGCCATGGAGAAAGACTTCCGGACGGCTTCGAGGAAATTATGGTCCACCATCCGGCGTCCAGGAGAAGGGTCCATCGAGAAGTTGAATCTCAGATTCAGGAGGAGCAGTGTGGTTTTCAACCCAGGACACGCTGGAGAGACTACGTCCTTCGGCTGGCCTGGGAACGCCTCGGGATCCCCCCGGAAGAGCTGGATGAAGTGGCTGGGGGAGAGGGAAGTCTGGGAGTCCCTGCTAAAACTACTGCCCCCGCGACCCGACCTCGGATAAGAAACTACTACTACTACAAAAAAGGACCATCTCTGACTGCAACGGACAATCAAAACTGCTGAAAAGATTGTCGTTACCCCCCTACCCACCCTTGAGAACTTGCACGCTGCCAGAACTAAGACAAGAGCATGCAAAATCCTCTTGGATTCCCTGAGGTAGGCGCTATTGGTAGGCCCTATTGATCAATGCAAATTAGAACTAGCAGACATTCCAATGGCTTCTTCTCTCTTGCCATTAACTTCTTATACAGTTAACTTACAATTCCACACATTATACACTACTCGTGCACTCACTGTAGTAGTCTAGCCACCCTGCACTACTTGCATATCTGTTGTTGACCAACACTGGCCACTCGTGCTTGAGAAGTATCTGCACCATTTGCACAATTGACATTGTCCCAGCTTATCGCACTGCTAGTCACTTTAAACTGCATACATTTCTTGAAGTCTCTGTGCCATTTGTGCAATGTTCACTGCACCATACTATTGTTCTATTAGTCATTTCAAACTGCTGTAATTGCTAAAGGACTCTGCATCATTTTGCACAATTGAAAAAAATAAAATAGAAAATTACAAAATTGTACCGGCATTACCACATTACTGGTAACCTTTTATTGCTCAGTGACTGTGATTTTATATTTTTTATGTCTCATCCCAGTATTGTGTGTTGTGTAAGACTGTGTTGTCTTACTCGAACTACCGGAGACAAATTCCTTGTGTTTTTTTTTTACCTACAGTACTTGGCAAATAAAGATGATTCTGATTCTGAGTCCAGTGGTCTCGGTTTGTTACACCACTGTATTGAACGGTTCGATACAGATACATGTATTATTGCAACTCTACTATCTATCCATCTAGCTAACCATCTATCTACCTACGAACCTACCTACCCAAGCAATCCATCCATCCATCCATCCATATATATATATATATTAGATTTCATGACCATCAAGGTACAGAGGTAGGTTTCTGAGCCTAACTGTACAGTAGTGAAAGAAATCCAGTCTTTCTACCTCAGAAGTTCTACATTCTTACTTGCCTTTGCTGAAGTGTATGATAAAGACTTGGAAAACCTGAAGCATGAGCTTCATCAGGTCAAGAGACTCTTGGAAAGGAAAGAGAAGAATGGAATGGAAAAGCCATCAACACTACTGTAGTTTGTTCTTTTTCTGGAGTCTTACAGGGGATGTTTTTTTTCATGAACGATTTAGATGGGATCTTCCAATCGAAAATCAGGGTCAATCACATTATTTTCAGCTGATCGAGATCAGGTGAAAATTATCTTTTTTTTCCATTTTCTTACATTTTAAATGGTACAAAGTGACAAAATAATCCAAAGGTCCAAAGATCTTGCCAAATGGAAGAGTAATAGCTTCATTTTATATTACACAATTTAACTTTTCAGGTTTTTTTTTAGGACATGTATGTCTGTGAAAGAGAGACACACTCTGTGTGTGTGTGTGTGTGTGTGTGTGTGCGTGCGTGCATGACAGACACAAAGTCTGCCGTGCTTCTATTGACCCATTGCGGCAGGGTCATTCAGAACAAGGAAACACAACACTGACAGCGCTCCCAGAGAGCAAGATGAAAGTTCATACATTAGTCTGCAAAGCCCCTTGCTGAACGGCTTCATCAACGAGAGAACGTCAGACAGGTTAGGAATTGGGACGCATTAAAATTTTAACAAGTGTGAATTATTTTTGGACATGCAAGGTTGTGGTTATAAATCAATAGTGTCGTTTGTAGATGAGCGGAGTCACGTATATGATGACTACGTAGCTGCATGGACTGTCATTATAGCCTAACATTCTAAACTAATAAAACAAAAATATAAATGTATAAATGCACCATACAATTACATCCATCCATCCATTTTCTGAGCCGCTTCTCCTGACGAGGGTCGCGGGCGTGCTGGAGCCTTTCCCAGCTGTCATCGGGCAGGAGGCGGGGTACACCCTGAACCGGTTGCCAGCCAGTCGCAGGGCACATACGAACAAACAACCATTCGCACTCACATTCACACTTACGGGCAATTTAGAGTCTCCAATTCATGCATGTTTTTGGGATGTGGGAGGAAACCGGCGTGCCCGGAGAAAACCCACGCAGGCACGGGGAGAACATGCAAACTCCACAGAGGCGGGGCCGGGGATTGAACCCCCGGTCCTCAGAACTGTGAGGCTGACGCTCTAATACAATTACATGAAAATATGATTAAACATCCTGCACATTGATCTGTAATTTCTGTAATTGGTTTAGCATGAACATTCTACGAGCATAAATGTTGTGGCCAAATTTCATGTATTTGCAAATATTCACCCACGTCTCGGGGGAGGTGGGGAACATTGAGTCCGAGTGGACCATGTTCCGCGCCTACGTTGCAGAGGCGGCCGACCGGAGCTATGCCTGTCGTGGCGGAAATCCCCAAACCCGTTGGTTGACACCAGCGGTGAGTGAAGCTGAAGGAGTCCTATCAGGCCTTTTTGGCCTGTGGGACTCCTGAGGCAGCTGATGGGTACTGGCTGGCCAAGCAGAATGCAGCTTTGGTGGTCGCTGAGGCAAAAACTCGGACTTGGGAGGAGTTTGGTGAGGTCGTGCAGAAAGACTTCCGGACGGCTTTGAGGACATTCTGGTCCACCATCCAGCGTCTCAGGAGGGGGAATCAGTGCACTGTCAACACTGTGTATAGATGGGGCACTGTTGTGAGACGGTGGGGAGAATACTTGGAAGAGCACCAACACGCCTTCCCATGAGGAAGTAGAGTCTGGGTTCTCTGAGGCGGGCTCTTCTATCTCTGGGGGCGTGGTCACCAAGGTGGTTAAAAAGCTCCTCGGTGGCAAGGCCCCAGGGGTCGATGAGATTCACCCGGAGTTCCTAAAGGCTCTGGATGTTGTGGGGCTGTCCTGGTTGACAAGCCTCTGTATCGGTCTGTTGTGATGAAGAAGGAACTAAGCCGAAAGGTGAAGCTCTTTATTTACCGGTCGATCTACGTTCCTACCCACACCTATGGTAACGAGCTGTGGTTCTTGACCGAAAGAACAAGATCCCGGATACAAGCAGGCGAAATGAGTTTCCTCCGCAGGGTATCCGGGCTCTCCCTTAGTGATAGGATGAGAAGCTTGGTCATCCGGGAGGGGCTCAGAGTAGAGCCGCTGCTCCTCCGCATTGAGAGGGGCCAGATGAGGTGGCTCGGGCGTCTGATTAGGATGCCTCCTGGACGTCTCCCTGGTGAGGTGTTCCGGCCTGGAGGAGACCCCAGAGACGACCCAGGACACGTTGGAAAGACCTTGGCCTTGACCTTGACGTTGGCCGGGGAACGCCTCGGGATCCCCTTGGAAGAGCTGGAGGAAGTGGCTGGGGAGAGGGAAGGCTGGGCTTCCCTGCTAAAGCTATTGCCCCCACGACCCGACCATGGATAAGCGGAAGAAAATTAATGGATGGAGAAAGATAGAACTTGTGTGTGTGTGTATGTGTGTGTGTAATTGTTTTTATACAGTATATATGTATGCATAACTATATACATGGGCCACAAAATATTAATTTGAGAACATTAAGATGCACACTATTTTTAATGCATTGCCGAGGTATCAGATCGGGACTTGGTATCGGCAGATCCCTACATTTAAAGAACAAACACGTTTGCGGATGACTCAGTCAACATGGGACTGTACGAGAACACCTCGAGAGCGCGGGGACCTACGCGAGGATCCTGTTCGTGAACTTCAGCTCTGCGTTCAACACCATCATCCCCGAACTCCTCTCCTCCAAGCTTCTCCAGCTCAGCGTCTCGCCTGCCATCTGCCAGTGGATTTATAGCTTCCTGACAGGCAGGGCACAGCAGGTGAGGCTGGGGGATACTATTCCATCTACAGTCACCACCTGTCCTCTCTCCACTGGTCTTCTCGCTCTACGCAAACAACTGCACCTCAACGCACCCGGCTGTCAAACTGCTGAAGTTTGCAGACGACACCACATTCATCGGCCTCATCAAAGAGTTGAGGTGGAGTTTGCATGTTCTCCCCGTGCCTGTGTGGGTTTTCTCCGGGCACTCCGGTTTCCTCCAACATCCCAAAAACATGCATTAATTGGAGACTCTAAATTGCCCGTAGGCATGACTGTGAGTGACTTGTTTGTTTCTATGTGCCCTGCGATTGGCTGGCAACCAGTTCAGGGTGTACCCCGCCTCCTGCCCGATGACAGCTGGGATAGGCTCCAGCACGCCCGCGACCCTAGTGAGGAGAAGCGGCTCAGAAAATGGATGGATGGATGGAAACTGATAAACTTTATTGTTTTTAGCAAATAATCATTAACTTAGAATTTTATGCTGCAACACGTTCCAAAACAGCTGGGACAGTTGACTAAGAAAGTTGAGGAATACTCTTCAAAAACAACTGCTTGGAACATCCCACTGGTGAACAGGGTAATTGGGAACAGGTGGGTGCCATGATTGGGTATAAAAGGAGCTTCTCTGAATTGGTCAGTCATTCACAAGCAAAGATGGGGCGAGGTTCACCTCTTTGTGAACAAATGCGTGAGAAAATAGTCGAACAGTTTAAGGACAATGTTCCTCATCGTACAATTGCAAGGAATTTAGGGATTTCATCATCTACGGTCCATATCATCATCAAAATGTTCAGAGAATCTGGAGAAATCACTGCATGTAAGCAGCAAGGCCGAAAACCAACATTGAATGCCCGTGACCTTCGATCCCTCAGGTGGCACTGCATCAAAAACCGACATCAATGTGTAAAGGATATCACTACATGGGCTCATGGACACTTCAGAAAACCAATGTCATTAAATACAATTCAGCGCTACATCTGTAAGTGCAACTTGAAACTCTACTATGCAAAGCAAAAGATATTTATCAACAACACCCAGAAACGCCGCCGGCTTCTCTGGGCCCGAGCACATCTAAGATGGACTGATAAAAAGTGTTCTGTGGTCCAACGAGTCCACATTTCAAATTGTTTTTGGAAATTGTGTCCTCCGGGCCAAAGAGGAAAAGAACCATCCGGACTGTTATGGGCGCAAAGTTCAAAAGCCAGCATCTGTGATGGTATGGGCTGTGTTCGTGCCAATGGCATGGGTAAATTACACATCTGTGAAGGCACAATTAATGCTCAAAGGTACATACAGGTTTTGGAGAAACATACCATCCAAGCAATGTCTTTTTCATGGACGCCCCTTCTTAGTTCAGCAAGACAATGCCAAACCCCATTCTGCACGTGTTACAACAGTGTGGCTTCGTAGTAAAAAGAGACCCGCACTCTTTTACTTTACTGGCCTGCAGTCCAGACCTGTCTCCCATTGAAAATGTGTGGCGCATTATGAAGCGTAAAATACGACAACGGAGACCCCGGACTGTTGAACAGCTGAAGCTGTACATCAAGCAAGAATAGGAAAGAATTCCACCTACAAAGCTTCAACAATTAGTGTCCTCAGTTCCCAAACGTTTATTGAATTTTGTTAAACGAAAAGGTGATGTAACACAGTGGTAAACATGACCCTGCCCAAGTGTTTTTGGAACGTGTTGAAGCCATAAAATTCTAAGTTTACGATTATTTGCTAAAAACAATAAAGTTGATCAGTTTCAACGTTAAATATCTTGTCTTTGAAGTGTATTCAATTAAATATAGGTCGAACATGATTTGCAAATCATTGTATTCTGTATTTATTTATGTTTAACACAACGTCCCAACTTCATTGGAATTGGGGTTGTGCATAGCACTCACTGTACTAGTCTCGCCACCCTGCACTACTTGCATATCTGTTATTGACCAATACTGGCCACTTATGTGCTTGAGAAGTATCTGCACCATTTGCACAATTGACATTGTCCCAGATTATCGCACTACTAGTCACTTTAAACTGCATACATTTCTTGAAGTCTCTGTGCTATTTCCACAATGGTCTCTGCACCAGACTATTGTTCTATTAGTCATTTCAAACTGCTCTAATTGCTAGAGGACTCGGCATCATTTTGCACAATTGTCAAAAAAAGACACACAAAAAATCACTTCTACCGGCATTACCACATAACAACCTTTTATTCCACACACTTGGCAAATAAAGATCATTCTGATTCTGACTCGGACTGAGGCGTAAAAAAAAAAGTGATCAGGACATCCACACTATTTAGGCTTACCAAAATTCCATTTTTTTTGTGAAAGAGGTTTCTCTGCACTTAAACTGATTTAAAAAAAATACACAACTCTGACAGAAAACCGCTCGAGTCTGGGAGGGCAAAATCTCCAACTAAGGAGAAATTTGTCACACAATTTGTCACTCAGAAAAGAAACAGGAGACTCATGCTATTGAAAAGATTTAATCTAGAAATATTAACAAAGATAAACAACAGACAGAATTTTAGACAGTAGTCATGGGAATTACGGCTCTTTTTCGAGAACCGACTCTTTTGGATTGGCTCACGAAAAAAAGCTCTTTTGGCTCCCAAACGGCTCTTCAGAATTTTTTTAATTTAATTTAATTTATTACGCAAAAATAATGTAAAATTATGCATACTAATATAAAAAAAACATGCAATATTTTTCAATTACATTTATTATAAAAATATGCCTTTATTTATTCACTGTATTTGGTGCTACAATAAAATAAAATACAAAAAGAAAACTTTACAATTGAACTAATAAATAATGTATTTTAAGCTTTTAACTTTTTTTATACAACAAATTTAAAGTGAAACAACAAAACAAATTTAAAGTGAAACTACAGAATCACTACAAAACAGAACACAACAAAATATAAATTCAGATTGGCATTGAGAAGGCAAGTGTCTCAGCTTTGAGGAGCTGATCCAGTTTCTTCTGATGGAAATTTGCCATCTCCTGTTTTGGAGACTTTTCTCTCAGAAAGCACTGACATTGCTACAATGTGCAACAGTTGCATGAGACACACTCGAACCTTCATTAAACCATCCATCCATCCATTTTCTGAGCCGCTTATCCTCACTAGGGTCACGGGATTGCTGGAGCCTATCCCAGCTATCAACGGGCAGGAGGTGGGGTACACCCTGAACTGGTTGCCAGCCAATCGCAACCTTCATTAATATCAGGTTCAAATGCTTGTCCGTATTCTTCTCATTGCAAAGATGGGTGCCTGTGCAGGGTGTGCAGCCAGCACGACAGATTTTTTTCCCTACAGACTTTACACTCTCTTTATATTGTCAATAAAGTTTAAATGTGTCCAGATTTTACTTCTTTTCCAGCTATAACTAATTTTCCTAACGATTCCTTACCAGCACATCTGTGCTTTGTCTTATGGCCCCTTGCTCTGTTTCTCACCTCCCTTCCTTGCCTGTGTGCTGCTCTGTGTGCTCCCGCCCCTCCCCACCACATTTCAAATTGTTTTTGGAAATCATGACCATCGTGTCCTCCAGCAGGCCAAAGAGGAAAAGAACCATCTGGATTATTATTAGCGCAATGTTCAAAAGTCAGCATTTGTGATGTATGGGTATGTGTTTTCATTGGCATGGGTAACTAGCACTTCTATGGCTAGTTCTGTGGCACATTATGAAGCATAGAATACGACAATGGAGATCCCAGACTTTTGAGCAACTGAAGTTGTACATCAAGCAAGAATAGGAAACAATTCCATCTACAAAGCTTTAACAGTTACTGTCCTCAGTTCCCAAATGCTTGAGTGTTTTTAAAAGGAAAGGTGATTTAACACAGTGGTAAACATGCCCCTGTCTCAACTTTTTTTGGAACTTGTTGCAGCCATAAAATTCTAAGTTAATGATTATTTGCTTAAAACAATAAAGTTGATCAATTTCAACATTAAATATCTTGTCTTTGAAGTGTATTCAATTAAATATAGGTCAAAGATGATTTGTAAATCATTGTATTCTGTTTTTATTAATGTTTAACACAACATCCCAACTTCATTGGAATTGGGGTTGTGCGTCAAATTGAAAATGAAATCGTCATCAGTTTGTACATTTAATATATGGTATTTGTAGTTTATTGAAATCAATATTGGTTGAAAAGGATTTGCAGATCATTGTCTTCTGTTTTCATTTACATTTTACATTCCAATGAAGTCCCAACTTCATTGGAATTGGGGTTTGTAATTTGGACGCTTAACTGGATCAGTCTCTGTGCAAGCAGAGTGCATCTCCTACCCTCCTGTAACCTGATCCTTGTGCGTGATGTGATTGGTGGCATGGCTCTAACAGTACAAAAAAGGAAAAAAGAAGTTGACTTTCAGACAAGAGGTCGCTTCCATCACTCTCCTCAAAGAGGCACAAGGAGCAGACTCGTTCTCGAACTACTCTCTTGTAGGCTAGTCAGTTACATGCTTATGCAGGTGTGCAAAGGGGAGGGTGTAAAATTAATACAGCTACTTATCATAACACATTGCTTCTGAAAGTGTGTCTGTAATGTGAAATAAAATAACTTGCATGATTTTTAGTATGACAGTCAGCGATCAAATAAAAATGGACATGTCAGAAAATAGATTGCTAAGTTTAGGGCTCTGGTTATTCGTGTCTTGTGTTGCATAGAGT
Source organism: Phyllopteryx taeniolatus (assembly GCF_024500385.1). Classification (NCBI taxonomy): domain Eukaryota; kingdom Metazoa; phylum Chordata; class Actinopteri; order Syngnathiformes; family Syngnathidae; genus Phyllopteryx; species Phyllopteryx taeniolatus. Next base: position 9,156,927 of record NC_084518.1, read on the forward strand.
AATATGGTTTCACAATTATTACCGGCTTCTCTAGTTCCAATGTGGCCTACAATGAAAACAAGTTAGACGCACCTGTGATGTAAGACTTTCTGTCATCTGTCAAAATCAATATAGGTTTTTGTACCTGTTGCATGCGTAGTGATTCCAGCTCTTTCTCCAGCCTTGTACGAAGTCGATGTTCAAGTTGTTCTCTCTTCTCACAAGCTGCCTGTAGCTGAGCCAGAGCCTGCTGCATTCTTTCCACCTTTTCCACATAAACTTGTTTCTTCTTTAGCTACACACGCACACACAGACACAGGCTGTTAAGGCCCTTTCAAGTTTTCCCCAAAACTAGAACATTTTGTTGGAACATGGCATGTTCACACCACCGGAATTCTTCCGAAAATAAAGTTCCTGGTAATTTTGGGGATTGAATAGGGTCCCTGTAATACTTTAGAGATGGTCCAGGAACCTGTTCCTTGGGGAACAACATTTCTGTTTAGGTGATGACTTTCGGTATTACATTTCAGTTGCCATGTTTAGAAAAGATTACGGCTGTTTATTTGATCCTTTTTTCAGGATGCTATGAGATGGAGGACTTCTCGACAAAAAGCTATCACTGATGTGAACGGCCATTGAAGAACAGGCTGTGCATTTGTTCTTTCCTTTAGGAAGTGTGCAGAGAAAAGAGTTGAATGGAAGACTATTGAACAATATTTGATGTGTCAATGTTTGAAGGTCGGTAGATTTATTTATCCTGTAAGAAATTCTGGAATCCAGTAATGGCAGTCTTATTTAAAAGACATCACAACAAGAAACATCCATTCAACAAGCATGCAGTTATTGTACATATCTACGAACATTGAGAAGCAGAGGTTAAAAGGTGCAAAAGTGGCAGTAATTAACAAAATCAAAAGCAAGGCATTAATTAAAAAGAATAGTTAGAAGCATTTATAATAGTTAAACAAGCAACACGAGTGAAAATATTGTTATAATGTGCATTCTGTCTATGTGGCAGCGTGGTGCAACCAGTCCCCTTTATTGCCGCCCCAGATCTCCAACCACAGAGTGAATGACGCCAGCACAGACTTGTATGAAACGAGAGATCCTGTGTTTGTTGGTACAATGTTGGATTGAAATACCGGTGGATCTAATCATACAAGTCCTCCTCGAAACAGGTGCCCATCTGCCAGTATCTGATTCTTTATACTTTATTTAAAATTTGATGTACAGTATTCCCTCGTTATGTCACGGTTCATGTATTGTTAGGCTTTACACGATCAGGATCACCGATCAGCGAGTTTAAAAAAAAAAACGATAACCGATACAATCACAAGATGGAGCAATGTGTCTATGTAAATGGCGTGTTCATTTATTGTGTACTGAATATCTTCAAAAATATTCTATTGTCAGGACGAACCAACATTACAACATGACAGAAATAATGGGTGCTAACTTACTTTAATTAAATTACTTCATACACCGAAACTTTAGAGCATGATTCGACAGAACACCGGCATGTTTATGTACAACCGTTAGTGCTAGCATTAGCTTGCTAAGCTACATAACATTTTGTTGCTTGCTTGTGAGCTGTATCATATTAAACGTATGTGAACATACCTCAAGCAATCCTTGAATGCACGTCTTCTCCCGAGCACCGGGGATTATCACAACCATACGGTTTTCCCCCAACACAATACATGCGCAATCCATTGTTGTTGTCGTGGCCGTGGTAACAAGTGTACCCAGTCACGTTTGAGTTTACAAGATAAAGCCCAGTGATCGTACAAAGACGGGATGCGGTGGTACCGGAACACAAGATTTTATTGCAGTAGTCTGACATAGTGCAATCATGAAAGCCCAAATTTGTCTTGCAGTCTGATCTAGGCATTACATGTTGTATGTCCCACACTGCCTACGCTTTTTTAAAAAAGACACGCGACAAGGCGAAAAATAAATAAATAATAATAAATAAATATATTTTGTATTCAAATATACTGTACGCGATGCAGAGTAAATGTCTTTTGCGGCGCCAATCAATGACGTCATTGATCGGATCGGCGAATTATGACATAAAAGCCGATGAGCATAAAATGCTAATTATCGGCCGACACCGATAAAGCCGATCAGATCGGTGTGAAGTCTATTTATTGTTGATTCTGTGCATCGCAGATTTTCTTTAAAAGGTCAATGTAGTGCAATTACTCACCTGCACATCCCTGATACAGTCAACTGATTTCAATGTGGCACCAATGACTCATAGAAGGTCACTTGGGCTAATGTTTTCAGTAGATAAAGAAACCTTACTGAGTACATTGTCTGTCTGTCAGAGTTTTATGAAATAAATTCACAAATAACAACCTTAGCTCGATGGATAGCTAATGCACACACTTTTAACAGTATCGACAGGGGGAAAAATGCAAGTAAGGAGCAAAATTTAGCTTGATTTCAGAATCAGAATCAGAATCATCTTTATTTGCCAAGTATGTCCAAAACACACAAGGAATTTGTCTCCGGTAGTTGGAGCCGCTCTAGTACAACAGACAGTCAATTTACAGAACACTTTGGAGACATAAAGACATTGACAAAAAACAACAACCAACAACAATTGTGCAAAAAGATGCAGAGTCCTCTAGCACTTAGAGCAGTTCGAATGGCTAATATCGCAATAGTCCGGCGCAATGACCATTGTGCAAAGGGCACTGAGACTTCAAGGAGTGTATGCGGTTTAAAGTGACGAGTAGTGCGATAATCTGGGACAATGGTTGTGCAAATGTTACAGATACTCCTCAATCAGTGTGCAAATGGAGCAGATGCTACTGTGGCATGAGTGGCCACTATATGCAAATAGTGCAGCACGGCGAGACAACTACAGTGAGTGCACGAGTAATACATAATTGGCCCCACAGAAATGTGACAACGAACTCAAGTCAAAAAATTGTCAGCTTGTTGTAATGGAATTATAAGTTAGCTGTTTAAGAAGTTGATTGCAAGAGGGAAGAAGCTGTTGGAATGTCTACTAGTTCTAGTTTGCAATGATCGGTAGCGCCTACCTGAGGGAAGGAGCTGGAAGAGCTGGTGACCGGGGTGGGGAGGGTCCGAGAGGATTTTGCACGCCCTTGTCTTAGTTCTGGCAGCGTGCAAGTCCTCAAGGGTGGGTAGGGGGGTACCGACAATCCTTTCAGCAGTTTTGATTGTCCGTTGCAGTCGGAGTTTGTCCTTTTTTGTAGCAGCACCAAACCAGACTGTGATGGAAGAACACAGGACTGATTCGATGACCGCTGTGTAGAACTGTCTCAGCAGATCCGGTGGCAGGCCGTGCTTTCTCAGAAGCCGCAGGAAGTACATCCTCTGCTGGGCCTTTTTGAGGACGGAGTTGATGTTGGTCGCCCACTTCAGGTCCTGGGAGATTGTAATTCCCAGGAACTTGAAGGTCTCGACGGTTGACACAAGGCAGCTGGACAACGTGAGGGGCAGCTGTGGCGAAGGATGCCTCCTGAAGTCCACGATCAGTAATGTAAATGTAAACATCACGGCAATGAATTCTGGGCACGCATAATGCTTTTTGCTGATGACATTACCGGGACTGTGAGTGTGAGGAGGAGTGCAAATGGTTAACCCAGGAAATCGGCTGTTCACACATCTGCATGGGCTGATGTTCATGTCATTCAAGCCAGGCATGCCTAATAGTACATCTGGGCATTGTTCAGAATGTCACCATTTAATTTTTATTTTAAAGGTTGTAATTTGATTCGATATTGATTCATTAGGTTGCAATTCGATTTTGATTTAAAATGCTCCACTATCAATTCAGTAGAAATATAGAAATTTTCTATCCATTTTCTTCCGCATATCCGAGGTCGGGTCGTGGGGACAGTAGCTTTAGCAGGGACGCCCAGACTTCCCTCTCCCCAGCCACTTCATCCAGCTCTTCAGGGTGGATCCCGAGGCATTCCCAGGCCAGTCGGGAGACGTAGTCTCTCCAGCGTGTCCTGGGTCTTCCCCGGGGTCTCCTCCCGGTGGGACATGCCCGGAACACCTCACCAGGTAGGCGTCTTGGAGACATCATAAGCAGACGCTCGAGCCACCTCATCTGGCTCCTCTCAATGTGGAGGAGCAGTGGCTCTACTCTGATCCCCTCCCAGATGACCAAGCTTCTCACCCCATCTCTAAGGGAGAGCCCGGACACCCTGCGGAGGAAACTCATTTTGGACGCTTGTATCTGGGATCTTGTTCTTTCAGTCACGACTCACACTCATGACCATAGGTGAGGGTAGGAACGTAGATCGACCGGTAAATTTAGAGCTTCGCCTTTCGGCTTAGCGCCTTCTTCACCACAACGATACAAAGTCCGCATCACTGCAGATGCTGCATCAATCCGGCTGTCAATCTCCCGTTCCATTCTTCCCTCACTCGTGAACAAGACCCCAAGATACTTGCACTCCTCCACTTGGGTCAGGATCTCATCCCCGACCTGGAAAGGGGACGCCACCCTTTTCCGACTGAGGACCATGGTCTCAGATTTGGAGGTGCTGATTTTCATCCCAGCCGCTTCACACTCGGCTGTGCACCGCTCCAGTGAGAGATAAAGATCCCGGCTTGATGAATCCAACAGAACCAAATCATCTCCAAAAAACAGAGATGCAATACTGAGGCCACCAAACCGGACCCCCTCTACGCCTTGACTGCGCCTAGTAATTCTTTCCATAAAAGTTATGAACAGAATCGGTGACAAAGGGCAGCCCTGGCCGAGTCCAACCCCCACCGGAAACGAGTCCGACCTACTGCCAGCAATGCGGACCAAACTCTGACACTGGTTGTACAGCGACCGAACAGCCCATATTCAGGGGGTTCAGTACCCCATACTCCTGAAACACCCTCCACAGGACTCCCCGAGGGACACGGTCCAACACCTTCTCCAAGTCCACAAAACACATGGTTGGGCGAACTCCCACGCACCCTCAACGACCCTTCCGAGCGTGTAGAGCTGGTCCACTCTTCCACAGCCAGGACGAAAACCACACTCCTCCTCCTGAATCTGAGATTTGATTTCCTGACGGACCCTCCTCTCCAGGACACCTGAATAGACCTTACCAAGGAGGCTTAGGAGTGTGATCCCCTATAGTTGGAAAACACCCACCGATCCCCCATCTTAAAAAGGGGTCCACCACCCTGGTGTGGCAATCCAGAGGCACTGTACCCGATGTCCACAAGATGTTGTAGAGCAGGGGTGCTCATTGCGATCGACCGCGAAGGTAGTATTGGTAGATCGCATGACATCACGTGACATATAAAAAAAAAAAGACATCAGCCTATCATCCATCCCGTTGCTTGATTAATATACATATATAATCTATGATATCTGAATTTTTCTGACACTTAGGACACGCACGTGCAAACAACGCTGCTAAAAGGTAACTGCAGATGCGCAAACAATGGCGCTAAGTGTGTCAAAACTAACAAGTTAGTCAGTGAGTTACCTCAAATTTTTATCTCTCTGTGTTTTCTCTTAAACTTAAGAAAGGGTATACAAATGAGTGGGGGAGCTGGACCAAGTAAGAAGACAAATCTTACCACTTTCATACGGAATGGGACGAGCAGTATTTTTCCCCGATGACATTTTCGAAATGCGTATGCCTCATCTGCTAGTCTGCCATCGCATTACCAAAGAAGGGAAATCTGGAGCGCCATTTTAGGACTGTGGAAAATACGACACTGACGACACATCCCAGGCTGATTCACTTCAGTGCAAGTCATCGGAGTAAACTCAGGTAATGACAAAAAACATTTTCATTGTTAATTATGTTGTGTTGTGCAAGATTGGCTCATGCGGTGATGCAAGGTACATCAACATACATTGGTCCTCAGCTGTGTCGGCGGCCCAGAAGTTTAGCTCACTGGTAGCGCTCTGCGCTCACAAACCGGCGACATGGTAGCGGCCCCCACCCCCCAAAAAGAAGGTAGATCGCGGGAGGTTGGCTGCTTGAAAAGTAGATCTTGGGGCAAAAACCCCTGTTGTTAGAGGCATGTCAACCAAGACAGCCCTACATCATCCACAGCCTTCAGAAACTCATCCACCTCCAGGGCCGTGCTACAGAGGAGCCTTTTTAACCACCTCGGTGAATTCAACCCCAGAGATAGGGTTCCCAGACTCTGCTTCCTCCTGGGAAGGCAGGTCGGTAGAATTGAGGAAGTCTTCAAAATATTTCGCCTACCAAGTCTCAACGTCCCGAGTTGAGGTCAGCAGTGCCCCATCCCCAGTATACACAGTGTTATGGTGCACTGCTTCCCCCAGCTGAGACGGGGGATGGTGGACCAGAATTTCTTCGAAGCCGCCCAAAAGTCGTTTTCCATGGCCTCATCGAACGCCTTCTACGTCCGGGTTTTTGCCTCAGCGAACACCACAGCTGCCTTCCGCTTGACCAGCTGGTACCCATTAGCTGCCTCCGGAGTCCCCTATGCCAAAAAGGCCCGATTGGACTCCTCCTTTAGCTTGACGGCAACCCTTACGGAGGGTGTCCACCAAAGGGTTCGGGGATTGCCACCAGAACACGCACCGACCACCTTATGGCCACAGCTCCAGTCAACCACCTCAACAATGGAGGCGCGGAACATGGTCCACTCGGACTCAATGTCGCCCGCCTGCCCCGGGGCGTGGGCGAAGTTCTGCCGGAGGTGGTAGTTAAAACATCTTCTGAGAGGGGACTCTGCCAGACATTCCCAGCAGACCCTCACAATACGTTTGGGTCTGCAAGGTCAGACCGGCATCTTCCCCCACCATCAGAGCCAACTCACCACCAGGTGGTTATCGGTTGACAGTTCCAACCCTCTCTTCACCCGACTGTCCAAGACATGCGGCTGCAAGTCCAATGACACAATCACAAAGTCACTCATCGAACTGTGGTCTAGGGTGTCCTGGTGCCAAGCGTACATTTGAACACCCTTATGCTTGAACATGGTGTTTGTTATAGACAAACACCATGTTCCGTAATAAACCCAGAAGTCCAACAACAGAATACCGCTTGGGTTCTTATCTTATCTTATCGTTCAGATCTTCCCAATCAAGCCCTTCCGGGTCTCTCTGTCATTGCCCAGGTGAGCGTTGAAGTCCCCCAGCGGAACAAGGGAGTCCCCAGCGGGAGCGCTCTCCAGCACCCCCTCCAAGGATTCCAAAAAGGGTGGGTACTCTGAGCTGCTGTTTGGGTGCATAGGCATAAACTACATTCAGGACCCGTCCTCCCATCCTATGGCAGAGGGAGACTACCCTCTCGTCTACTGGGATGAACTCCAATGTTCAGGCATTGAGCTGGGGTGCAATCAGTATGCCCACACCTGCTTTGCGCCTCTCACCGTGGGTAACTCCAGAATGGAAAAGAGTCCAAACTCTCACGACAAGACTGGTACTGGAGCCCAAGTTGTGTGATGTGGTGAGCCCGACCGACAATGTCCAGTCGGAATTTCTAGACCTCACACACCAGCTTAGGCTCTTTCCGTGCCAGAGAGGTCAAGTTCAACGTCCGTAGAGCCAGCTACTGTAGCCGGGGATCGGATAGCCAAGGTCCCCACCTTCGCCTGCCGCCCAGCTCACACAGCACCCGACCCCTTCGGCCCCTTCCATAGGTGGTGAGCCCATAGGAAGGGGAACACACCTCCCCTTTCCGGCCTGTGCCCGGCTGGGTCCCATGGGTGCAAGCCCAGGTATGGCCATCGAGCCCCACCTCCAGGCCTGGCTTCAGAGGGCTGCCCCGCTGACCCACGTCCAGGCAAGGGAAAACGTGGTTCAATTATTTAACTTATCATAGTTGGTATTTTAGCCGTGCTTTGTCTGGTCCCTCACCTAGCACCTGTTTGCCATGGGTGACCCTGCCAGGGGCATAAAGCCCCAGACAACTTAGCTCCTAGGATCACTGGGACATGCAAACCCCTCCACCACGATAAGGTGACTGCTCCAGGAGGGGATGAGAAATGTGCAATAAAAGACAGATATTTGTTTCTTTTTAAAAAAGATCAAATCTGTACAGACAGCAACAGAAATGGTGGGGGCGCTTCCTGGTCTCAACTGATGCGCCAACACACAAGGAAAGCATTCTGGGATTTGTAGTAATAGCCCCGTATGTGCTATATCCTGGCGGGCCAGCTCTAATACACATTTGATATGGTCTTGTGGGCCAAATATAATTACATTGGGCCGGTTTTGGCCCTCAGGCCTGAGTTTGACGCATATGTTTTAGTCTGTCAGTGTTGAGGGGCCACAATTGACACATGCAGGATGTTAAAATGTTAAACTGTGGTTCTTCCAGGGGATGGGGATTAGGAGGCACCACTATAAGAAGTGGCCACGATGAGTTAAGTGCAGGAGGTGAAGCAATGCTGATATTAAGTTAAAGTTAAGGTGCTATTAAGTTACTTGGAGTATTTAAGAAAATTAAAAGAACACAATACATGTAAACATGCATGTCTGTTGTTATGCTTTGCTTTTATTTAAAAATGTTGTCTTTTTCAAAATTATATAAAAGAAATGACCTGCTTTGTCAGCCACTGCTTGTTGCAGACAAACTTCCTACTCACAGTAAAATATTTTGCAGACACCACAACTCGAGTCACTGTCAATCTATGTAAGATCTATCATCCATCTATCATCCAAGCTATGTAAGCATGGTCATGCTGAGAAAGTTTGTTACACTAGTGCTACCAGTGGAAAAGTTAGTGTGTTAGTGCCCTGCTCTTACCTCCTCCTCTAGTTTGACCACTTTGGCTTGGGCATTGTTAAGGGCCTGGTCTCTGATTTCAATGTGTCTCCTCTGGTCTTCTGTGGTGGAGTGCAGCACATTCAGCTCCATCTCTAGTTTTTCCTTCTCACGCATAGTCTCTTTGTCTAAGCATAAAACAAACACACACATTAAAAAGGGTTCCCTCTGTCATTCATCTTTACATGTGTATGTCAGGGTCTATGGATTGATGGTTGGAAATTTGAATAACTTAAAGCAAGTCAAGAGTGGGCATATTTTCTACAATGCTGTGAGAGACCGATTATGTCATTTTGGCTATGAGCAGTCTTTGGCGTCTTCATCATCATCTTGTATTTTTTAACCATGAAAATGGGTTTGATTTACAATCAGAATTTTGTGGGGACCTCTAAAATTAAACTATGATATGGAAGGGAATGAAACATCAGAGACCTCAAAGCTAGCACACACAAACTAAAATACTATTTTCAGTCATTATCCATCCATCCATTTTCTTCCACTTATCCGAGGTCGGGTCGCGGGGGCAGTAGCTTTAGCAGGGAAACCCAGACTTCCCTCTCCCCAGCCACTTTCTCCAGCTGAGAGACGTAGTCTCTCCAGCGTGTCCTGGGTCGTCCCCGGGGTCTCCTCCCGGTGGGACGTGACCGGAACACTTCATCCGGGAGGCATCCAGGAGGCATCCTAATCAGATACCCGAGTCACCTCATCTGGCTCCTCTCAATGCGGAGGAGCAGCGACTCTACTCTGAGCTCCTCCTGGATGACCGAACTTCTCATCCTATCTCTAAAGGCCTCTTTATACTCCCGCGGTCGCGCGGCCGACAACTCCCCCATTGCATCACGTGACCGACGAATTGTCCCACGCAGCACCTCTGCATAGCTTGCCGCGCACCCGACAAAAATAGTTGCTGCGCATCGAACGCCGCAGAGATCATCTCTCGTGATTGGTCCGTTTTTGTCACATGCTGTGATGACATTCCAGTGTGCCCATTGGTTCTACATACCATCTACGTCGCCACCTTCTGAATCAATTTTGCAGCATAATTAAACGTATCATCTGGTCATCTAGGTCAATTTCTTCTGTCGCGGTTGCCATTGTTGTTGTTTTGTTCCTTGTTACTGAAAGGAAAGTAAAAACGGCTAGCGGAAATGTCAAAAAAAAAAAAATGCCCAGGAAACTCCATCCTGTGGTGTCCTATCCAATATCAGCCGTAGCGACACCCCTGACTTGGAGGAGAACTGCAGCACACTTTCAAAACAGTGCGCGTGGGTTGCGCTCAAGTATAAAGGCAAACTACGCAAGGGACAGCCGCAGTGACGTCAGCGCGGTCGCCGTCCACGCGAGTATAAAGAAGCCTTAAGGGAGAGCCCAGACACCCTGCGGAGGAAACTCATTTCGGCCGCTTGTATCCGGGATCTTGTTCTTTTGGTCACGACCCACAGCTCGTGACCATAGGTGAGGGTAGGAACGTAGATCGACCGGTAAATACAGATCTTCGCCTTTCGGCTTAGCTCCTTCTTCACCACAACCAATTCAAAGTCTGCATCACTGCAGAGTCGATCTCCCGTTCCGCCTGTCGATCTCCCGTTCCATTATTCCCTCACTCGTGAACAAGACCACAAGATATTTGAACTCCTCCACTTAGGGCAGGATCTCATCCCCGACCTGAAGAGGGCACTCCACCCTTTTCCGACTGAAGACCATGGTCTTGGAAGTGCTGATTCTCACGACCATTGTCTTAGATTTGGTATTTTCAGTCATTATTTAAAAAAATAAATAAATAAATAAGAGCCTTGAAAACGTCAAAGCTGTTATCTCAATATTGTCTCTGCAGGCTTTGGTCTCGGTCCACCACACACTTTCAATAAGTATATTCCAATACAGCGACATGGTGTACGACTGGTTATCACATTCGCATCACAGTCGCATCACAATCCCGCCTTGCCTGTGTGGAGTTAGCATGTTCTCCCCGTGCCTGCATGGGTTTTTTCCGGGTACTCAAAAAAGACTCAAATAAAAATTTAAGTCAATAATGTGTGTGTGTGTGTGTTTGTGTGTGTGTGTGTGCGTGTGTCTGTATTTCTTCTCACTCTTTGCAAGCAGTTGGGATATGGTCTTACGGTTGTTTTCTGAGCCATCAGACTCTTTAGCAGTGAGCTGCTTGTTGGCGGTCTCCATGCGGTCTATTAGACAAGAATACACAGCATTAAAATGTAACTTGTGATGCCGTAAAATTAAATAGAATAGAAAAAAAACATTTTCGGCATTAGTCAATATGATTCCGAGTAATTTGGGACAAAGATAAAATCTGTCACTTAAAGCAAGCACACATAGTGATTCACTTGTGGCTGCAGCATTTCATCACTAAGCTGCAGAATTATATTTTTCAATTAGTGGAGCGTTTTAGTGCATGACATTGCCTAACACACATATCCATCATCCCCAGGTCGACAACTTAGCATTAGCACTTAGCATATAAAAACATTAACATAAAACTGTTGTTTGTTTTTATGTGCCCTGCATTTGGCTGGCGTCCAGTTCAGGGTGTACACCGCATCTCACCCAAAGATAGTTGAGCTAGGCACCAGCACGCCAACGACCTCAGTGGGGATAGGCGATTTGGAAAATGGATAGATGGATGTAGCCCGGCTTAATTTTTGGCTTTGAAATGATAGTGCTTCGCCCACAGTGTCAAAGTGCTCTTTCATTCTGGAACTTTGGTCGGACTAGCTGCCAAGTCATGAGCTGCCAAATGCAGTGTGGGGTTGGTTATTATCTTAATTATCCCTAAAGGTTGCCGCACACCAAGCGACGGGGCCAAACCCAACTGAACTGTCACGCAGTGTGCGTGGTTTGGCAATTGTTTTCATGACTGGCCGATCAGTTGGCCACTGTTTCTGCTTTGATTCAGAATTTGAATCGCCGGCGCACACCGTCACAGCTTATAGCCAGTCAAAATTCACATAAACTTTCATTCACGCTGAAAATGCATTTCCGGGTTTTTATGCAAGAAAGACACAACCGCTGCTGCACCGCCCCAAGCCAAATAATTGCCATCCATAAATCATCACATATTGTGTTTAACATCAATACTTAACTATATTATATGGTATGTTTCCATGCTGGCGCTTACACAACACACCAGGCCACACACACTAGCGTTTGTTTGTTAAAACTGATCACACTATGTTATTAACACAACACACACAGACACACACACACAGCACACGCCGATAAAGGCCTCTTTATACTCCCGCGGTCGCGCGGCCGACAACGCCCGCATTGCATCACGTGACCGACGAATTGCCCCGCGCGGCCCCTCTGCGTAGCTTGACGCGCACACAGTAAAAATTGTTCCTGCGCGTCGAACGCCGCAGAGATCATCTCTCGTGATTGGTCCGTTTTAGTCACATGCTGTGATGATGTACTCAGCGTACCATCTACGCCGCCACCCTCTCGATCGATTTTGCAGCATAATTAAACGTATCATCTGGTCATCTAGGTCCATTTGTTCTAGCAGACACTGTTCCACGGTCGCCATTGTTGTTAGTTTGTTCCTTGTTACTGAAAGGAAAGTAAAAACGGCTACCGGAAATGGCCAAATAAAAATGCAGAGGAAACTCCACCCTGTGGTGTCCTAGGCAATACCAGCCGTAGCGACAACCCCGACTTCGAGGTGAACTGCAGTACATTTTCAAAACTGCGCATGTGGGTTGGGCTCGAGTATAAAGGCAAACTACGTGCGGGACAGCCGCAGTGACGTCAGCGCAGAGATCATCTCTCGTGATTGGTCCGTTTTAGTCACATACTGTGACGATGTACTCAGCGTACCATCTACGCCGCCACCCTCTCGATCGATTTTGCAGCATAATTAAACGTATCATCTGGTCATCTAGGTCCATTTGTTCTAGCAGACACTGTTCCACAGTTGCCAAGAAGAATCACCTTTATTGTCATGAACATGCATGCATGCACACGAAATTTGTTCGCTGCATTTTACCCATCACAGTGAACACATACACATGTTAGTAGAACACACTGGAGCAGGGGAAAGCTGAAGCGCCCGGGTAGCATTTCAGGGTATCAGTGTCTTGCTCAAGGACACCACAGCCGTGAGTCTGGGGGATGTTGGTGGATGGTCCAGTCGGGGTCTTGAACCTAGGTCCCCCACGGTGGCAGGCAATGATCTTAACCATTGGACCACGGCTGCCCGTGGTTGTTGTTACTTTGTTCCTTGTTCCTGAAAGGAAAGTAAAAACGACTACCGGAAATGGCCAAAAAAATGCAGAGGAAACTCCACCCTGTGGTGTCCTAGCCAATACCAGCCGTAGCGACACTCCCGAGTTCGAGGTGTACTGCGCTTGAGTATAAAGGCAAACTACACGCGGGACAGCCGCAGTGATGTCAGCGCGGTCGCCGTCCGCGCGAGTATAAAGAAGCCTTAACATTGAGGCTAACTTAAGGAAGGGCTGCCCAGCAAAGGAAGAAAGAACTATTGTCTGAAAACAATGCTCACTCGACTTCTGGCTGACTTCTGGTTCCTACAAGAGAAGGAAGAGAGTCCAGCTCGCTGTTTTATACTCAACCATAGCTTTGTAATTTTGTAATTCCTACTTGCTGTAATAAATACACAAACACAAGTTGATTTTATCTGGGTTTTATTTGGGGACAAGATCGCCAACCAAACATGAAAAGGACAGGGAAGAAGGAATTCCAATGAGGGCTTTTTCCTTCCTCACTGACTAGGCTGAGAGCACACTCGGGCCTCGTCAAGGAATTCCTTACAGAATTGGCGCCATGACCCGGATTGTTTGAGGTGACCAAGCAGGAGGAGGGCTGATGGCCCATCTAACAAAAACCGACGTAAGTAGAAAACCTTTTACTAATTTCTGCCAGATCAGGGTGTGGCCTTTCAATGTTTGTTCCAAATTACTGTACCTAAAATATCTTGTTTGAGGGATATCGTTAGGTATAACGGACCAATTTAAGGTCATTTTGTTGCGAGTAGGAGCAAGTCTTTTTTTTTTTTATTTAATCGTAAATATCGCAATGGGTTGAATTGTCTGTGTGCCGGTGCACACCAACTAAAGGTTTTAAGTCCAAGAATTATACCGCCGTGTTAATTCTAAAAAGGGTTTCGGTGCCTTGGAATTGATCAGTGCATAATTTCCTAGGTTGCAATCCCCGCAACCTAGCGCCATCTGTGGTCCGAAAATAAATCCGGTAGAATTGTAAAAAATTCTGAAGGATTTTTATGTAGCGGCACGGTTGCGGACTGGTTAGAGCGTCAGCCTCACAGTTCTGAGGACCCGGGTTCAATCCCCGGCCCCGCCTGTGTGGAGTTTGCATGTTCTCCCCGTGCCTGCGTGGGTTTTCTCCGGGCACTCCGGTTTCCTCCCACATCCCAAAAACATGCATGAATTGGAGACTCTAAATTGCCTGTAGGCATGACTGTGAGTGCGAATGGTTGTTTGTTCCTATGTGCCCTGCGATTGGCTGGCAACCAGTTCAGGGTGTACCCCGCCTCCTGCCCGATGACAGCTGGGATAGGCTCCAGCACGCCCGCGACCCTTGTGAGGAGAAGCGGCTCAGAAAATGGATGGATGGATGGATTTTTATGTTACGGAGGTGAGGAAAGGGAGGTAAAAGAGCTCTATAAAATAATGTAAATGGGATTTAAAAGACGTCTATAAGGGTTAAGCGTGAAGCTGATTGTGTAAGAGACAACGCCTTAAATTGGTTGGAGGCAGTGGAGTGACTTAGCAGTAGTAGTAGAACAGGAAGTGAAACCTAAATGCCATCCATCCATCCATTTTCGGAGCCGCTTAACCTCACAAGGGTCGCGGGAGTGCTGGAGCCTATCCCAGCTATCTTCGGGCAGGAGGCGGGGTACACCCTGAACTGGTTGCCAGCCAATCGCAGGGCATCCATCCATCCATCCATCCATTTTCTGAGCCGCTTCTCCTCACTAGGGTCGCGGGCGTGCTGGAGCCTATCCCAGCTATCATCGGGCAGGAGGCGGGGTACACCCTGAACTGGTTGCCAGCCAATCGCAGGGCACATAGGAACAAACAACCATTCGCACTCACAGTCATGCCTACGGGCAATTTAGAGTCTCCAATTCATGCATGTTTTTTGGGATGTGGGAGGAAACCGGAGTGCCCGGAGAAAACCCACGCAGGCACGGGGAGAACATGCAAACTCCACACAGGCGGGGACGGGGATTGAACCCCGCACCTCAGAACTGTGAGGCTGACGCTCTAACCAGTCGGCCACCGTGCCGCCAATCGCAGGGCATGAAACCTAAATGTTTTATGTGAAAGTGAAACCTGTCGTATGTGAGAGAGAAACCTAACTGTGCCACAACTACTTCTTCTTTTCCTTTATGCTTGTCCCGTTAGGGGTCGCCACAGCGTGTGATCCTTTTCCATGTAACCCTATCTCCTGCATCTTCCTCTCTATCACCAACTGCCCTCATGTCTTCCCTCACTACATCCATCAAACTTCTCTTTGGTCTTCCTCTTGCTCGCTTGCCTGGCAGCTCCATCCTCATCGCCCTTTACCAATATACTATATAAACCATCGAAGTCTGCTCTCTCGAACTTTGTCTCTAAAACATCTAACATAGGCTGTCCCTCTGATGAGCTCATTTCTAATCCTATCCAACCCGCTCACTCCTAGAGAGAACCTCAACATCTTCCTTTCATCTTCCTGTTGTCTGTCAGTGCCACTGTCTCTATACCGTACATCATGGATGGTCTTATAAACTTTGCCCTTCATCTGAGCAGAGACTCTTGTGTCACATAACACACCTGACACTTTCCGCCACCCGTTCCAACCTGCTTGGACCCGCTGCGCCACAACTAGTGATCACAAAATGGTGGACCATTCTAAAATGGTGGCGGACAACGCCCAGCAGTTACAGTACCACACTCTGGTGAAAAAGAAAATAGCAGCATCCACCTCTGGCTGTGGAAGGTAGGACCCACCAATCCCAGCCAGACCCAACATAGCATAGACGTTTACAGGGATGCCACACCCACTGCTACGGCACCCCTCCTTACGAGAAAGCCCATGGAAGAACAAGTGTGAACCCTTACGATGAGGGACAAGATGCCTCGTGATTGGCGGTGATTACAGATGAGATGAAGCTTGATAACACTGAATGGTTGAGAGGGGAATGGAAAAAAAAGCTTGGTCAGTTCCTAAAAGTTGTTGACAGGCAATATAATGTATTTCCTGTCATGCCTCAGAGGTCCCAGGTAAGTTCAAACTCTGCTTGTACAGGAAGCAGGGGTCACACCCACTTGTCCCCTACAGTATAACAAAGGTAAATTGATACATTCGGGGGGTTCCGTGTGTGTGTGAGTTTAAACTATGCAATTTGAACCTTTGGTGGGAATAGAAGTTTAAAGAAAATACACGGTGGCATACAGTGTATTATTCAACATATTAACAATATATAATTATCATAATATAACAGTTATAATAATACATATTATAGATGATCATCTCGAGAACCTAGTTCAGCTAGGAAATTGCGCCCTAAAGTATTGCAGTAGATTATTGGATGATTTGTTCATTGAGAAGAAGCATGCACAAATAGGGTTTAACAGGCACAAAAAAGCCTGTCTATATTACTTACTTCCTTGGGTCGAGTAATTACAGTAGAGGGCAGATCCCAACCACAAAAACTAATAAATACAAGTCTAAAGCAATGCAAAATCTAACACTGAGGAACGTTTGATAATTTTTGGCCATGATTTCCGATTGTTGTTCGTGAATTCCAAAATATTGCTTAAAATGAGGCACCATTAGGTAAATTGCCAATGGAAAAGCCTTTGTGTAAATGATAAAGTCACTCAGACGAAAGAAGCTTCCACATACAACACAGACTTCACAAATTGCTGACGGTACAAGACCATTTACTCAGACTAGACGAAAAACGCCATGTTCAATACATGGTTAAGAAGTGGTGATGGAGACTTTGAACCCGTATTGACCAAATCGGAAAGTACTCACTAGGAGTCCAACATATTAAGGTTTCATCACTTCATGGGGCACTACCAATTGTATTATTGGGACTTTGATCATCAACCAACGCCACACTACACGTGAGTCTGCATGAGGTCTTGACTGAATGTAAAATGTTTTGCTCTATTGAATCCAATACAATCAAATTTGGAAGAAATGTTAAGTATCTCAAACAATGCTTTGTTGAGTGTGGCCTTTCAGATTTCATTGCCTGTGAATACACCTGCAAAGACAAGACCCACAAGTGGTGAGCCCATAGGAAGGGGAACACACGTCCCCTTTTCGGGCTGTGCCTGGTCGGGCCCCATAGGTGCAGGCCCGGCTACCAGGTGCTTGCCATCGAGCCCCACCTCCGGGCCTGGCTCCAGAGGGGGGCCCTGGTGACCCGTGTCCGGGTAAGGGAAACCCATCCGCCCATCCATCCATTTTCCATACTAGTGTCGCAGGCATGCTGGAGCCTATCCCAGCTATCTTCGGGTGAGAGGCTGGGTACACCCGGAACTGGTCGCCAGCCAATCGCAGGGCACACATAACCAACCAACCAACCTTTCACACTCAATTTAGAGTCTTCAATTGACCTACCATGCATGTTTTGGGAATGTGGGAGGAACCGGAGTACCTAGAGAAAACCCACGCAGGCACGAGGTGTACATGTAAACTCCACACAGGCGAGACTGGATTTCAACCCGGGTCCTCAGAACTGTGAGGCAGATGTGCTAACCACTGTGCCGCCCCAAGGGAAACCGTGATTCAATAATTTTACTTGTCATGGGGGTCTTTTACTAGTACTTTGGTGCCTCACCTAGGACCTGTTTGCGATGGGTGACCTTGCCAGGGGCAATAAGTATTTCACACATCACCATTTTTCTCACTAAATCTACTTCCAAAGGTGCTATTGACCTGACAATTTCACCAGATGTTGGGACCAACCCAAGTAAGCCATACATACAAAGAAAGTAGAACAAATAAGCTCAGAAATTGGGTTGTGTGTAAAAATGTGAAATGACAGGGAAAAAGTATTGAACATGCGAAGAAAGGGAGGTGCAAAAAGGCATCGCAAGCCAAGACAACACCTAAAATCTATCAATAATCAAACAGCCATCCGGCCCATTGTCAGTGCAAATGAATATCAGCTGATTCAGTCCTAATTGATGGCCTCCAAAAAGGTCTCATTGCCAAGGTGTGTGTCAAGACACATCTCATGATGGGTAAGAGCAAAGAGCTGTCTCAAGACCATCGCAAACGAATTGTTGCAAAACAATGATGGCATTGGTTACAGGCGCATATCAAAGCTTCTGAATGTTACAGTGAGCACGGTTGGGGCCATAATACATAAGTGGAAAGCCAAGCATCATTGCCTCGATCAGGTGCTCCTCGCAAGATTTCTGACAGAGGAGTGCAAAGAATAATCAGAAGAGTTGTCCAAGAGCCAAGGACCAGAGTTTCAAAAAGACCTGAAATTAGCAGGTACTGTTATCAAAGTGAGTAATGCACTCCGCCGCCATGGCCTGTATGGACACTCACCATGCAAGACCCCATTGCTGAAAAAAAATCATGTCAAAAGCTCGTTTAAAGTTTGCTGAACAACATTTGGACTGTTTAGATGGCAAAATGCACGCCACGTTTGGAGGAGATGGCACTGCAAATCACGCTAAAAACACCATACCAAAAGTTAAGTTGTACTGGTAAACTTCACATTATTGAAGAAAGATGAATGGGCAAATGTACCGAGACATTCTTGACAAATATCTGCTGCCATCTACAAGAATGATGAAAATGAAACGAGGGTGGACATTTCAGCAGGATAATGATCCAAAACATACTGCCAAAGAAACTCTCAATTGGTTTAAAAAAAATAAAGCTGCTATTACAGTAGAATGGGTGCATTTGGCCTAAAAAAAAAAAAAGTGCTTCAATGTAACAGACAATCGGCTATATTGGACGACCACCCGCCCCTATTAGTCCGTTCTATCGAGGTTCCACTGTATCGATGCATGTATGCATGCATGTATGCCTTTCTAGAGGTTACACTTTTTAGATCAGTTAAAAGTTTGTTTTTTTTCTTTCTATTTTTCTTCAAACAATAAGGTGTTGTGTATTCTCTGCGGGATATGATACTTTGGGAACACGACTGATTTAAAGTGTTTTTCCAGACCACTCCCTGAGCCGTCACTTTATCGTGGTGGAGGGGTTTGCGTGTCCCGATGATCCTGGGAGCTAAGTTGTCTGGGGCTTTATGCCCCTGGTAGGGTTACCCATGGCAAACAGGTCCTAGGTGAGGGACCATACAAAGTACGGCTCATGGACCCCTTATGAAGATGACTATAAATAGATCTAGGTTTCCCTTGCCCTGTGGCCGTAAGGTGATCGGTGCCTGTTGTGTGTAATCTCTGTCGCTGGCCGACACCAGCGGTAAGGGATTCCGTCAAGCTGAAAAAGGAGTCCTGTTGGGCCCTTTTGGCCTGTGGGCCTCTGGAGGCAGCTCATCTGTCCTGGCTGGCCAAGCGAAACACAGCTTTAGTGGTTGCTGGGGCAAAAACTCTGGCATTGTAAGAGTTTGGTGAGGTCATGGAGAACAACTTCAGAACGACTTTGAGGAAAATTCTGGTCCATCATCTGGTATCTTGGGGGGGGGGGAAGCGGTGCACCATCAACACTGTGTATGGTGGGGATGGAGCGCTGCTGACCTCAACTGCTGACGTTGTGAGTCGGTGGGCCGAATACTGTGAAGACCTGCTCAATTCCACCGACATACCTTCCCATAAGGAAGCAGAGTCTGGGGACTCCGAGGTGGGCTCTCCTATCTCTGGGGTTGAGGTCACCGAGGTGGTTAAAAAGCTCCTCGGTGGCAGGGCCCTGGAGGTGGATGAGATCCACCCAGAGTTCCTGATGGCTCTGGATGTTGTGGGGCTGTCATGGTTGACACGCCTCTTTCGCATTGCATGGACATTGAGGACAGTACTACTGGATTGGCAGACTGGGGAGGTGGTGCCCCCATTATATTTATTTTTTTACCTGTCCTGTTCAGCGGCATGCCTTGCAGAATGGTGCATCTGTATGCCTTTTGTGCTGGATCAGTTTTGCTGTGCAACAGTCAAATTAAATAACTAACCAAGAGAACAAGATGAGAGAGGACAGAAAAGGGTAGGACAGAACAGGATGCAGGAAATGAGCAAGGCGACTACTCACGAGTGGTGCGGTGGGATTCTTTTTAGTGTCTAAACACCTGTAAGAACCTGTGAGTTGATATGTTAGTATAACCTGCATTGTTATTAGTGGTCCCAGTACAAGCAAGTCTCTGTCTAAGTAGTGGCCAGAATAAAATAAGTGTCTGGAGTGTTTTCATTTCAATGAGTGCATATGTTTGATTTTGAATAGCCCATTTTATGTATACTATATTATGTAACGTGTGATGTAAGGAGTACTTTGAACTGGATTAGCTGTAAATTACTGTGTTTTTTTTTTGTCACTGAGAATGTATTTCTACAGATTTGTGCCCAGTACTCATTGTCAGTAAACACTGAGAGGTATTTTTCCCATTTTGCGATTGGTAAGTGTATAGAATTAGTAGTTGAGATTAATTTGTATACTTTTGAAAGGAGTTATTTGTTTTGTAGTTCTACTATTTTCTGAACAAAAACGGGTAGTTCTAAAATATTCAAGTCTGTTGAGAATCTTTTTGGGATTGTTGTTCTTACTTTAAAGTACTAAAGTTACCACCTCTAATTTGAAATTCTTGTCATAAGCTTTCACGTAACATGAATGCATTATTTTTGAATAAGTGATATAGGCGGTCAATTCCATTTTGTTCCCATGTGCTGCAGTAAAGTGGTATTTACTATCCAAATCCAAGATGGCACCTACCAGTGTGGTCGCCTCGGTAACGCGCTCTCTAGTATTGTTTTTGTTTTTGTGTTTTTCGTCCGTCTTTGGAGACCTTACACGACTCACTTACACAAGGGGAGACCTGCTAACCATTAAGGAGGCTACTCCGGACTTTCTGTCACCAACTTTCGCAAATCCGCTCAGTTTTTTCCCCGAGTTACTCACCGGAGCGGCGTCCGCGGTTTTCAGCGCATGGAGACGGAAGCGGCGCCACAGAGGGAAACGGGCCAGCATTCAGGTGAAACTCCGCAAGAGAGGACACAGATTGGCGTTCCCGTCGATCCACCTCGCGAATGTACGCTCCCTACCCAACAAAATGGACGAGCTTCATCTTCTGTTAAAGACCAGTAAAGACTTCGGACGTTCCGCGGCCATGTGCTTCACGGAGACCTGGCTTTGCGACGCTGTACCCGATGGCGCCGTCATGCTTCCCGGCTTCCACATTCATCGAGCGGACCGCGACATGGAATCATCGGGGAAAACAAAGGGCGGCGGGATATGCCTCTATATCAACGAAAAATGGTGTACGGACATCACAGAACCCAGCACACACTGCAGCCCGCATTTGGAGTCGCTATTTTTAAACTGTAAACCATTCTACTCGCCACGTGAGTTCGCATCATTCATACTGGCTGGAGTCTACATACCGACTCAAGCTAACGCTCGCCGAACAAGTCAACGAAATTGAAAAAAAACACCCGGACTCACCCCTCATTATTCTTGGGGACTTTAACAAAGCTGAACTCAACCACGAACTCCCTAAATACAAGCAGCACATCGACTGTCCTACCAGGGAAAATAATACTTTAGACCACTGCTACACTACGGTAAAAAACGCATACCGTGCTATACCTCGTGCAGCCCTGGGCTCGTCTGATCACTGCTTAATTCACTTAATACCGACGTACAGGCAATAACTTAAATGCGCGAAGCCTCCAGTGAAAACAGTGAAAAAGTGGACCAATGAAGCCAAGATGGAACTTCAAAGCTGTTGAGACTGCACAGACTGGAGTGTCTTTGAAAATTCAGCTGGCAGCCTGGATGAATATACGGACACTGTCACATCCTATATCAGTTTCTGTGAAGAGGTTTGTGTACCAACAAAATCATTTCGCACATTCAACAACAACAAGCCGTGGTTCACTGCTAAACTTAAGCAGCTTCGCCAAGCTAAGGAGGACGCATATCAGAGCGGGGACAGGGCCCTGTATAATCGAGCTAGAAAGCAGCTGACTAAAGAAATTAACATTGCAAAGAGGAACTATGCAGCAAAGTTGGAAAAACAGTTTAGCGCAAACGACTCTAAATCAGTCTGGCATGCATTCCAATCGCTGACTCATTACAAGCGACGATCCCCCCAAGTTGAGAACAATAGCACACTAGCCAACGACTTGAATACCTTCTACTGCAAATTTGAAAAGGACAGTGTCACACCACATACCCACCCGGCCGCACCCGTGACCACAATCACACCTCTGACTTCTGCGTTAACCATCCATGAACAGGATGTGAGACGCATCTTCAAACAACAAAAGATTAACAAAGCGGCAGGCCCAGACCATGTGTCCCCATCCTGCCTCAAAGTCTGCGCGGACCAGCTCGCTCCATTCTTCACTCAGATCTTCAATAGATCTCTGGAAATGTGCGAAGTTCCATCCTCTTTCAAACGCTCCACCATCATTCCAGTCCCCAAGAAACCTGCAATCTCGGATCTGAATGACTACAGGCTTGTTGCTTTGACATCTGTGGTCATGAAGACCTTTGAACGTCTCGTGCTGGACCATCTCAAGAGTGTCACAGGTCCCCTGCTGGACCCCCTGCAGTTTGCCTACCAAGCGAACAGGTCTGCGGATGATGCAGTCAACATGGGACTGCACTTCATCCTAGAACACCTCGACAGCGCAGGGACCTACGCGAGGATCCTGTTCGTGGACTTCAGCTCAGCGTTCAACACCATCATCCCTGAACTCCTTTCATCCAAGCTTCTCCAGCTCAGCGTCTCACCTGCCATCTGCCAGTGGATTTACAGCTTTCTGACGGGCAGGACACAGCAGGTCAGGGTGGGGGAGGCCACCTCATCCAGACGCAGCATCAGCACTGGGGCGCCCCAAGGTTGTGTCCTCTCTCCGCTGCTCTTCTCTCTCTACACGAACGACTGCACCTCAGCGAATCCGACTGTCAAACTCCTGAAGTTTGCAGATGACACCACTGTCATCGGCCTCATCAAGGACGGTGACGAGTCTGCATATCGACAGGAAGCGGAGTGGCTGGAGTTGTGGTGCGGCCGACACAACCTGGAGCTGAACACGCTCAAGACTGTAGAGATGATCGTGGACTTCAGGAGGCATCCTTCGCCACAGCTGCCCCTCACGTTGTCCAGCTGCCTTGTGTCAACCGTCGAGACCTTCAAGTTCCTGGGAATTACAATCTCTCAGGACCTGAAGTGGGCGACCAACATCAACTCCGTCCTCAAAAAGGCCCAGCAGAGGATGTACTTCCTGCGGCTTCTGAGAAAGCACGGCCTCCCACCAGAGCTGCTGAGACAGTTCTACACAGCGGTCATCGAATCAGTCCTGTGTTCTTCCATCACAGTCTGGTTTGGTGCTGCTACAAAAAGGGACAAACTCCGACTGCAACGGACAATCAAAACTGCTGAAAGGATTGTCGGTACCCCCCTAACCACCATTGAGGACTTGCACGCTGCCAGAACTAAGACATGGGCGTGCAAAATCCTCTCGGACCCTCCGCACCCCGGTCACCAGCTCTTCCAGCTCCTTCCCTCAGGTAGGCGCTACCGATCAATGCAAACTAGAACTAGTAGACATTCCAACAGCTTCTTCCCTCTTGCGATCAACTTCTTAAACACCTAACCTATAATTCCATTACAACAAGCTGGCAATTTTTTGACTTGAGTTCGTTGTCACATTTCTGTGGGGCCAATTATGTATTACTTGTGCACTCACTGTAGTTGTCTCGCCATGCTGCACTATTTGCATATACTGGCCACTCATGCCAGAGTAGCATCTGCCCCATTTGCACACTGATTGAGGAGTATCTGTAACATTTGCACAACCAACATTGTCCCAGATTATCGCACTACTCGTCACTTTAAACCGCATACACTCCTTGAAGTCTCAGCGCCCTTTGCACAATGGTCATTGCACCGGACTATTGCAATATTAGTCATTCGAACTGCTCTAAGTGCTAGAGGACAATTGTTTTTTGTCAATGTCTTTATGTCTCCAAAGTGTTCTGTAAATTGACTGTCTGTTGCACTAGAGCGGCTCCAACTACCGGAGACAAATTCCTTGTGTGTTTTGGACATACTTGGCAAATAAAGGTGATTCTGATTTTGTTAATCTCAAAATCGGGATTGTGCCAGATTGAGGAGGAATGATATGGTGCTGACTAAGATTGTGTGGTTTCTAGACTTTTCTACCAAGATGATAAAGTGTCTGCAATAATCGGATTCTTAAAACAATTGTGGCGTTTGAGACTTGTGCTGATAAATGGGAGGTCTGGAAGTTTGGTGCTTTGGTCCAGGATGACCAGTGGGGAGTTTTATCATTGCTTCCATTGATTCACATGCTAAAGCTAGGCTCTTTGCTGAACAAAATGGATGAGCTGCTTCTCACATGGCCCAACAAGGACTTTGTACATTTTGTCACTCATTACTTTACAGAAACTTAAAAGCATCCCTGACCAGCTGCCTGGCTTCCAACTTCACTAAGCAGACCAGTTTATGGAGCATGCATGAAAAAAAAAGTTGGTGGAATATGCTTCTCGTTGCCATCTTTATATTTTTTGTCCAGAGTGGGACTCAAACCTGTGTTCTCAGACTCCAAAGCCCAAGTACGTACATACTAACCTCCTGCTGCTCAATCTTTGTCGGCAATATTACATTGATACGGCAATATTAAAGGGATAGATCACCTGTCAGTAACTGACCATAGTCTTACAACTGCTCTCAATACAATTTAAAAGGCCCATAAACCTGAAACAAAACATTGTAGTATAGTCTAGGGACAAAGCAGAGGAGCTTAAAGGGTGCTTTCTCCATACGGAATGTGAAATTTTCTTTGTCAATCACTGCCCATGTTTCTTTCGGTGTTAACTCTAATGAAGACATTCTTTCAATATGTGTGTTACTCGAAAACGGACGCTATAGTGCTTGGTTACTTTGAACTTTGCTTGTGGCGAACGGGAGTGACGTCATAACACGCTGTGATCGCAACATGGTGGAAGGGGACAACAGACTTTTTTCATTTACAACTGCTTCAGGCAACAAAGAGCAAGGATGTTTCATGTCTTCATGTTTTTTGGTTTGTATGTTTTTTAATTTTTTTTAAATTGTATTGTTATTTTGTAACAGTGGACTCTTGGAAAAGTAATTTCAGCCTGCTGTATGCTCCACATACACTATTTTGCCAAAAGTATTCGCTCAACCGCCTTGACTCACATATGAATTTAAAGTGACATCCCATTCCTAATCCTTAGGGTTCAATATGACGTCGGTTCAACCTTTGCACCTATAACAGCTTCAAAGGTTCCCAATATTTTGGACAATTCCATGCTCCCAACTTTGTGGAAACAGTTCTTCCATTTCCAACATGACTGTGCACCACTGCACAAAGCAAGGTTGATAAAAACATGGATGACAGTCTAGTGTGGAGGAACTTGATTGGCCTGGACAGAGTCGTGATCTCAACCCGATAGAACACCTTTGGGATGAATTAGAGCGGCGACTGAGAGCCTTCTTGTCCAACACCAGACCTTGACCTCACAAATGCGCTTCTGGAAGAATGGTTAAAAATTCCCACAAACACACTCCTAAACCTTGTGGAAAGCCTTCCCAGAAGAGGTTAAGCTGCTATAGCTGCTCAGGGTGGACCAACGTCATATTGAACCCTATGGATTAGGAATGGGATGTCAATTATGTTCATACGTATGTGAGTCAAGGTAGGTGAGCAAATACTTTTGGCAATATAAACAAACTTTATATAGGTTCATATATTAGTACATGGATTATAGATTGAATAAATAAACAAAAGTGGTCATTCTGCAGGTGTTCCATGTTCTAAAAGATACCAATCTCCAAATGATAGCAGGTGAGTTGCAGCTCAAGGAGCAGGAAGAACAGGAACAGGGGTGTCACTTATCAAAAAGTGTGTAGGATTCTTACTAAATGTCTATGTACCCACAAAAGCTGAAAATGGAGTACAACCAAAATCCTGTTGTGACAAAATTACTTTAAATACCTTTATAAGTTTATTTAGCCTTTGTCCAGTTAACTTTGCTTAGACAGCCATTCTGTGTAAAGCTTTGTCGGACCAGCAAGCTTTTGCTTTGTCTAAAAGATAAGACAGCTGCTTGCTGCACAGGCTGTACAAGCTGGTGTGTGAATATCTTTCATGGGAAATTACTGGATCTGACTAAAATAACTCCTTAATCTGTGTTTTTGGAGACTCTGGCTCAGAGTGTGCTGGGGGAAGCAGGCATGTAGCATCTTTGCTTGCTCTGCTCCTATCTTCACCCCTCCTTTATTCCTCACGCCCTCTTTTCAGACCCGCTCTCTCTCTCTCTCTCTCTAAATATGTAAAATAGCTCTTTGTAATATAAAAAAATCATAAAGACAAGCTTGTTTTCTTAATTATTCTGCAAAAGAGGAATTTCGAACACAAATGTGATGATGGGGATGGGATCCTAGGAGTGATTGCCTATCCAGGGGACCCGGGAGTGATTGATCATCCGGGACCAATACACGGGTCCTGCCTCCATCCAAAGAATTAGGACGGGGTGCTGCCGAGGCCCTGGATGTCGGCTATCACCTCACCATCAAAACAGACCTGTGCTGTTCTCAAACAAACAACAAAGAATTACAGAAAAGAAAATGTTACTTCCCCCACCCTGAGCCATCACTTTATCGTGGTGGAGGGGTTTGTGTGTCCCAGTGATCCTAGGAGCTAAGTTGTCTGGGGCTTGACACCACTGGTAAGGTCACCCATGGCAAACAGCTCCAAGCTGAGGGACAAGACAAAGCACGGCTCAATGACCCCTTATGATGATGAACATACACTGACCTCAGTTACCCTTGCCCGGACGCGGGTCACCGGGGCCCCCCTCTGGAGCCAGGCCTGGAGGTGGGGCTCGAATGCGACAGTGACAGTGTGAATGTGAGTGTGAATGGTTGTCCGTGTCTATATGTGCCCTGCGACTGACTGGCAACGAGTTCAGGGTGTAGTCCGCCTTTCGGCCGAAGTCCACTGGGGTAGGCTCCAGCGCCCCGCGACCCAAACCAGGATAAGCGATGTTGAAGATGGATGGATGGATGGATGGATGGATGGAGTTGCCCATGCTGAGAGGCGCCGAGCAGGTGTGGGCATACTTATTGCCTCCCGACTGGGTGCCTGTACATTGTGGTTTACCCCGGTCGACGAGAGGTAGCTTCCCTCCGCCTTCAGGTGGGGGGACAGATCCTGACTGTTGTTTGTCCCTATGCACCAAACAGCAGTTCAGAGTACCCACCCTTTTTAGAGTCCTAGGAGGGCATGCTGGAGAGCACTCCCGCTGGGGACTCCACGTTCACGTGGGCAATGACAGTGAGACCTGGAGGGGTGTGATTGCCTCCCACCCGGCCAGAACCCAAGTGGTGTTCTGTTATTAGAATCAGAAACATCTTTATTTGCCAAGTATGTAAAAAACACACTAGGAATTGGTCTCCGGTAGTTGGAGGAGCTCTAGTATGACAACAGACAGCCATTTTGATAAAAAACGAGTGGACCATGTTTCGTTCCACCATTGTTGAGATGGCCGACCGGATCTGTGGCTGTAAGGTTGTCGATGCCTGGCGTGGCGGCAACTCCGAACCTGTTGGTTGATACCAGCAGTAAGGGATAGCGTCAAGTTGAAGAAGGAGTCCTATCATGCCTTTTTGGCCTGTGGGACTCTGGAGGCAGCTGATGGGTACATGCTGGCTAACCAAAAGGCAGCTTTGGTGGTCGCTGAGGCAAAAACCTAGGCTTGAGAGGAATTCGGTGAGGCCATGGAGAATGACTCCCGGGCGGCTTCGTGGAAACTCTGGTCCACTATCCGGCATCTCAGGTGGAGGAAGCGGTGTACCGCCAACACTGTGTAAGGTGGGGATGGGGCGCTGCTGACCTCAACTCGGGACGTTGTGAGTCGGTGGTCCGAATACTTCGAAGACCTCCTCAATTCCATCCACACACCTTCCCATGAGGAAGCAGAGCGTGGGGACTCTGAGGTGTGCTCTCGTATCTCCGGGTTTGAGGTCACCAAAGCGGTTAAATAGCTCCTCGGTGGCAGGGCCTCGGGGGTGGATGAGATTCAAAAGTTGCAGAAAAATGGGTGTCAGAGCAGATTGTCCATTATTTAAACAGCAGCTCCCCCTCTCTCCACGCCATGCAGTTTGGTTTCAGATCCAAGCATTCCACTGAAATGGCTACATGCCTCTTCATTGAGAAAATTAAATCTTCTCTCGACAAGGGTGGAGTTGTAGGGGCGGTGTTCTTGGACCTCAGGAAAGCTTTCGATACAGTAAATCACTCTGTTCTTCTTACCAAGCTCTCAAAATGTAACTTCTCTCGCAAAGCTGTGAGCTGGATTGAATCATATCTGCATGACCGAACACAATCTGTATCAGTTAACAACTGCAGATCAGAGTCTCTTAGGCTAACCTCTGGAGTCCCTCAGGGATCAATATTAGGCCCCCTTTTATTTAGTCTTTATAGCAACGATTTGCCCACTGTTTGTTCTGAAGCAGAGTGCGTAATGTATGCAGACGACACGGTTTTCTTTGTTCATGGTCGCTCCAAAGATACTGTTGCTGCTAAACTCACTAATACAATTTCCTGTGTCACAACTTGGTTGCAGGAGTGCTGTCTACAGCTAAACGTTTCTAAAACTGTAGGCATGTATTTCACTAAAACAAATAGAGTATCACCTGACCCCGACATACTTGTCAATGGAGAAAAAAATGCAAATTGTCAGCCAATACAAATATATTGGGTTAATAATAGATTCACAGCTTTCCTTTAAAGCCCATATTGACAAATTGTTTAAAAATATCAAATTAATCCTCGCAAATTTTCGTGCAATTCGAAATGAAATGTCAACTGAAGCCGCAAAAACTTACTTACATTCAATGATTCTTAGTCACTTTAACTATTGCATAACCAGTTGGTCCCAGGCTGGTCAGAATGCAAAAAAACCATTGGAAGTTTTGTACAAACAAGTAATTAAAGTGATGGATAAAAAACCAAGGCATTATCATCACTGCGCAATTTTAAAAAAATACAGTCTTTTAAACTGGGACAGTCTTCACATATTTGCAGATTTAAATTTGATTTATAAAGTACTGCATGATTTGGCTCCAGCTCCTCTGGCTGAGTTCATCAGCCATAGAAACAGCTCTGAGCGTGTCACTCGAGGCTCTGTCAGAGGTGACTGTCTCATTCCTCTGCGCAGGAGCACTTTCAGTAAGTCACCCTGGTCAGTGAGGAGCGCTGGTGAGTGGAACTCAGTACCTGAGGAGGTTGAACTGCTTACAACATACAAGGCCTTCACAAAAAAACTGAAAATGTGGCTAGTTAACATCTA
Source organism: Phyllopteryx taeniolatus (assembly GCF_024500385.1). Taxonomy (NCBI): domain Eukaryota; kingdom Metazoa; phylum Chordata; class Actinopteri; order Syngnathiformes; family Syngnathidae; genus Phyllopteryx; species Phyllopteryx taeniolatus. The sequence continues at coordinate 9,186,188 of NC_084518.1, forward strand.
TAGCTGCCAACACTAAAAGACAAGTATGTTATGATGGGTTTTTTTGTTATGATCAAATGATTTATGGTTAATAGTATACTATACTATCTCTTAATAGTATAGTAAGTCTTTGATTATGTATCCTGTATTATATTGTCTTGTAGATGTATTTTACTGTTTTTTTACATCATGGCCAGGGGACTACAGATGAAAACTAGCCTTCTGGCTAATTCTGTCTTTTTAACCATGTGTATTTCATGTGTTTTATAAAATTGCATTGTCCCCTTTCAAATAAACTGATTAATAATTAATAATAATCCGCCCGGATTTCCTGAAGGCTCTGGATCTTGTGGGGCTGTCCTGGTTGACACGCCTCTGCAACATCGCATGGGTATCGGGGACAGTACCTCTGGATTGGCTGGCCGGGGTGGTGGTCCCCCTTTTTAAGAAGGGGGACCGGAGGGTTTGTACAAACTATAGGGGGATCACCGGTCCCGGTCACCAGCTCTTCCAGCTCCTTCCCCCAGGAAGGCGCTACCGATCAATGCAAACTAGAACTAGCAGACATTCCAACAGCTTCTTCCCTCTTGCAATCAACTTCTTAAACACCTAACCTACAATTCCATGACAACATGCTGGCAATTTTTCTGTCTCGAGTTTGTTGTCACATTTCTGTGGGGCCAATTATACATTACTCGTGCACTCACTGTAGTGGTCACGCCACGCTGCACTATTTGCATATCTGTTGTTGACCAATACTGGCCACTCATGCCAGAGTAGCATCTGCTCCATTTGCACACTGACTGAGGAGTATCTGCAACATTTGCACAATCAACATTGTCCCAGATTATCCCACTACTCGCTTGAAGTCTCAGCGCCCTTTGCACTATGGTCATTGCACCGGACTATTGCAATATTAGTCTTTCGAACTTTCGAACTAAGTGCTAGAGGACTTTGCATCTTTTTGCACAATTGTCAAAAAAAATAAAATAAAAAATGTACCGGCATTACCAGATAACTAGCAACCCTTTACTGCTCAGTGACTGTTTTTTGTCAATGTCTTTATGTCTCAAAAGTGTTCTCTGTCAATTGACTGTCTGTTGTCGTACTAGAGCAGCTCCAACTACCGGAGACAAATTCCTTGTGTGTTTTTTGGACATACTTGGCAAATAAAGATGATTCTGATTCTGACACTTTTCAGCCTCCCTGGTAAGGGAGGCTCCTCAGATTCAGGAGGAGCAGTGTGCCTTTCGTCCTGGCCATGCAACGCTCGGCAGGGTCCTTGAGGTTGCGTGGGAGTTCGCCAACCAGTCTACATGTGTTTTGTGGACTTGGAGAAGGCATTCGACCGTGTCTCTTAGGGAGTCCTGTGGGCGGTGCTCCGGGAGTATGGGGTACCGACTCGCTGATACAGGCTCTTTGATCCCTGTACAACCGGGGTCAGAGTTTGGTCTGCATTGTCGGTAGTACGTCCAATTCATTTCAAGTGAGAGTTTGACTCCGCCAAGGCTGGCCTTTGTCACCGATTCTGTTCATTACCTTTATGGACAGAGTTTCTAGGTGCAGCCAGGGTGTTGAGGAGGTCCAGTTTGATTACAACAGTATCACATCGCTGCTTTTTGCAGATGATGTGGTTCTGACGGCTTCATCAAGCCGTGATCTTCAACTCTCGCTTGAATGGTTTGCAGCAGAGTGTGAAGCAGCTGGGATGAAAATCAAGACCTCCAAATCTAAGACCAAGTCAGAAAAGAGTGGCGTGCTCTTCCCTGACCCAAGTGGAGGAGTTCAAGTACCTCGGGGTCTTGTTCACAAGTGAGGGAAGAATGGAGCGGGAGATCGACAGGCGGATTGGTGCAGTGTCTGCTGTGATGCGGACTCTATCAGTCTGTCGTGGTGAGGAAGGAGCTAAGCAACTAAGCTAAGTTCTCGATTTTCCGGTCGATCTACCTTCCTACCCTCACCTATGGTCACGAGCTGTGGGTCGTGACCGAAAGAACAAGGTTGAGGATACAAGCAGCCGAATGAATTTCCTCCACAGGGTGTCGGGGTCCCCCCCCCTATCGAGATAGGGTGAGAAGCTCGGTCATCCGGGAGGGTCTCAGAGTCAAGCTGCTGCTCCTCTGCATCGAGAGGAATCAGATGAAGGGCATCTGGTTATGATGCCTCTCGGTCTTTCTCCCGGCTAAGCAAGAGCTACATAGGTTCACGCATCACATCTTTGCATCCAACGCCACCTCCTCCACCTACGCTCCCGAATCCCTCCTCTCCTTCTGCAACAGATGACTGGGAATCATCAGCCTGGCAACGCTTAATCATAATGAGGCTGAATACTTCTTTTCCTTTCGGCTTGTCCCTTTAGGGGTCGCCACAGCGTGTCATCCTTTTCCATGTAAGCCTATCTCCTGCATCCTCCTCTCGAACACTAACTGCCATCATGTCTTCCCTCATGACATCCATCAACCTTCTCTTTGGTCATGCTCTAGCTCTCGTCTGGCAGCTCCATCCTCATCATCCTTCTACCAATATACTCACTATTTCTCCTCTTGATGTGTCCAAACCATCGAAGTCTGCGCTCTCTAACTTTGTCTCCAAAACATCGAACCTTGGCTGGCCCTCTGATAAGCTCATTTCAATTTTATCCAACCTGGTCACTCGAGAGCGAACCTCTACATCTTCATTTCCGCCACCTCCAGCTCTGCTTCCTGTTGTCTCTTCAGTGCCACTGTCTCTAATCCATACATCAGGGCTGGCCTCACCACTGTTTCATAAACTTTGCCCTTCATCCAAGCAGAGACTCTTCTGTCATATAACACACCTGACACCTTCATCCACCCGTTCCAACCTGCTTGGACCAGTTTCTTCACTTCCTGACCACACTCACCATTGGTCTGGACGGTTGACCCCAAGTATTTAAAGTCCTCCACCCTTGCTATCTCTTCTCCCTGTAGCCTCACTCTTCCCCCACCCCTCTCATTAATGCACATATATTCTGTTTACTTCGGCTAATCTTCATTCCTCTGCTTTCCAATGCATGCCTCCATCTTTCTAACTGTTCCTCCACCTGCTGCCTGCTTTAACTGCAGATCACAATGTCATCTTTAAACATCATGGTCCACGGGGATACCAGTCTAACCTCATCTGTCAGCCTCTCCATCACCACTGCAAACAGGAAGGGGCTCAGGGCTGATCCCTGATGCAGTCCCACCTCAATCTTAAATTTGTCTGTCACACCGACAGCACACCTCACCACTGTTCTGCTGCCCTCGTACATGTACTGTATTATTCTAACATACTTCTCTGCCACTCCAGACTTCCACATTCAGTACCACAGTTCCTCTCTGGGTACTCTGTCATAGGCTTTCTCTAGAATCAGAATCAGAATCATCTTTATTTGCCAAGTATGTCCAAAAAACACACAAGGAATTTCCATCCATCCATTTTCTGAGCCGCTTCTCCTCACTAGGGTCGCAGGCGTGCTGGAGCCTATCCCAGCTGTCATCGGGCAGGAGGCGGGGTACACCCTGAACTGGTTGCCAGCCAATCGCAGGGCACAAACTAACAACCATTCGCACTCACAGTCATGCCTACGGGCAATTTAGAGTCTCCAATTAATGCATGTTTTTGGGATGTGGGAGGAAACCGGAGTGCCCGGAGAAAACCCACGCAGGCACGGGGAGAACATGCAAACTCCACACAGGCGGGGACGGGGATTGAACCCCGCACCTCAGAACTGTGAGGCTAACGCTCTAACCAGTCGCCCACCGTGCCGCCACAAGGAATTTGTCTCCGGTAATTGGAGCCGCTCTAGTACGACAACAGACAGTCAATTGACAGAGAACACTTTTGAGACATAAAGACATGCACAATGTTGATTGTGCAAATGTTGCAGATACTCCTCAGTCAGTGTGCAAATGGAGCAGATGCTACTCTGGCATGAGTGGCCAGTATTTGTCAACAACAGATATGCAAATAGTGCTGCGTGGTGAGACTACTACAGTGAGTGCACGAGTAATATATAATTGGCCCGAGAGAAATGTGACAACAAACTCAAGACAAAAAGACAAAAAATTGCCAGCATGTTGCAATGGGTAGGTTGTAGGTTAGGTGTTTAAGAATTTGATTGCAAGTGGGAAGAAGCTGTTGGAATGTCTGCTAGTTCTAGTTTGCATTGATCGGTAGCGCCTACCTGAAGGAAGGAGCTGGAAGAGCTGGTGACCGGGATGTGGAGGGTCAGAGAGGATTTTGCACGCTCTTGTCTGAGTTCTGGCAGCATGCAGGTCCTCAAGGGTCGGTAGGGGGGTACCGACAATCCAGCAGTTTTGATTGTCCGTTGCAGTCGGAGTTTGTCCTTTTTTGTAGCAGCACCAAACCAGACTGTGATGGAAGAACACAGGAATGATTCGATGACCGCTGTGTAGAACTGCCTCAGCAGCTCCTGTGCCAGGCTGTGCTTTCTCAGAAGCCGCAGGAAGTACATCCTGTGCTGGGCCTTTTTGAGGACGGAGTTGATGTTGATCGCCCACATCAGGTCCTGAGAGACTGTCTACAAAGACACAATGTAGCTCCTTCTGACCTTCTCTGTACTTTTCCATCAACATCCTCAAGGCAAATAATGCATCTGTGGTACTCTTTCTTGGCATGAAACCATTCTGTTGCTCGCAAATACTCACTTCTGTCCCGAGTCTAGCCTCCACTACTCTTTCCCATAATTTCATTGTGTGGCTCATCAACTTTATTCCTCTATAGTTCCCACAGCTCTGCACATCGGCCTTGTTCTTAAAAATGGGCACCAGCACACTTTTCCTCCATTCCTCAGGCATCTTCTCACGCGCTAATTCTAGCGAATTCTATCGAACAAGCTGGTCAAAAACTCCACAGCCACCTCTCCTAGATTCTTCCATACCTCCACAGGAATGTCATCAGGACCAACTGCCTTTCCATTTTTCATCCTATTTAATGCCTTTCTAACTGACCCCTTACGAATCATTGCCACTTCCTGGTCCACCACACTTGCCTGTTCTACTCTCCCTTCTCTCTCATTTTCCTCATTAATCAACTCCTCGAAGTATTCTTTCCATTCATCTAGCATACTACTGGCACCAGTCAACATATTTCCATCTCTATCCTTAATCACCCTAATCTGCTGCACATCCTTCCCATCTCTATCCCTCTGTCTGGCCAATAGATCCTATTCTCCTTCTTTAGTGTCCAGCCTGTCATCATATGCCTCTTGTTTTGCCTTTGCCACCTCTACCTTTACCCTATGTTGCATCTCAATGTATTCATTTCGCCTCTTCTCGGTCCACTTCTTCTTAGCTGACCCTTTTCCTTGTATGATTTCCTGTACCACCAAGTCTCCTTCTCTCCTTTCTTGCCAGAAGATAAACCAAGTACTCTCCTGTCTGCCTCTCTGATCACCTTGGCTGCAGTGGTCCAGTCTTCTGGAAGCTCCTCCTGTCCACCGAAAGCCTGTCTCTCCTCTTCCCGAAAGCTGCACAACACTCGTCCTGTCTCAGCTTCCACCACATAGTTCTCTGCTCTGCTTTTGTCTTCCTAATCTTCCTCCCCACCACCAGTCATTTTACACACCACCATCCTATGCTCTCTAGCCCACACTCTCCCCTACCACTACCTTACAGTCGGTAACCTCCTTCAGATAACATCGTCTGAACAAGATGTAATCCATCTGCGTGCTTCTACCTCCGCTCTTGTAGGTCGCCCTATGTTCCTGCCTCTTCTGGAAAAAAGTGTTCACAGCCATTTGCATCCTTTTTGCAAAGTCTACCACCATCTGTCCCTCTAAGTTCCTTTCCTGGATGCCGTACTTACCCATCACTTCTTCATTGTCCATTACCATCTGCACCAATCACAACTCTCTCTCTGTCTGGGATCCTGAGAACTACTTCGTCTAGCTCCTTCCAGAATTTATTTCACCTCTAGGTCACATCCTACCTGTGGGGCATAGCCACTAATCATATTATACATAACACCCTCAATTTCAAGTTTCAGCCTCATCACTCGATCTGATACTCTTTTCACCTCCAAGACATTCTTAGCCAACTCCTCTTTTAAAATAACTCCGACTCCATTTCTCTTCCCATCTACACCATGGTAAAATAATTTAAACCCTGCCCCGAAACTTCTAGCCTTACTGCCTTTCCACCTGGTCTCCTGGACACACAATCTATCAACCTTTCTCCTAATCATTATATCAACCAACTCCAGAGATTTTTCTGTCATAGTCCCAACATTCAAAGTCCCCACATTCAGTTCTTGGCTCTGTGCGTTCCTCTTCTCTTTCTGCCGAAGAACCCGCTTTCCACCTCTTCTTCTTCTTCGTCTTCGACTTCGACCCACAGTAGCTGAATTTCCACCGGCGCCCTGCAGGACATTGTTATCCCGGGCCACGACCGATCCGGTATGGAATTCTTTTGCTGAACGCTCATATTTGTTTGGCAAAGTTTTAAGCCGATGCCCCTCCTGACGTAACCCTCTGCATTTATCCGGGCTTGGGACCGGCCTACAGTTTGCACTGGCTTGTGCCCCCCATAGGGCTGCATTGATAATGAAGCTGACTATGGTTGAATAAATTGCCTCTATGAAACTGACACGTGCACTTCCATAACTCAGCCGAAGATGATGACCTCTCCAGAATGCTGGGTGGGGGATAGAGCCCCTTCGCCTGTGGTTTTGTATAAATTGCCATTGCCATAGTTAATTTTATTAATGTGTGTGTCAATGCTTGCACTTTTGACAGTCGACAAGATTTTGAACCTTACAAGATGTGACACCTATGATGAGTTTGTTGTTACATGCGACACTGCTATCACTTCCTATGGTGTGAAAATAACTATCAGACAGCAATTGTGTGTGGCCTTGGAATGTTCTCAATACAACCTGTAATTGTTAAGACTTCACAGATTGTATGCACCCTGTCTTCCCCCCTCTTTTGGAAAGATGAATGTGTGTGGAGCCGGAAAGGGAAAGTACAGAGAACTAGGTTCCTCTACATCCATGTGGCACGTTCTCAAACTTGAGCTCATTGGCAACTTCACATATATAACTTGTTTCCTCCTTTCCTCCTTAACCTTGACCTAAACTTCTTTTCTTACTTCTGCCCCCTGTACCACCTAAACCAAATTTATTGTGCCTGCATAGTCCTTAGTAATTTTGTTTACTTGATTAATTTATGTGATTGTTTATTAAGAGGGGGGTTTCTTGTCACAAAATTACTTATAAAACATTTATAAGTTTATTTCTTCAGTGCAACTTTGCTAAGACAGTCATTCTGTGTTATCCTTGCAAGCTTTTATTTTGTCGACAAAATAAGACAGCTGCTTGCTGCACTGGCTGTACTAGCTGGTGTGTGAATCTCTCTCATGGGAAATTACTGGATCTGACGAAAGGAACCTCAATCTGTGTTTTTGGGTCTTCTGACGGTCCTGTAATTAAAAAGCTATCTGAACTTGACATCGCTCTTTGGGAGTAAACGATAAAGTTGATAATTAAACAGGAGTTAAGACTAGTTCTGATCTTTAAAACACCTTTATAAATCACAAAACTATTCATTACTATTGATGAAAGCAGAAAACACAGATTATTTTACCATGTCTACGTCTGAAGGGGACGGGATGTCAGAGTCAGAGGTACACGTACTCGAATAATTGATGTTAGTAAGTCTAATTACATTACTAATAAATACACAGATTTTTGGAAATGATGAAGTAAGCATTTGTTGAAGATGCATGTAGTCATAAAATGTCACTGGCATAATAGATACTGTGGATACGGAAAGTATTCAGACCCCCTTAAATTTTTCACTTTGTTATATTACAGCCATTTGCTAAATCATTTAAGTTCATTTTTTCCCTCAACACATTGACACATTAATTTTTTTTGTAACTTGTCCAGATCTGTGCCTTTCCACAATTCTGTCTCTGAGCTCTTCGGGCAGTTCCTTCGACCGCATGATTCTCATTTGCTTTGACATGCACTGTGAGCTGTAAGGTCTTATATAGACAGGTGTGTGGCTTTCCTAATCAAGTCCAATGAGTATAATCAAACACAGCTGGACTCCAATGAAGGTGTCGAACCATCTCAAGGACGATCAGAAGAAATGGACAGCACCCGAGTTAAGTACATGAGTGTCACAGCAAAGGGTCTGAATACTTATGGCTGTGTGATATTTCAGTTTTTCTTTTTTAATAAATCTGCAAAAATTTCAACAATTCAGTTTTTTTTTTTGTCAATATGGGGTGTTGTGTCTACATTAATGAGGGGGGGGGGGAATGATTTTAGCAAATGGCTGCAATATAAAGCGTGATAAAGGGGTCTGAATACTTTCAGTAACCACTGTATATTGTTAAAACTCAGGTGTAAGAAACATTTAAGTCATATATTTGCAATTACCAAATATAAAATAAAAAATATTTATTATTATAAAATACTGATTTTAAAAGTTGAGGAGGTAAAAGTCAAAAACCCTAAAACCTTGAATAATATTCTATTAGTAAGGACCTATGCGCATCCAGCATGTGTGAGGAAAATTACTAAACATTAGTTTGTTGTTAAATGATGCTTTTCGTGTTTACAGCAGCAACGTAATGTATTATAATCTTATTGTAGACTTGTTTGACTTCTACGTCGATCTATCAAACTTACAGAAAAAAAAACTCGTTTTAAAAAATGCTGGTTATGTAAGCCTTGTTTAGCCTACACAGGGAGTAGTCTATCATAAAATTATGACCCCACTGTAATGACAATTTCCTGTTTAAATTCACACAGGGTGTGTCCGTGCAAGTTAAACGCCTTGTCGTATGACACCACTGTAACATTTTAGACATTTGCTCACCTGCCCTTCTTCTACGGTCAAGCCCCTCGCCACTCCCACTCCGGACGCTTGTCTGCCATCAGGTGTTGACACGGTAAGATCGCTACTTGCTACTTTTATCAGTACTATCAAAAAAAAAAAATCATCACACATCTATCAATATTATATATTATATATATATATATATATATATATATATATATAATATTGATAGATGTTGTCTGGACCTCAATATTATATATATATATATATATATATAATATTGATAGATGTGTGCATGGTGGACAACTGATAAGCACAGTGGTTCCGACACTTTTTTTGCAGCGCCCCCCTTTTGGAGATGACATTTTTTTCAGCGTCTCCCCGCCCCCCCCCACACAAACACAGTTTTTCAATAAATACCCATACGCTTAGCTTGCAAACATTATTCCTTGGGAATCAACAAAAACATGAACAACAAACATAACTCCAATAATGACTGCAGTGGTCACTTTTACAGTTGAGAAATTACACTGGCGAGTTTATGAAGCCACCAAGAATAAACAAAAACCTAAAAAAAAAATTTCTGTTAAAATTTAATGTCTTGAATTCCTGCAGTGGCTGGTGTGGGCTTGCTTTGTGCTGCAGATTTTTCTAATTGTGGACACAACTGTGAGACAGCCACTCGAAGTTGATTTTCAATGTCCGGTTTTGACCTGTATTTGGTCTTGATTGAGGCAACTGCAGAAAACCCTATCTCACACAAGTAGGATGTGGCGAAAGGCAGCAGTGTGGCCATGGCTCTCCTGCCTAGTAGTGAGTAGTCCTTTTCCACTCCAATCCAAAAGGCAGCCAGTGTCTTTGACTGAAACTGCAGTTTCAAAGCTGGATCAGAAGTGACATCAATAAACTGCTCCTCTTCTGCAGCGCTGAAGTCAGCAGCTGGTCTGGCATTGAAGGGGTCTCGGACCCAGTCATATTTTGCAGGATCTTGCTCTGGGAAGTATCTCCGGAAATGTTTTTGCAGAGATATGATTTTTGATGCATGTGGTCACTGTGTTTTGCAGCTTGTTGGCACTGATGAAGGATTTCAGGTTCTCAAAGGAATATATATTTCCATCGTTCACTCGCTGCTCCCACATCTCTAGTTTTCTAGTAAATAATGTGATTTTATCTGCCAGGTGTGGAAAGTGTGTGTTGGTACCCTGGATCTGCAGATTTAGTTCATTGAGTTTTTGAAAGATGTCACAGGTATGCGAGTTTCATGACAAAGTTGTTGTCTCTAAACTTGTGGGTAAGATCATTCCCCTCCTCCTCCAAGAATACTCGGATCTCATCCCGCAGTTCAAACACCCGGGATAAAACTTTCCCCCGTGACAGCCACAGAGACTCGCTGTGTAACAAAACTGCTGTGTGATCAGAGCCCAATGCGTCACAAAGTGAGGCAAAAATCCGGGCTTTGACGGGTCGTTTTAATGTAGTTCACTGTGGCAATGATGTCCGTCATTACATCGCTCAGTTCAGCGCTCAGCTGTTTGGACGCGAGCGCTTCTCTGTGGATAACGCAGTGAGTCTACTGCGCATCAGGACTAACGTGCTTGACAAGCGCTTGCAGGCCTCCTCATTTCCCAGCCATTGCCTGAGCCCCATCTGAGCAGATCCCCACACAGTCCTTCCAGTTCAGATCAGCCTTTTTCAGGTATGTATCTGCAATTGTAAACAACTCGTCTGCAGTTGCACTGTCGGTTACACATTCGCAAAAAAGCAAATCCTCCTTCAGGCCGTCATTATCAATGAATCTGACGCATGTGTAGCGATTACGTATGAAATAAAAATTGTAATTAATTTAGGATAAAATAATAAGCCGGGAGCAACGTTTGCGTTACTTCCGGTTTATCGTAAGTTTAATTTAATTGTTAAAAATCAAACTAATGTCTCGAAAAGGGCACCACGTCAAATTTTTCAAGTTTAACTTTAGGTGAAATGACGACAAACCTTTTTAAATCAGTCTCATGATCTGTAGGTTGCTCCACTGTACGACATTTTGAGTCCTAGGTTACAGAGGTTTACTTAAATTCGGAACACATAAAATACGACTACGAGTGGAATTTTATGGTATATTTAATGAAACACACAACTACAACAAGAAAATAACACTAAGGGTAAACGAAAGAAAGAAAATAAGGCCTACGAAAATGGAAATTAGGACATCGTGTGTGGTCACTGGGCTAAACTAAATGAACGCGTAATCGTTTAATGCATTGAGTCTGAGCGAGAGAATGCAAAATTGGGATTTTGTATGAAGCTAGTAATTTCCCCACAATTATTACACACTGATGTTGTACATCACAGTAAGGATTGCAGTGTCGACCCACAAACGCTGATCATCTGGTCTTTGGGGTGGGCTTTTTCCAGACCTCAAGCGGGGAAAAAAGCAGGTTCGGTTGAAGAAAACCAGATGCACAAAAATAAAAAGTAGGAGGAAAGGAAAGTTGTTGTCCCATTTGGGATGTGCTCATAACTTCCCTGCCAGTTGACCTGGTGTCGAGGCGAGCTCTGGCCCTCAGAGGCGTGCTGGATCCATCCGGGATGTTGGCAGCTGCTCTTTGAGGCCCCGCCGACCGATCGTGGGAAAGCGATCGGAGCGTCATGGTCGACTTCTTCGATCGAAAACGCCGCCAGCTTGGTTGCGGCGGGCGTTTGCGCACGTGGTGGCACCAGAGGTGCCCGAGGACAAAAAGGGAACAAAAGAAGGGGGAGGGTTGGCCGGAGGCCACCCAGCTGGCGAGCTACCAGCACAGAAGCAAAAAGAAGCCTCAACTCAGCTCAACTCTACTTCTCTGAGAAAGGTGTGAGTTTAGAGTTAAATACCCCAGGGGCGGGGCGTAGGAAGAGGGAGTGCAGACTTGGAGAAGACCATGTCCACCAGCCTGAATCTTGTCCACAAATTTGAGAAAATAGGTTTTAAAATAATAATCTCAAACACTCCCCAACTTTGTACTCTCACGCATAGAATCATTGTTTGAACTTTGGTCGTGGCAGATGGGTTGCTTATTGTTGATTTCAAATCATGAACAGCTTTCAAAATCATGCAGAGGACCTGTCAAAGTGAGAATGGGGACACAGACACCAAGGAATATTTGGAATATTTCTACAGTTTGCAAGGTATAAAAACAGACATTTTATCTTCTGTTAACAAACATCAAAGGCACGGCCACAAGTTTTGCTTGCAGTTCCTCTCAACGACAGTGGGTGGCGCCTCACGCGCATGGGTGAATATTAACTACATAGTCTGCTTGAAGGGAGTGTCCCTCCAATCTTTTGGTCGGGGAAGGAGTCTTTTGAAGACAGGAATCAAGATTTGTCGGGAAGCTGCTAATTAGGTTAAGGTCCAGTTGACGTACACCAGGCATTGTCCTAGTCGCCGTCTCACAGCAGGGCAGCGTGGAGGAGTGGGAGTTCTCAGGTAGTCACGAGTCTCTGTGACACCTCAAAGTTGCATGTCCGCTACATATCCCATATAAAGTTCGGCTCGATGGGTGGTTTCGGCGACGTCTCCTTGGAAGGCGGGACAGTTTGGCAGGTACACACAGCAATGCAGTTACCAGAGTACAACATTAGTGCATACCATCCATCCATCCATTTTCTGAGCCGCTTCTCCTCACTAGGGTCGCGGGCGTGCTGGAGCCTATCCCAGCTGTCATCGGGCAGGAGGCGGGGTACACCCTGAACTGGTTGCCAGCCAATCGCAGGGCACATACAAACAAACAACCATTCGCACTCACAGTCACACCTACGGGCAATTTAGAGTCTGCAATTAATGCATGTTTTTTTTGGGATGTGGGAGGAAACCGGAGTGCCTGGAGAAAACCCACGCAGGCACGGGGAGAACATGCAAACTCCACACAGGCGGGGCCGGGGATTGAACCCGGGTCCTCAGAACTGTGAGGCTGACGCTCTAACCAGTCGCCCACCGTGCCGCCCTTAGTGCATACCACCCACCATTTTCAGCTGTAACAGGTGTCCATGACAGCTTCTTACTCAATGTGCGTGTCTATATGTGAATATAGATGTCAATGTTGTTTCTATGTGGTGAGGTCAAGAGTGTGCAGTTGAGAGAGACAGGGGAAAAGACTACCATGAACGTTGACGAAGAGTATTTGTAGGGCTCTTCAAAAATAAGAGAAAGAGGGGACGAGAAGGGAAAAAGAGAGAAAAAAGTAATTCAGCCCAGCTTTCTCGTAGCAAACCGAGAAAAAGGGAAAAACAAAACTCTACTATAAGGAGTGAACCATTCAAATAGTGACCAAAAAGAAGAGGTGAAAGGCAGGTGTTCTAGTCTGTACAAAGTAAAGGAAACTTAGCCTAAGTCAGAGAGGAAGCAAGGAGGTCCGGGAACGTTCGGTCAGAGGGGGAGGACCTCCTGCACGGTTTGAGCTGGGACATTTTCGAGCTCGGCCATTCCTTTCTACCGGAAGACATCAGGCATGCATTGGAGTGCTGTTCTGAGTCTTTCAGTAGAGCAGAGAGGCTTGGCTGAAAATCATGTAGTGGTCGAGGATGGTTAGGGCCACGAAGTTAAGATCTGTAGCACAGCCGGAATGTGCAAACAGGGGTTTTGACACCTTAGTGTTGGTGATGTCAAACACCTGAGTTTCTTCAAATGTAATTTGTTCCAGGATTTCTGGGCCAAATTCAAATTTGCACTGTTTGAGAAACTTAGAAATCACAATTTGGCTGTCATAACTGCTGGATGGTAGGTGGTACCAAGTAGCATCCTCACTGTGCAACGTGGCATCATTGAGGGCATCTTTGTTTGGCCCAGCAACAAGAATGTTTTTTCTTTGGAACTCAGGATTGACATGCAGAGCTGTGGAGCTTGTAAGGAAAGACCTGAGATGGACCGGATTGGTGGGGCCTGTCAGGGCCATAGACAGAGTGATTTTAATAGACCTGAGGGGTCCAAAATGTGGGAGAATTCTATCTTTTGCAAAGTTGTCTAGAAAGGGCGCAATTTCACATAACCTGTCGTTTATCAACATGTCAGCAATCTGTGTGTGAGCATAAACAGGAGCGCAGATGACAGCGTGGTTATGGCCTGCCTATTTTGGTTTAAAATTACACAGCAAATGTTGAGAACTAAAATAGCTACTTTTAGCAGATTTCTTAACAACCAGGAATTGGCTACTTTGTTAGCCATGCATTGTCGGGTGGTTTGGATTTTGGACTGCAATTCCCGAAGTTGTCTCTCGACAGTAGTAAGGCTACGGACGTCCCCAGTGGGGGCGCTGTGGATGTGTTTTATTTTGGTCGTTATGTCAGCGGTTTGCGGCGGAGCAGCGCATTTGGTTTCACCTGTTTCTTGGTTGAGCATCTGCGTTGGCGGACTTGGCGTAGCAAGGATGTTGTCACGGAGGCTGGGCTTGCTTGCCCGGTCCAGTCGCACCGTGTTGACCATCCTTTGTTTCGTGCATGGTGCATCATAGGCGGAGTCTTGTGTGACCCCCCCCCTTCGTTGCGTGGAGTCACGAGCGGCTGAGAAGTGAGCTCCACGCAGGCACAGTAACAAAAGTCCACAATAATGCAAATGAGCAGGTGCAAAGCCAAGGAGAAACCAGAGTGAAGCTTGCGCAGCGCGCAGGAAGATAGAATCGAGAGGGTGGCCGCCAAGGCGAGCCACGGAAAGATTAAATGAAAAGCAGGCAACTTCGACAACTCGAACCACATAGAGCAGCGGAGGAAGGCTGGGAACCAGCACAGAAGGAATTGCACATCCCAAGTGGTCGTTGCAGGTGCACCAGAAGAGTTGAGTTCGAGGTGTTGCCTTGGAAACGAAAGGGTGGGCAGGGAGGGAAAAAAAAGATTCTCTATTGTGTTCTGGCCGCTTCAGGGGCCGGTGCAACTGTGCATAAATCCCGCACCTCGTATAGTCAATTAATGGCATGAAATGACTTAGCAGATCTTGTCCAATGAGCAAAGGTACTGACTTGAAAGGTGACACGAACACAGGATGTATTATGGAATGTGGCCCTATTGTCCAGTGCAACCACACTCGCGAGCTTAAGTGGGTGTTCACCAAAGCAAGGGAGCGAATCGTCATTTCACAGTGTTGAAGGTTGAGTGTATGGCTGTCTTGCTGTACTTTGTCACGCAGTAGGTCAAACAGGTCCTCGGACATGACAGTGATGTCTGCTGCAGTATCCACGAGTCCGTCATATTGGAACGTACGTTCAAGTGTGCTTGTCAAGTAAAATTTCCCTGATGTGTCATTAACGGTGAGTTTACCAAGAAGACGCCGAAATGGTTTCTTGTCTTTGTTGTTTGACAGGTAGCTGAAGTCATTCAGTGAGTCACAGGGCATGGTAGGAGACTCTCGAGGTCTGATTGTCGAACTGGGTTTTGGTCCGCGAATTTTTATTTTAGTAATGGGTGTTACCTGTTCATCGCAGTGGTCGGTTAATTGCTTGCCCACGGCCTGTTGGACGGGACGCTTGTCATTGCTAATTGGAGAATCAGCCGAATGCACAGAGACGTCAGAGTCAGAACAGACCATCACGGCGGGCTGGGCGAGCTCGGGGCCGTGGCCTCCAAGCAGGGGCTCAGGCTGTCGTGGGTCTTGCTTCACATTATTCGCCAAGCTGCGGATGGTCTCACGGATAGCATGTGCAGTAATACCCAATTCGTTGTTAGCGACCCCTTGTGGGGTTGCGAAGGAGGATACCTGACTTTTGGGCTTGTCGCGTACAAGTGAACTGGACCAGGCGTCAGTTTTTTCCAGCAAATGTTCAAAGTTGTGGCAGGCATCATTATTTTGGTAGCTCAAACCAGAAATATTGTGATCCAACAGTGTTGGTCTTTGTGTTGGTCTTTTTATGAATAGCGAAGCCTTTAGCGGCTAGGTCGCGCAGTTGTGAGCTGGACAGCGTGCAGGTGCATGCTGCTACCCCGAAATGTTGCTTTACATACGGGTGCATGTTTTCAACAAAAAGAGTCTTAAAATGTATGTCTTCCTCCATGTTGGGTTTGTTTAAATTTCTGAAGTACGCTTTACGTAAACGACAGTAATAAGCTTGTGGCGTTTCGAGGCTCTCCTGTTTAACAGTAAGAGCCGCCAGGAAGTCAATGTCTCTCAGGTACGCGGCTGAGTCGTGTGAACCGTCAGATTTAGGTTCGAATCTCGGAATGTTGCGCGCAATTCTGTCTAAGTCTTTTAAGCTCATACCTGTAGTGACGCCAGGAGAAGAGACAAACGCAGGGGCGGCATTGAGGCGGGCTGCGGTTTGCGTGGCGAGCTCCCGACTTGGCAGTGCCAGGGTCGGAGAGGGGCGTTGCGAAGTGGCAGGGGGCGTTGACCGTATCCCAGGGAGGTCAGAAGCAAGCGCTGCTTTGTCGCTCCTAGGAGGCGGACTGACAGGTGTGCGCTCATCGACGTCATTAGACAGTGTTTGGTCGAGGAAGACGTGTTCCCAATTGGCAATTAATTTGCGGGCTGTCTGCAATTCCTGTTGAACAAGTGTTATTTCAGCTTCCTGTTCTAGCCTTAGCTTTTGAAGACGGCACATGTCAGATTCTAGTACTGTCAATTGTGACATGAGTTCACATGAGTACTCAACGCGTTTAGCGCATTCCTCTTTGAGCATCTCAAACTGCGTTTTGATATCAACGAGGTGGGCTTGTGGAAGGTTTAAACGAGTGTTGGCCTCTGCTAGTTGTGCCCTTAAGTTGATTTGTTACTGCGGTTCAGCTTCTAGTTTGAGTGTAATTCCGTTTTCTTCCGCATCGCACCATTTTAGCTGTGACACTAAGTTTACAACTATGCAACTGAGCGTCCGCACGAGATTATCTCTTTCGGTTTTATGCTCAGTGTCAGTCATATATTATGCCATGTTGCTATTGAGGGCTTCAAGGCTAGCATCTTTGATAGATTCCGCATACCCTGGGACGAGGTCTTTAGTAAGTTTACTTACATGCTGTGTTAACGAGTTGAGACTGTCATAATGGCTGGGACTTTTTACAAGTTCTGCCATAATTGCGTTTGCGTGTGCAGTAGCTGTACGCAGTAGGAAACTGAATGGTTTGTAATGTTAAACAATTAAAATAGTGTTTGCGAACTATGGTGTCAATGTTCATGACGTAACTTGTAAAAATATTTGATAACTGTTAAATATATTGTAGAAGTTATCATTTATTTGCTTAGCTTGCATTAGTATTATGGATGATTTTGAGAAAGGGAGATGTCTCGCCTTCAAGAAGATGACTCAGCAGGAATCGTCAGAGAGAAGGACGTGGCCGGGACGTGGCAGGTGTTGGTCCCATGTTTTCACCTTGAAACCCTATCCTTAGTGTGTTGTGTCTTGTAGCTTAGTATGTTATGTCTTGTAAACTTAGAAACCTCCCTATTTTCAAATAAATGCAGGAGCGACAGAGAGATTGTTTAGAGCGTGTTGAGAGGCTGTGATCTGAACAATCTCCCATACGCCCTCCTCATGAGAAAAAGAAACCAGTGTCTTCATTCCTTTTGTGTCTATTTTTTATAATGTTGGGTAAGATAAATCCAACATTAAATTGGTCCTTCGAGCCGGATGTCAACACACCCGAGGATTCAAGTTGTGGAGCCGACTTCCAGTTAAGAGACCGTGGCCACGGCAAGTAAGACCCTTTACGGGACTGGTCTTCGTTCTCCTCAACTGGGATCTGAAGGTTAACGACAATCCACAGGATTGAAGACGACTGGTGAGTTAAATTTAAAAAAAAAATTTAGGAAAAAGGATTAAAGAGTGAGTGAATTGCGCGACGAAGAAGTCTGCGGCAGAATAAACCTTGTGTAATACTAGTCACTGTCAAGTGGTAAGAGGGACGGCGGAGTCCGACATATTCCGCGAGGACGGCGGAGTCCTGTACGTACTTAAATTCCGTGTTTAATATATAAAAAAACTAGGAAGGTTTCGTGGCGTCGTAGTTAAATTCCGTATAGGACGGCGGAGTACTCTAACGAGCCAGTGTGAATGAAAACTGTTTGAATGAGAGTGTAAATGGGAAATGGGAAACCACTAAGTTTTTCATTCCATACCAAAACAGTGGGAAAGTAAACGGTGGACTTTTGTGGATGCAAAGGCAAGAATTCTCCACTCGAAAGAGTTGAAGTGAGAATTACCACAGAAAGTAAATTTGAATCACCGTCCTACTGAAAAGAAACAGTGTTCTAGACTACCCTAGGTAGTATTACACTGAACCAAATTCTTTCAAATGGGGAAAGGAAGTAGTAAAATAAAAAAACAGGGATACACTGCAGTGTAAAGGTTGGAAGTTCATTAAATTAAATTTAAAAGAAAAAAAAAACAGGATCCTGATAAAATTTAATATTTAGAGACAGGGATAACCAAACACGGCTTTAATGGTTGGTTAAATACACAAAAAATAGCCGCGTTGCAGGAATCAAATTATATAAAATAAAAGAGAATACGGACAAACTACCGCATGACTAAGCCAGCCTGCTTCCCAACTCAACAAATCCTCTTGTGTAAACATTACAGAGAATGAGGAGGTGGATTTCAATTTACAGGACATTCTGAGTTTGGACACTGAAAAACCTGAAATAACCTTGTCAGTAAATGGGAAAGAAATGAAATTTCTTTGCGATACAGGAGCATGTAGGACTGCATGTCGGGAAAAGATTCCAGGTTCCAAACTATCGGGACATAAGGCAATAGTTAGATCTGCAAATGGACAAATTACTTTTGCCATGGAACTTGAGCCTGTGTGGATTAGAGACCCACAGGGGAGAACTTGTAGAATGACCATTTTCGAAGTCCCGGAGTGCCCTGTGAATTTGTTGGGAAGAGATGGCTTATTCCAACTAGGACTTGTACTCAAACATGAATTAAACATAAATTAAAAAGAGAGGACCTCTATGTAACACTGGAAAGCAGAGAAAGTACATTCTATTACACAATCGATATCCCAGACAAACCACCGTTAAACATGGGAAAGGCCCTGTTGTCTGCAGCCTTGCAGCTTATCACAGAAGTAGAAGATAAAAAAAAAAATGTGATGAGCTGCATATAACTCTGTGGTACAAAAACACACAAGGGCCAGACCTAGGATATGAAAACAAGTTACGACATGCGACACCTGATAAAATTACTGTAGATTATCTGTACTCAGACAATGAAGCAAAAGTCGCGGCAGGAATTATTTTACCAGACAAATTAAAGGAACTGTATAAAAATACAAGTGTCCCACATATTTCATTGTGCAAAGATTATGAGTCACAGTGGAAACATATGGGAACATTAGTAAAACAAGGACAGGAGACAGGTGATTGGCAGCAAACAGAAAACAAACTGGAATACAGTGCATTAACTGGTCTAATTAGGAAGGCGATGTTTTGGACAATACAGAGTGATGAAGGGAAACACATGCATCCTGTTTGATTAGACCAAATGATCCTCACTGAAATTGATGAAGAAATATTAACAAAAAAATAATAAAAAAATTCCAAAGAAATTATGGTCCACAGGACCATTTGATGTAGGCCTTATTAAAGGGGCTTTACCAGGACAAATTAGACCCAAAACAGAATATAGACCAGGGATTCGTCAATATCCATTAAAACCAGATGCACATGAAGGAATCAAACCGGTAATTGAAGCACTAATTAAGGCAGGAGTTATAGTGGAGCGGAATATCTAGGCCATAATTTAAGTGTTGGAGGAAGAACTATATTAGAAGACAGGAAAGCTATAGTCTTAAAAAATCCTAAACCACAGACGAAGAAACATATAATAATATTTTTTAGGTCTGACAAATTATTGTAGAGCATGGATTCCAAACTATGACTGTTGAGCGATGCACAACCTTAAATCCAGCCACACTAATACCCTTACTTGATGAAGGCACGCAGCATGATTGTCAGGAATTGGCTGAACAAGCTGCTGAATTAGTAGCATTAACCGAGGCATGCAAACTAATGATAAATAAAGATGGTACAATCTATACTGATAGCCAATATGAGTATTCCACAACAAGAACGCAATTATTGGGAAAAACAAAGTGCAAAACTACAAAATGAAATTTACATAAGCACAGAAAAAAAAAAAAAAAAAGAAAAAAACCTATTCAGATGGGCTGCTATATTGAGCCATGCTGTGTCACATGTCTCAACCGGAGGGATGGTGGCACAGATAGATTGATACTTTACAGCCCTAAAAAAAAAATAGCAGAAAGAAGCACGTGGGTTCATTTAACACACTGTAAAAGAGTCATTTCAGCTGAATACTCAAATAGGGAAGGTGAGCAAAAGTCTGATAACGGAGCGGGAGCAGATGTGTAGATTCTGAAAACGCTTGCTGGTCAGTGAAGAAAAAAGACACCAACCCTTTTAGTGAGAACTCAGCAGAAAGACACACCCACATTGGTTATAAGATTCGATAAGTTGTTATGTAGCAACTTTGGCTACTATGGTGTTGGTTTTGTTTTTGTGGTACATGGGACGTCCCACCCTAAATGATACAACCAATTTTTTAGATAGAAAATCACCTACCAACTGGACGAATATGACGAACCCAATAATAAAAATTTTTGAATCATTAACTCGTATCAAAAGGAGTACAGCTGATGATCAGAACTGTGGGCATGGCCTCCAAATGCGGCAAAACGGTTTAATATTTTGTGCCCCCCAAAATCAAGCTGCTTTAATCATAATTCCATATGCGGCTCTCACCAATGATGCTCAAGAGAATGGGCAGAATTGGGGATTTGGATATGACTGGTATGCAACTATAGGCTTTGGATGGGAACACCTCATTGGTGAAACAGGTTATGATTGGTCCAGTTGGTCACACAAAATAGCAAAAGAACATAGAAAGAAGTTTAACATAAGCAAAACGGCCCATAGTTTAATATGAAATACAAATCAAGTCACCCAGTGTGTTTGATGGTGAGCTTGTGGGCCTATTCTGGCGGAAAAGATCCCCACTTCCAAGTAGCATTGTGTTATAGGAACCGTGTTAAACCAGAAATTCCATTGAAAACTTCAAAGAAAGGTGGACAAATTTTAATGGTTAAACAACATAACTACTGATGATTGGTTCCTTGTTGTCACAGGAGTTTCAGGACAAAATAACAATTGGTTACTATTGGTGGAACAAGCAGCAAATGTAACGAGAAAAGATTGTGTGGTTTGCATGGGTCCCAGGCCTTTGTTGCGCATAGTTCCGGCACAATTATCACAAGATTGTATTATTCCATTAATGAACGCTACTGTACCAACTGAGAGGTGTAAATCATGGGATCCTATATATCCCGTAACAAAAGCAGATAAATACAAACCGATGTTTTCTACTTTAGTAGCACCAAATAATTTCACTTGTATAAACATGATTAGTAAAGGAAAAAAATTAGGACCACTGAACGACACACAGTGTAAAGTAACCTGAAAGGTCGGACCAAATTTTGTGCCAGTATCACGGAGCGACATCTGGTGGTGGTGCGGAGATGATACCCTTGAGGACTTGCACGCTGCCAGAACTAAGACAAGGGCGTGCAAAATCCTCTCGGACCCTCCCCACCCCGGTCACCAGCTCTTCCAGCTCCTTCCCTCAGGTAGGCGCTACCAATCAATGCAAACTAGAACTAGTAGACATTCCAACAGCTTCTTCCCTCTTGCAATCAACTTCTTAAACAGCTAATTTATAATTCCATTACAACAAGCTGGCAATTTTTTGACTTGAGTTCGTTGTCACATTTCTGTGGGGCCAATTATGTATTACTCGTGCACTCGCTGTAGTTGTCTCGCCATGCTGCACTATTTGCATATACTGACCACTCATGCCAGAGTAGCATCTGCTCTATTTGCACACTGATTGAGGAGTATCTGTAACATTTGCACAACCATTGTCCCAGATTATCGCACTACTCGTCACTTTAAACTGCATACACTCCTTGACGTCTCAGCGCCCTTTGCACAACGGTCATTGCACCGGACTATTGCGATATTAGTCATTCGAACTGCTCTAAGTGCTAGAGGACTCTGCATCTTTTTGCACAATTGTTTTTTGTCAATGTATTTATGTCTCCAAAGTGTTCTGTAAATTGACTGTCTGTTGTACTAGAGCGGCTCCAACTACCGGAGACAAATTCCTTGTGTGTTTTGGACATACTTGGCAAATAAAGATGATTCTGATTCTGATAGACTGTTTGATAGATTACCTAAAGATATAGCTGGATTGTGCGCTATTATCACTTTGATATTGCATGTGTCAGTATACCCTATGCCTGTTCAAGATTTAATGGAAAGGGCACCAATGTTTTTGTCCAATCTAGAACATAGACAAAAAAGAGATTTATCCTGGCAGAGGCAAAATTATCCAACATAAAACATACATCGACGCCATAGATGTTCCTCGTGGGGTTCCTAATCAATACAAATTAGCTGACCAAGTTGCAGGAGGATTTGAATGCTTCATATGCTGTTGGTGTACGATTAATAAAAATGTTGATGGGATAAACTATATCCACTTCAATGTACAGAGATTAGGAAATTGGACTCAGAGTGGGTTGGAAGCTGTGCACGAGCAGCTCAAGGACGTTCCAAAACCGCATAGCTGTCGACATGCTCCTTGCAAGAGAGGGAGGTGTTTGCGGTATGTTTGGAGAACAAACAATACTGCTTCAGATGGCAGCTTGACCAGCGCCATCGATGGTCTACGGACCCTCAAACAACACTCCTTGTGGGACAGCTGGATGGACGTTTTTGGTAAATACAAAACCCCAATTTCACCAATATTGATATCAATTGCTGTTTTTGCAGCCATTCTGACATTGTGTGGATGTTATTGTACCCCATGCATTAATCAGTAGATTAATTACCACAGCAATTACCCCCACATGGAACCGTATGGAGCAGATTTATCCTTTATTGGAGGTTGATAATGATGACGATGATGATGTTGTTTTACCTGATTTGTTTCCTGATCCAGATGATTACGATGTTTAAACTACAACATTCATGTATGACAAGTTTACTCTGAGTGTAAATGTATTTGTTTCATAAAAATGATTCTACAGTTAAAAAAAATCTAAATGAAGTGACTGTAAAATGATATGAGAATTTGTGCAAATACATGATAAACAGGAGGGAAATGTTAAATATATTGTAGAAGTTATCATTTATTTGCTTAGCTTGCATTAGTATTATGGATGATTTTGAGAAAGGGAGATGTCTCGCCTTCAAGAAGATGACTCAGCAGGAATCATCAGAGAGAAGGACGTGGCCGGGACGTGACAGGTGTTGGTCCCATGTTTTCACCTTGAAACCCTATCCTTAGTGTGTTGTGTCTTGTAGCTTAGTATGTTATGTCTTGTAAACTTAGAAACCTCCCTATTTTCAAATAAATGCAGGAGCGACAGGAGAGATTGTTTAGAGCGTGTTGAGAGGCTGTGATCTGAACAATCTCCCATACGCCCTCCTCATGAGAAAAAGAAACCAGTGTCTTCATTCCTTTTGTGTCTATTTTTTATAATGTTGGGTAAGATAAATCCAACAATAACATGCGTAGAAGCAGTATTAGAATAGAACAAAATTGTCGGAAAATTTTATATACAAATTAATTCGATCGAATTAAAATTGCTGCGCAAGGTTGAGCAATTTAATATTTGATTCAAAACCCTTGCGAAGGCATCTAGGTGGAGTGAGAAGAATCAGCTTGTCAACTAAGTTTGAAATTATCCATCCATCCATCCATTTTCTGAGCCGCTTCTCCTCACTAGGGTCGCGGGTGCGCTGCAGCCTATCCCAGCTATCATCGGGCAGGAGGCGGGGTACACCCTGAACTGGTTGCCAGCCAATCATAGGGCACATACAAACAAACAAACATTCACACTCACATTCACACCTACGGGCAATTTAGAGTCTTCAATTAACCTACCCTGCATGTTTTTGGGATGTGGGAGGAAGCCGGACAAAACGCACCCAGGCAAGGGGAGAACATGCAAACTCCACACCGGATTTGAACCCGGGGTCCTCAGAACTGTGAGGGAGATGTGCTAACCCAGTGGTTTTCAAACTGGGGGGCCCCGTGCCTACGGGGGCCCCCTCGCCTAGGGGGGCGTGGGGCCACCATGAACACTTTTCATTATTAAGTTACACCCAGCAAATGGAGGTAATTTTACTACCGAGCACCACCAAAAGAGGGCTGTTAAAAAATGTAAACAATACAGGAAAAAAATTTCACCGCAAGCATGGACAGGTTTGTGAGAGGACTACCCTTTAAATACAAAACAGATGACAAATCAACAAGTAAGCCGACCAAAGCAAAGACGTGAAAATGTGCCGACGCCTATCTTGCCCACAGCTTCAACTGTACAACAATGGGTAATGAGGAGAGACCACAGTGTGTACTGTCTCAAAATACTGGCTGACAGCATGAAGACGAACAAGTTGAGAGGTCATTTGGAGACTTCACATCCCGAACACAAAGATAAACCCACTGATTTCTTCAGAAAAAAAATAAGTGTCTGTCGTGCACAACAGAGTTTCTTTACTTAAGCAGCATCAGTGTCATCTAACGCCCAACTTGCCTCCTACAAAGTGGCATACAGAGTTGCTAGGTGTAAAAAGCCTCTAGGACTCAATGTCGTAGAGTGTAGCAACCTACAGATCATGAGACTGATTTAAAAAGGTTTGTCGTCATTTTGCCTAAACTTTAAAAATGTGACGTGGTGCCCTTTTCGAGACATTAGTTTGATTTACGATTTACGATAAACCGGAAGTAACGCAAACGTCGCTCCCGGCTTATTACTTTATCCTAAATTAATTACAATTATTATTTCATACATAATCGCTACATATTGATGCAACCCGTGTGAGGAGATTTCAAGTTTTGAATTCAGAACACACAAAAATACAAGATATTTTCATTAAGATCGACACATCGCCCGCCATCTTGTATGTTGCATGTCTAAACGTAATCTGTGTTGAGCAGCATTCCGTACCGTAGACACAGCCTTGTAAATGCTTGCAAACGTGAGAAAACTAAGATTACCCTCTCAGTAAAACTAGAGTGTTAATTTATTTCTGTCTGCTTTGTGTATTGCTACCACGAGGCTTCGCCATGTGGTCGTTAGCGTAACACTTAGAGGCTTCCGTAGTACGCCATCTTTCGACTGCCTCTTCATGGACGTTTGCGTCATGACGTAACCTCTGACCCCCCTAGTGACCAGTTCAGGGTATACCCCACCTCTCGCCCAGAGTCAGCCGGGATAGCCTCCAGCAAGCTTGTGACCCTAGTGAAGATAAACGGTTTGGAAAATGGATGGATTGATGATAGATGTGTAGGAAATGTTTTTAGTGCTTTTAATGCTGTATGCTGTTTGAACTAACAAACTTACAGAAAATCCCATTTTAAAGAAACCTTTGCTGTTTCACCCCAATTAAACCCCTCACTGTTCTGTTATGTGTGCACTGAGTTCCAAAATCTGTAAATGTTGTGTGACTTTAATGAGCGCTCCGCTTGACTGACTGGGAGCATTTCCTGCCGACACGCTGTTTATATAGAGGAAGGGGGACGTGACTGACGCGGACGTAAAGGGGGAAGGATGCGCATGACAGATGACGCAAAGGGCACGCCCCCAGTAGGTATACACCGCCGGTATGTGCATTGTGCAAAACAACATCGGTTTAGCTAAGAACCCCCGAAAATGGCCCCTACAAAGAGACACGCTTACGAAGCACAGTTTAAAATGCAAGCTATCAGTTATGCGGAGGAACATGGGAATCGAGCAGCCACGAGAGAATTCAAGATCAACGAATCCATGGTTTGCAAGTGGAGGAAGCAGGAAAACGAGCTTTGCCAAGTCAAGAAGACAAAGCTGAGTTTCTGCGGAAACAAGGCGAGGTGGCCCGAGTTGGAAGACCAACTTGAGCAATGGATTAATGAGCTAAGAACAGCTGGGAGAAGCGTCTCTACAGTCACCATTCGACTGAGTGCAATAACTCGGAGCTCAGAATCAGAATCATCTTTATTTGGCAAGTATATCCAAAAAACACAAGGAATTTGTCTCCAGTAGTTGGAGCCGCTCTAGTACAACAACAGACAGTCAATTGACAGAGAACACTTTTGAGACATAAAGACATTGACAAAAAACAGTCACTGAGCAATAAGGGGTTAATAGTTATCTGGTAATGCCAGTACATTTTTTTTTTTTTTTTGACAATTGTGCAACAGATGCAGACTCCTCTAGCACTTAGAGCAGTTCGAATGACTAATATTGCAATAGTCCGGTGCAATGACCATTGTGCAAAGGGCGCCGAGACTTCAAGGAGTGTATGCAGTTTAAAGTGACGAGTAGCGCCATAATCTGGGACAATGTTGGTTGTGCAAATGTTGCAGATACTCCTCAATCAGTGTGCAAATGGAGCAGATGCTACTCTGGCATGAGTGGCCAGTATTGGTCAAGAACAGATATGCAAATAGTGCAGCGTGGCGAGACTACTACAGTGAGTGCACGAGTAATATATAATTGGCCCCACAGAAATGTGACAATGAACTCAAGTCAAAAAATTGCTAGCATGTTGTAATGGAATTGTAGGTTAGGTGTTTAAGAAGTTGATCGCAAGAGGGAAGAAGCTGTTGGAATGTCTGCTAGTTCTAGTTTGCATTGCTCGGTCGCGCCTACCTGAGGCAAGTAGCTGGAAGAGCTGGTGACGGGGATGTGGTGGGTCAGATTGGATTTTGCACGCTCTTGTCTTAGTTCTGGCTGTGTGCAAGTCCTCAAGGGTGGGTAGATGGGTACCGACAATCCTTTCAGCAGTTTTGATTGTCCGTTGCAGTCGGAGTTTGTCCTTTTTTGTAGCAGCACCAAACCAGACTGTGATGGAAGAACACAGGACTGATTCGATGACTGCTGTGTAGAACTGCCTCAGCAGCTCCTGTGGCAGGCCATGCTTTCTCAGAAGCCGCAGGAAGTACATCCTCTGCTGGGCCTTTTTGAGGACGGAGTTGATGTTGGTCGCCCACTTCAGGTCCTGAGAGGCTGTAATTCCCAGGAACTTGAAGGTCTCGACGGTTGACACAAGGCAGCTGGACAACGTGAGGGGCAGCTGTGGCGAAGGATGCCTCCTGAAGTCCACGATCATCTCTACAGTCTTGAGCGTGTTCAGCTCCAGGTTGTGTCGGCCGCACCACAGCTCCAGCCGCTCCACTTCCTGTCGATATACAGACTCGTCACCGTCCTTGATGAGGCCGATGACAGTGGTGTCATCTGCAAACTTGAGGAGTTTGACAGTCGGGTGCGCTGAGGTGCAGTCGTTCGTGTAGAGAGAGAAGAGCAGCGGAGAGAGGACACAACCTTGGGGCGCCCCAGTGCTGATGCTGTGTGTGTATGAGGTGGTCTCTCCCAGCCTCACCTGCTGTATCCTGCCCGTCAGGAAGCTGTAAATCCACTGGCAGATGGCAGGTGAGACGCTGAGCTGGAGAAGCTTGGATGAAAGGAGTTCAGGGATGATGGTGTTGAACGCTGAGCTGAAGTCCACGAACAGGATCCTGGTGTAGGTCCCTGCACTGTCGAGGTGATCTAGGATGAAGTGCAGTCCCATGTTGATTGCATCATCCGCAGACCAGTTTGCTCGGTAGGCAAACTGAAGGGGGTCCAGCAGGGGACCTGTGACGCTCTTGAGGTGGTCCAGCACGAGACGTTCACAGGACTTCATGACCACAGATGTCAGGGCGACAGACTGTCGTCATTTAGACCTGAGATTGTAGTTTTCTTGGGGACTGGGATGATGGTGGAGCGTTTGAAACAGGATGGTACTTCGCACTGTTCCAGAGATCTATTGAAAATCTGTGAGAAGACTGGGGTGAGCTGGTCCGCGCAGACTTTGAGGCAGGATGGGGACACATGGTCTGGGCCTGCCGCTTTGTTAATCTTTTGTTGTTTGAAGATGCGTCTCACATCCTCTTCGTGGATGGTTAACGCAGAAGTCAGAGGTGTGATTGTGGTCGGTGATGTGGCTGGCTGGGTAGGTGTGAAAGTGTCCTTTTCAAATCTGCAGTAGAAGGTATTCAAGTCGTTGGCTAGTGTGCTATTGTTCTCTGCTTGGGGGGATCGTCGCTTGTAATTAGTCAGCGATTGTAATGCATGCCAGACTGATTTAGAGTCGTTAGCGCTAAACTGTTTTTCCAACTTTGCTGCATAGTTCCTCTTTTCAATATTAATTTCTTTAGTCAGCAGGTTTCTAGCGCGATTATACACGGCCCTGTCCCCGCTCTGATATGCATCCTCCTTAGCCTGCCGAAGCTGCTTAAGTTTGGCAGTGAACCACGGCTTGTTATTGTTGAAACCGCAAAATGACTTTGTTGGTACACAAACCTCTTCACAGAAACTGATATAGGATGTGACAGTGTCCGTATATTCATCCAGGCTGCCAGCTGAATTTTCAAAGACACTCCAGTCTGTGCAGTCTAAACAGCTTTGAAGTTCCATCTTTGCTTCATTGGTCCACTTTTTCACTGTTTTCACTGTAGGCTTCGCGCATTTAAGTTCTTGCCTGTACGTCGGTATTAATTGAATTAAGCTCCGTGACATCCGTACACCATTTTTCGTTGATATAGAAGCATATCCCGCCGCCTTTTTTTTCCCCCCCGATAACTCCGCGA
Organism: Phyllopteryx taeniolatus; assembly: GCF_024500385.1. NCBI lineage: Eukaryota > Metazoa > Chordata > Actinopteri > Syngnathiformes > Syngnathidae > Phyllopteryx > Phyllopteryx taeniolatus. The sequence continues at coordinate 9,214,631 of NC_084518.1, forward strand.
TGCGGTCCGCTCGGTGAAGATGGAAGCCCGGAAGCATGACGGCACCATCGGGTACAGCCTCACAAAGCCAAGTCTCCGTAAAGCACATGGCGGCGGAACGTCCGAAGTCTTTATTGGTCTTTATCAGGAGATGAAGCTCGTCCATTTTGTTGGGTAGGGAGTGCACATTCGCGAGGTTGATCGATGGGAACGCCAATCTGAATCCTCTCTTGCGGAGTTTCACCTGAATGCCGGCTCGCTTCCCTCTGTGGCGTCGCCTGCGCCTCCATGTGCCGAAAACCGCGCACGCCGCTGCGGTGAGTAATTCGGGGAAAAAACTGAGCGGATTTGCGAAAGTTGATGAAAGAAAGTCCGGAGTAGCCTCCTTTATGTTTAGCAAGTTCCCTTTGTGCAAGTGCGTCGTGTAATGTCTCCAAAGACGAACGAAAAACACAAAAACAAAAACAATACTCGAGAGCGCGGAACCGAGGCGACCACACTGGTAGGCGCCATCTTACTGTGCTTACTGTCTTGTCAGCTTGCCATCATTCCGGGAGGCTTGACGAACCGCTGGACATCCGTGTAAACAGGGCGTTCAAAGTGAAGTTGTGAGCGGCGTGGGAGCCATGGATGACAGATGGCAAACACATCTTTAATAAGACTAGTAGGCAGCGCCGGGCAGGTTACGCCACAATTTGTGAATGGATTGCGGATGCTTGGGCTAACGTGTCTGCTTGGACTAACGTGTCTGCTTGCACTGTTGTTCGAGCTTTCGTAAAAGCTGGCATCATTACTGAGGAGCCGCACGGCAACGAGACTGACTCCGACAATGATGAGAGGGAACCTGGCGTGTTTGATGGAGAACTTGCCCAGCTGTTAATTTCGGATACAGAACATGAGGACTTGGATTTGTGGATGAGAATTGATCAAAAAAATAACGTGAGTACATTGTTAAAAACTTCAATAAAGTACAACCGAACTCAGTTTTGCTCCCGCTGCCTTTTTAAAAACATTGTTTTAGCGTGCATGCATGCTACCGTATGTTTTAAGCTAGCGTATGTTTTACCATGACTGCGCCCAATAATATGGTGCGCCTTATGTATGTGTTAAATACAGAAATAGACCCCGTAACTGTGACTGCGTCTTTTAATACGGTAAGTGTATTTTTACCGTAAAGAACCACAAGACAAAGTTCATAAAGACAGCTCCTGATCCATAGCATAGCTCATCGCTACTATGTTTTATTATGATCTCTATAATTTTACTACTCGTAACACAACCATAAATTCACAAAAGATCAATTGCAGTTAAAATATTTAGATTTGAAGCCTTAACCCACTCAGATGATGAAAGTTCTGGCTGTATTCACAAGGAATATGTCTAAACACGTCCAGCAATTACGCTTAAGGTGATATCCCTGCTTCTCCTCCCCTCCATTATCACGTGTACCTCTGACACTGAGATCCCGCCCTTTTCAGACGTAGACATGGTAAGATCTTTGTTTTCTGCTTTCGTCAACTGTAATGGTTTTAATATGATGTACAGTATTAAAAAAAGGTGATTTAAAGATCAGAAATAGTCTTAACTCCTGTTTAATCATCAACCCCATCGTTTAGTCCAAAGAGTGGTATTAAATTTGGATGGCTTTATAATCACAGTCCTGTCAGAAGACCATTAAGACTGTGAAACATTCTAATTGTTTAATTGACTTATCATATTACCGCATATACACAAATAAATGCTGGCTAAAAAGTTTTGAAACCAAAAAGTCTGGGACAGTAGTCTGTTCAACTAGTGCAATAGCACATCAATTTATTACGTCTGGACATGTCGGTACAAATTTTAGCAAGGATCATGGATGTTGACACACGATTTGCTTTCACTGGTGATATTAAAACAAAAACAAATGTTTTGTTGGCTTCCCCTTGAGTTTGTCTGACTTTAGACTCATTATTTACATTTTATTGTGCTTTATGTGTTGCTGGTAAAACAATCATGAATCCATATTACAGTTATTTTAGTTAAAATGGTTAGATTTAATATTTGGGAAATCAGCAGCTTGTAATTGTCATATGGTGTTGTGAAAACTACTTCTGCAGTTTTCCCTGCTTCACAAATATCTGTTAACCTCTCATTTAATTGACTTAACATTATTGTTGGATAGTTTTGAAACCAAAATGTCCAGGCTAATAGTCTGTTCAGTTATTGCAAAATCAGAATCATCTTTATTTGCCAAGTATGTCAAAAACACACAAGGAATTTGTCTCCAGTAGTTGTAGCCGCTCTAGTACAACAACAGCCAGCCATTTGACAGAAAATACTTTTGACACATAAAAACACAGTATGGCGAGTCACTGAGCAAAAAAAGGTTACCAGTAATGTGGTAATGCCGATACATTTTTATTTTTTCTGACAATTGTGCCATTATTTGTCCTCTCGAAATTTAGAGTTGTTAGAAATGACTAATAGAGCAACAGTCTGGTACAGTGAGTATTGTGCAAATGGCGCAGATATTGGCCAGTACTGGTCAACAATAGATATGCAAATAGTGCAGAGTGGCGAGACTACTACAGTGAATGCACCAATAATGTATAATTTATTATACATCTAAGTAGACACCCCTTTTTTTGATGGTAAACGCTGTTTTTAGTGTTTTAAAATGTATTGCTATGTATATTAGTCTTAATTTAAACCTGTTTGACTTCTTAATCTTAATGCAGACTGGAAAATAAGCCACCCAAACCTCTCCTTCCTCATACTGATCTGGTAAGATCTCTGTTTTCTACCTTCATCAATACTATTGAACCATTTTAATTTTGAAAATATATGGTGTAAAAATGTTTAATTGGTAGCTGTGATATGTAAAATGCTATTTTAAAGACCTCAAAGGAGATTTTACATGTAATTTTTGCTAAAAGCTGATAGACTCCACCTACTGACCCTATGTCAACACCCTTGTTTCTTTTCGTGACTTGCCGTGACATGTTCGGGGGTGACCTTGTGTGACCTGATGCTATAGAGTTTCATTTTACAAGAATGCATTATACAACCCCAATTCCAATGAAGTTGTGTTAAACATAGATAAAAACAGAATACGATTTGCAAATCATGTTCAACCTATAGTTAATTGAATACACTAGCAACTGATTCGGATGCCTCCCGGACGCCTACCTGGTGAGGTGTTCCGGGCACGTCCCACCGGGAGGAGACCCCGGGGACGACCCAGGACACGCTGGAGAGACTACGTCCTTCGGCTGGCCTGGGAACGCCTCGGGATCCCCCCGGAAGAGCTGGATGAAGAGGCTGGGGAGAGGGAAGTCTGGGCGTCCCTGCTAAAGCTACTGCACCCGCGACCCAACCTCGGATAAGAGGTAGAAAATGGATGGATGGACTGACAAACTTTATTGTTTTTAGCAAATAATCATTAACTTAGAATTTTATGGCTGCAACACGTTCCAAAAAAGCTGGGACAGGTGGCAAAAAAGAAAGTTGAGGAACACTCATCAAACACCTGTTTGGAACATCCCAGAGGTGAACAGGCTAATTGGAAGCAGGGGGGTGCCATGATTGGGTATAAAAGGAGCTTCCCTGAATTGCTCAGTCATTCACAAGCAAAGATGGGGCGAGGTTCACCTCTTTGTGAACAAGTGCGTGAGAAAATAGTCGAACAGTTTAAGGACAATGTTCCTCAATGTACAATTGCAAGGAATTTAGTTATTTCATCATCTACGGTCCATAATATCATCAAAAGGTTCAGAGAATCTGGAGAAACTACTGCATGTAAGCGGCAAGGCCGAAAACCAACATTGAATGCCTGTGACCTTCGATCCCTCAGGCGGCACTGCATCAAAAATCGACATCAATGTGTAAAGGATATCACCACATGGGCTCAAGAACACTTCAGAAAAGCAATATCAGTAAATACAGTTTGGCGCTACATCCGTAAGTGCAACTTGAAACTCTACTATGCAAAGCAAAAGCCAATTATCAACAACACCCAGAAACGCCGCCGGCTTCTCTGGGCCCGAGCTCGTCTAAGATGGACTGACGCAAAGTGGAAAAGTGTTTTGCGGTCCGACGAGTCCACATTTCAAATTGTTTTTGGAAATTGTGGACGTCGTGGCTTCCGGGTCAAAGAGGAAAAGAACCATCCGCATTGTTATGGACGCAAAGTTTAAAAGCGAGCATCTGTGATGGTATGTGGCTGTGTTAGTGCCAATGGCATGGGTAACTTACATATCTGTGAATGCACCATTAATGCTGAAAGGTACATACAGGTTTTGAAGAAACGTGCTGCCATCCAAGCAACGTCTTTTTCATGGACGCCCCTGCTTATTTCAGCAAGACAATGCCAAACCACATTCTGCACTTCTTATAACAGCATGAGTTTGTAGTAAAAGAGTGCAGGTACTAGCCTGGCCTGCCTGCAGTCCAGACCTGTCTCCCATTGAAAATGACATCTGCCCGGACATGTTCTAGGGCTGACCTCGCATGAACCTTGCCCTAATCAGACAACATGACCTCGCGTAACCGTGTTTGGCCTCGCATGATCCTTTTGAAGTAACAATTTTTTAGCATGTGATATTTTTATTGGTTTATAACCCTTTAAAGTACAGGCTACATTGTTTTTATAACACTTTGAAGTACCAGGTGACCTTGCGTGACCCTTTAACGTTCTGGTTATATTGTTTTTAGAGCCGTTTGAAGTGGCAGTTTTATTATTTTATATACGCTAGAGGGAGCCATAATGACATCACGTGATCAAAACAAAACAACTAAAGGTCCAAGGTCAAAGCCATAAACCTGTCAAACATGACCTGTCAAGAGTTTAATGAAAGCTCTATTTGATTGTTTTTTTTACTATCTTCTTTCAGGAGGCTATCTACGTGCGAATGCACATCATGGTGTCGCTCCTTTAGACCGGTATTGCCACAGTATAATATGTGTGCCTTGGGAGAATGTAGTGTGGATCAAGGTATTCTGGCAAACGGTGAAATGCAGGGTTCTCCACAATATTAAATGCGAGGTTGGCCAGCATGATAAACGCCATAAGTGTCAGCGTGCCAACTCTTACCTTCTTACTGTCATTGCTATACAGACAGGTATTGTCTGTCATTTGCTTCAGTGTTCGTTTTGTTAGCTTTTCTTTTTCGACGCTGTGTTTCTTGAACTCGACATGCTCCTCCATGCATCCCTTATACTGTACTGATTAAATTTGTCACGTTGCCTTTTGTTGATGCTCCCCTACAAGGTATTGCAGTGTTGCACAGATTGCAAACAGCTTGAGTTTTATCTGTCTCAGACACCGCAAAAAGTCCCACACAGCAACATGTTTTTTCACTGACAAAAAAAAAATTATTGGTCATCAAGTCTGTACAGTACTACGCCACAAGAAACGTGACAGGGCTAAAAAAAAAAAAAAAAAAAAAAAACCTAGCCTATCCCAGCAATCTTCGGGCGAGAGGTGGGGTACACCCTGAACTGGTCGCCAGGCCAATCGCAGGGCACACATATAAACAAACAACCATTCACACTCATATTCACACCTTCGGTCAATTTAGAGTCGCCAATTAACCTACTATGCATGTTTTTGGGATGTGGGAGGAAACCAGAGTACCTGGAGAAAACCCACGCAGGCACGGGTAGAACATGCAAACTCCACACAGGCGAGGCCGGATTGGAACCCAGGTCCTCAGGCGGATGTGTTCACCAGTCGCCCACCGTGACTATTTTATTTTAATATTTTTAGTCTTTGTTTAACAATATGTCAAAGCTTAATTTTTTTGCTCTATACATTTAACACAATTGGACAAACAACAAATCAATGGATAAATAACCTAAAATAAATAATACCACTCCAAGGGTCACAAGTACAAATTTAAATAACATTGAAGACATTGAAATGGGAGCATAACATTCGACACTTTGATTATTGACCACTATCAAAAGTCGATGATATACGATGCCCTACTCCGAGCTGCTCCCCAATATGCCTCGGGGAGCTGCCTCAAGGCTCGAAGGCGGAAGTGAAAGTAAAACATAATTTTCTGATTTGAACTCCGATTTTAATATAAGCATTATTAAAAGATAGTAATAAGTACCAACCAAATTGTTTTTTTTCATGTATTTAACGTACATGCATACATATATGATTCATCTTATGCGACGTGAGAATGTTAAATGAGTGTTTTTAGCAGATAAATACTGACATACAGTATGGTTTGAACACCAACCCATGAACAGGCTTATCGACTGACAGCAGGCAGAGAAAATGATGTTTAATCTCACAAATGTCACAAAGTATCCAGTCACACAAACACATACTGTGTCACACCTCTGTCACTGTCAAACTGTTAGGAAGTAAAATTGGGCCAGTTTGCCTTATCATAACAAAGTAAATTTTGGGATTTTCTACACAATTTAAGACAAAGTACATTTGAAGTTGGTATGCAGTAAGTAAGTAAGTAGTTGACGGTATATTAAATGTTCACTATATCTGATTTTATTGTCGTCTGTGATCTCATTGAAAATAAGTTGTAATTTGTGATATGGAAAAATTAATCATGAGCTTAGTTACCACTTTGCCTCTTCTTTTGTGATGCCTCCTTTTCTTTCAACATCAAAAACACCATTTAAACCCATTTAACTTTTTGCCGTTTTCTGCAAGGGTTGAAAAAAAATCAATAATATTTGTATGTAAATGTAGAAAACAATATGTATTGCAATAGTGTTTGTCTTGCCTTCATTTGTAGTGTAAGGGAGGAGAACTTGTGGAAACCAGAAGCTATTTATCAGGTGGGATTTGTAATGCAGCTCACGTTGAAAACAACAGCAACATTTTGTCACATTTAGCTTAAGTTTAAATGGATTTTTTTAAAGTATTAAAAGTCAATGATAAATACGTGCCTAAATGTTAAATAGAGTATTACCTAAATGTTAAATATATAGCTAAATGTTAAATACATCTAAATATAAATCTTAAATCTTAATGTTAAATATATATCTAAATATAATATCAAAATTTTAAATATATATGTATATCCATCCATCCATTTTCTGAGCCACTTCTCCTCACGAGGGTCGCGGGCGTGCTGGAGCCTATCCCAGCTATCATCGGGCAGGAGGCGGGGTACACCCTAAACTGGTTGCCAGCCAATATAAACAGGGCACATATAAACAAACAACCATTCACACTCACATTCACACCTACGGGCAATTTAGAGTCTTCAATTAACCTACCATGCATGTTTTTGGGATGTGGGAGGAAACCGGAGTGCCCGGAGAAAACCCATGCAGGCACGGGGAGAACATGCAAACTCCACACAGGCGGGGCCGGGGATTGAACCCCAGTCCTCAGAACTGTGAGGCAGACGCTCTAACCAGTCGCCCAACGTGCTTGTTAAACTTTTCACGGAAAATATTTTAATCAAAAGGTCAAGAGTAACAGGGAACATTTAAGATTGGAAAAAAATATATTGATTTGTTTTATATGATATATAATCAATTGATCTGAAAAAAATATCGTAATAGAATTTTATATATATATATATATATATATTTGTTCAATACAAGGGTTCTACTCAAACCCAAAACTCAGGTTTTTGTATATAAAAAAATGAGACCAAGATGAATCATATCAAGTCACTGATGGTGTAGTGGTGCACTTGCCTGACTTTGCTGCGGGCAGCGTGGGTTGAGTTGCCACTCAGTGACGGTATGAATGTGAGTGTGAATGGTTGTCCATGTCTATATGTGCCCTGCGACTGACTGGCGACCAGTTCAGGGTGTAGTCTGCCTTTCGCCTGAGGTCAGCTGGGATAGGCTCCGGCGACCCTAACCAGGATAAGCGGTGTTGAAAATGGATGGATGGCTGAATCATATCAAAACAAATACACCCCCCCCCCCCCCCCCCCCCGCCAACCCCCTTTTTTTAACCTGTGCTGTTTGGCTGTTAGGCTGCTGTCAAGCAGAATGGAGACTAACCCATTTATGCCGGAAAAGTTTTACTGTGCAACAGTTTTTTATACTGCCACTGTGGTTCTCTGTATTATGATGGCTAGTAATTGAAAATTTCAGTCAGACAGAACAAGGTATTATAGAGGAGTGACAGAAAGAAAAAGGTAATGACAGAGGGGGGGAAAAGTTGTAAGAAAAATAATACGAAAAACCAAATCATTTTATGCATTATTTTTTATCATTATTTAGCTTCTTTATACTGATGTTTATTACTTGTACTGTGTTTTGTAGCACCGTGGGCACTTGAGTACCACAATTTAAATCCTCAGTGTGTGCTACGCATATTGTAGAATTGACAATAACAATAATTGACCTTGTACCATCATCAGCGTCACACTGGATTTGAGTATTGTACGGGGCATTAGTGCTACACCCTGTGAGGGAAGAACAGGACAATGTAGGATATGACAGGACAGGGATTGGAGGTGAAGAGCAGGACAAGGGTAGTGGACCTGCCTGCACGACTGGAGTGGCGATGGAATTTTTTTTCTATAGAAACAGAGTGCAAGTGAGGGGACCTCCCAAGAGGTTTTGCAAGGTCATAAGTTATTTATAACGAGTAGGGAGTGGCCCCACACCCAGTGATTGAGTCCCAGGGGTGTGTGTCTACGGACTCACGCAAGTAAATCCACAGCCTCACATGGAAAATAAACAGCAGAGGTGTCCTGGAATTGTTCCGCCAGCATAATGGGGGCTGAGGGCTACACCCCACCTCGGGGAGGGCAGACAGGACACCACCCACATCAAGGGACCCAGGGTGGTCCACCAGCCACCCCACAGTGCTAGAAAAACCGGACACGCGGAGGAGAACATGGGGACCCACCACCGCACCCCAGTTATGAGAAAGATGAACCAAATTGGCAGGGAAAACTCCACTGTGGCACAGTAAAACTGTTCCGGCATAAAAGGGATACAGATCCTCCTTTGTGCTTGACCTAACAGGACAAAAAAATAAATAAATCGGGAGGCAATGGTGTACTACTATAATACCTTGCTCGTTGAGAGTCTTTCCTAGGATTGAAGCAAGGGTTTCCTATGAGTGTAAAATCCATCAGGGCTCCCTCTCGGAGTAAATTTTATTTTCTCCACACAGGCGACAGGCGGGGCCGGGGATTGAACCCCGGTCCTCAGAACTGTGAGGCGGACATTCTAACCAGTCGTCCGCCTGTGTAAAATACCATTTAAACAAAGTTATGAACTTACTAACAGATAAACGACCATCCACAAATCAATGGCTGGTATTCCCTCCCTAAGGTTACGCCCATCTGTAACAATGACCTTTTTACACCAGCTCGGGATGACTGGCAATTTGGATCTATGGAGATGATTGGCCTTCGTTGTCTGGGTGACTTGTACATTAATGATGTCTTTGCCAGTTTTGACTAACTACGCTTGGCATTCAACTGAAATAGCTCCGACGTTTTTGATATTTTCAGCTCCATAATTGTGCTCGGACCACTCGCACGCATTCCCTCAAATCCAATGCCTGTGTGGCATCAATTTGGCACTTAAAGCGGGGGCTCTGCCCAGGGGTCAGGTTTCCTCCCTGTATGACATCTTGTCTACAAATAATGATTCCGTGGTGGTAAAGTTATTATAGAAAATGAAAACTAATGAAATAAACTTTTATTGAAAAAACATTTTCGTTCAGAAAATAAAAACTAAAATGTTTGCTTTTTTTAAAATGACTAACTGAAACTACCTTGTAAGTGTACAAAACTAACTATAATTATAGCAAAAAATGTCCTTAGTTTTCGTCTTCGTCAATTAATTTCATACGTGAGCTTTCAGGGTTGATTTTAAATGTATTTATTTTGGTACGGCCGTACAGAAGGAAGTCGTTTAGGAATTGTAGTTCTTTTACTGTGTCGCCAAGAAACGACGTCATTGAGCAGCAGGCAGTAAAACAAATTAGATATGGCTTTAACAAACAAACAAAAAGATTAGATATGGCTGCCCTTCGTGTGTCACTCAACTCAGCCTGAGATGCGCTGCAAGGTAATAAGTATATGATATGGATTCATTGGAAATATTCCACTGCCATATCTCTCTGAGTTGACAGTGAGATCACTATTTACCCTTTGTATAAAGTGTGTATGTGTGTAAAACTACTTTTACTGATGTTATTCATGCAACACCTAAACACTAATACACAATCAAAAACAAAGCAGGCTACAATGAAGTTTCATGCAAGAGCTTTTAGTGGAAAATTTCCACACAAGAAATATTTTAACAATACAGAAAAACTCAAAACAATATTTTTAAATTATATAATAAAGGCTTATAATAAAGATTAAAGGTGCTGTCAAAAAATACTAAGTTGTTGGTCAGTAACCCCATGTCTTGTTTTAGTGCAAATTTGAGAGGGAAAAACGTTTCACACAAGAATATTTTGATAGAAAACTCAAAAACAATACTGCAAGTATTAGAAAATAGATAAAACTACAATAAATTTGAGAAAACATTGTGCATACAGTCCACTAGTACTACTAATACAAACTGTACATTGGACTAGTGAACTGTCCTAAGGTGCATATAGTTGCTTTGTAAAAAATTAAATAAAATAAAAATAGTGCTTAAAGCCTGAGGAGGACTCCTGAACTGTCCTTTGGTGAATCATAGCCTTTACCTGACCTACAAAAACAGGAGATCAGGCCATTTACTTTCAACCATGACCCCAATAATAAAATGAAGCGTAAACAAAATAAATGACATTCCTCCAAAAAATAAAGCATTTACGTGCTTTATGGCCTCTCCTTCTTGTCCTTCGGCAAATTTGCATTGAGGAAGATAAGTGATCTCACTTTTGCAGGCTTGAGGCGACTTCTCCTCTCTGTGATTATTTTTTCCAGTTTTCGAGAAGATTCTCTCAGATGGAACTGATGTGGCCACAATGCAAAGCTTGTTAGCCATGAGTTTGCTAAGCCTGGGTTACACAGCCACCTGACTTTTCCACCACTTGAGAGGATCTTCATTTTTTGGAACAAGAGGCTCCTCTAGGTACGCCTGCACCTCAATGACAGCGTCTGCTGTGGGGTTCTGAGTTGCCACTGTTCCAGCTGCCTGCTCATAGAGCTGGGAGATACAACAATGGGTTGGGAGATAAAAAATTTTATTATGAGATTTTGATATGAGAATGATGTCATCCTAGATTTAGAGTAAAAATGGTGATGAATTTTTGCCATCCTTACTTCCATGTGGAAATAACTCCAAACAACTGATTATTATTATTCTATTTGTCATTCGCTCGGTGCTTGGAAGCTGGAATGTGAGGGGAGTCCCGGGGTCAGTGCTGCTGGGCTGGATGGGGCGGCCCTCTTTATCTGTGGTTCTCCTGTCTGATGGGCCCGACCTGCAGGAGCCATGCCTCTAAATCACTCAACTAGCACACACTTACACCGCTCACTGTTAATATTTTTCGCACTCGTCACATCTGGGCACACATACATATCCAGGGGTTCCTGGGGGACTGGTATGGAGTCGGGAGGGTGTGGCTGTCAGACCGGGTTTCAGTACGTCAGTGATGTTTCCCGGTACGGGCGCTCTGGCCCTCCGCCCTGCCTGCCCCCCAGAATTTTAATGCATCACACACACTCATCCCCATTTCTTTTAATGCACCACATACACCCATCTCTGGGGAGCGGTGGGTCTTGGGTGGGGGGGACTTGGCTGTTAGGCAGCAGTGCCTGGCAGCCCTGACCCCTGGCGCACTGGCCTCTCCAGATTTAAATGCACCACACCACTGATACACGGGGTAGGGCCAATGACTGCCAGTCAGGGACCTGACAGTCATAGTAACAGGGGTGCTAGGGGGTTCTCCTTAGCTTCATGGCGGTGCTCCTCAGGCCGGGTCCCCCCGGGCTGGATGACTGCTTGGCGTTGGGGCTCCCCTCTCATGCCCCACGGCTGTTCACTGGGTTCCCTCCCCCTTATCGTTCCTTTGTCGGGCGGCCCTATCTGCCCTCCTTTCCAACAAACAAGGGAAACTGTCCCACCCTCAGGCTGGTCGGGGACTGGCTACATCGTGTGCCCTGCAGGTTGGGGGGCGTCTTGCTCTCCTGAGGGTGCAGTGGGTGGTGGTGGTGGCGGGGCGCGTGGGGCGGTGGGGTTTGGCTGGGTGGGTGGCATTGGCTCCCTGCGGCCTCCTCCGGGTGGCCGGTTGTCGTGACACCTTGATGGGGCCGGCTGGCCGCCCTGGGTCCCTCGGTGTGGGATGTGTCCCGTCCGCCGGGCTGCTCTCGGGTGGACTAATGGGCCCGATCCCGCCTCTCGATTGATTTGGTGGCGTCCTCAGCCACCGCACTGCAGGCACAGCAATTTAAGGACTCTTCTGTCAGTCATTCTGCTTGCGAAACGGTGTCAATTCACTTGCATGTGTCCGCAGGCACACACCCCTGGGACTTTTTGGCTGGGTGTGGGCCCACTCACTTTTTGCGACAAATAACTCATGAGTATGCGAATTGCTTGGGTCACCCCTCACTCCCAGCCTTGTCCAATAGGCGTTCATAATTTACAGTCACTCCTACCACAGTTCAATTGTACAGCCGGGTTCACGACCCTTGTCCTGCATTCTTCTTCCCCTGTCCTTGTCCTGTCCTATCTTGGCCTGTCCTTCCCTCAAAGGGTGTAAGCACTACTGCCCCATACAACACTCATTGTTCTAGATATAAAGGATTTACTTTTCCCATTTACCGTTAGTGGTTTGTCTTTTGTCTTCTTTTCTCCCTCCCCTCTAGAAACTTTGTTCTGTTCGACTGATTGACTCTGATTCTCAATAAATATCCATTATAATACTAAGAAACCACAGCGGCAGCTTAAAAACTCCCCTTTGACACAGTAAAACTGTTCCGGCGTAAAAGGGATACAATACATTCTGCTTGACCTAACAGCCGAACACGAAGAGGGGGGGGAAAAAAGGCATCTTAGTGGATGTTGGTTTCAGGCGAGGGGGGATGGTAGGAAGCTGGTGTGCATTGGATTCCAACATTGACAAGGGCCTTCATCTTGTCCATCACATATAATAGAGCATTTAGGCTGGATGATAGTAAGTGTTGCATTGGGCTTTGTTCCAATGGGGCAGGGAGGGGTGTGGGAGAGTACAAGCCTCATCTCATTCCTCATTCGTTTCTCCAATTGTTTAGGTGACTCCATCTCTGCTTTGTGTCGTCTTATATCTTGTTCCTCCAATTGTTCCACTGATTGTTTACGAATCCTTCTGTGCCTTTTGTTCTTCAGCCGCGTCAACAAGGCCAATGTTTTCCTTTCATGCCGGCGAATGACATACACAGTAAAAAATGTTGACAGCCAGTAACTTAACCCTTTGTTTATTGAGACAGAAACCGTCTGCCTTGTAAAGATGCCTGCGGTCCCAAACAGACATGCAAACACCAAAGGCATGAAAACGGTGACCCAAAAAAATAAAAAAATAAAATAAAACATTTGTAGGGGGGGGTTTGGGGGGAATTTTTTTTATTTTAACATAAATTAAGCAATCTGGAAGACTGTTAAGAGTACAATAGGGAGACAAAAATAAAATTCTTCACACAGAAAAACCTATTTACACCGCTCAAGTACATGATGTACAAATTTAAGATTATAATTAAATTTGCCTCATTTCTTTTGCTTTTTTGTTTTGGCCTCCAACTTGAGCCAGGCCCATCTCCACCTGCACCCGATGCCTGCTTCAAGCTGTGTCGCATGAAGAGCATCCTCCACTTTAAGCACTCTCATTCTGGAAAAGAATTGACTAAAATCATTGTCTGTTTCACTGCATTTTTCACTATTACCAACTTCAAAGGCTAATCCCAAATGCATCTTTCAGGAAAATATTAAGTACAATATTTTTCTGTTTTTAATTGGCCATTTCTGAATTTGAAGTTAGTTCATTCTGTGTTGTGACATAATCCTTAACATCGCTCCGTCGCTTAATACATTTAACATTAACAACAGTTTCCTAATTAATACAAGATGTACTAGGGTATCAACTCTTGTTGCCGATGTTACACGTGCTTCGTGGTTCCACTGGGACCACAACCAGGGCCATGACCCGCAGCACCTCAATGCGAAAATACAAAAGACCAGTACAACAAATACCACACTGGCTGAGCTGATGAGCAAAAATGTTGCTTAAACGTAGAGTAGCAATAAAGGATGTCCGCTTCAGAGGTGGGTAGAGTAGCCAAATATTGTACCGAAGTAAGAGTACTGTTACTTGGAAGCCCAATAGAAGATGTTGTGTGAGGTCATGTGTCTTTCTGGTGTTGTTTGATTGGTGAACTAGACTTAAACATCACTAGCTCTTAAACTGGATTGGCGCAAACAGTGCCCAATGTCGAAATGCGACTGATTTTCATGTATGCCAAAAGATGCCAAAATTTTCAATGAAGCTCACAGATACACACTTCTTAGAGCCACTTATTTAATTGACTGAGCCTGCTTAAACGTTCATCTCCAGATCGTACCATTGGGAAAGGTCCACTTATGAAAACCTCAGCATACAATTATTGCACTTTTGTTAGGAGATCAATGAAATCTCGTTTCAGTACCTCTGATTGCTGTGCTTGTGTGTTGTCGTACTAGAGCGGCTCCAACTACCGGAGACAAATTCCTTGTGTTTTGGACATACTTGGCAAATAAAGATGATTCTGATTCTGATTCTGATGACAGATTTCACAGTTGGGTGCTCTTTAATGATCTCCGTGATTTTTTATTTTGAGATATCAAAATAAAACTAAAAAATTGGTAAAACACTACTTTGGTGGTGTTCTTCCTGCAAAAAATGTTTCACATCATTGACTGCTCCAACTATTAACATTTGGGGTGCCATTTGGGACTGCACCTCAACGCACCCAGCTGTCAAACTCCTTAAGTTTGCAGATGACACCACTGTCATCGGCCTCATCAAAGACGGTGACGACTCTGCATATCGACAGGAAGTGGAGCGGCTGGAGCTGTGGTGCGGCCGGCACAACCTGGAGCTGAACACGCTCAAGACTGTTGAGATGATCGTGGATTTCAGGAGGCATCCTTTGCCACAGCTGCCCCTCACACTGTCCAGCTGCCTTGTGTCAACCGTCGAGACCTTCAAGTTCCTGGGAATTACAGTCTCTCAGGACCTGAAGTCGGCGATCAACATCAACTCCATCCTCAAAAAGGCCCAGCAGAGGATGTACTTCCTGCGGCTTCTGAGGAAGCAGGCCTGCCACTGGAGATGCTGAGGCAGTTCTACACAGCGGTCATCGAATCAGTCCTGTGTTCTTCCATCACAGTCTGGTTTGGTGCTGCTACAAAAAAGGACAAACTCCGACTGCAATGGACGAAACTGCTGAATAGATTGTCGGTACCCGCCTACCCACCTTTGAGGACTTGCACGCTGCCAGAACTAAGACAAGAGCGTGTAAAATCCTCTTGGAGCCTCCACATCCTGGTCACCACCTCTTCCAGCTCCTTCCTTCAGGTAGGCGCTAGCGATCAATGCAAACTAAAACAAGCAGACATTCCAACAGCTTCTTCCCTCTTGCCATTAACTTTTTACACAAGACAAATTCCTTGTGTGTTTTGGAAAATACTTGGCAAATAAAGATGATTCTGATTGTGATTCTGATTAAACAGTTAACTTACAATTCCATTGTAACGTGCTGTCAATTTTGTCTTGAGATTGTTGTCACATCTCTGTCGGACCCATTATACATGCTCGTGCACTCACTGTGGTAGTCTCGCCACGCTGCACTATTTGCATATCTGTTGTTGACCAATACTGGCCACTCATGCCAGAGTAGCATCTGCCCCACTTGCACACTGATTGAGGAGTATCTGCAACATTTGCACAATCAACATTGTCCCAGATGATCGCGCTACTAGTCACTTTAAACTGCATACACTCCTTGAAGTCTCAGTGCCCTTTGCACAATGGTCATTGTACCGGACTATTGCTATATCAGTCATTCAAACTGCTCTAAGTGCTAGAGGACTCTTTTTACATAATTGTAAAAAAAAAAAAAAAATTGCACCGGCATTACCAGATAAATAGCAACCCTTTATTGCTCAGTGACTGTTTTTCTGAATGTCTTTATGTCTCAAAAGTGTTCTCTGTCAATTGACTGTCTGTTGTCATACTAGAGCGGCTCCAACTACCGGAGACAAATTTCTTGTGTCTTTTTTGGACATACTTGGCAAATGAAGATGATTCTGATTTTTTTTTTGTTATATTTAGTTTTATACATTTCAGTGGTGGTGGGAGATAAACATTCTTTGCCAGTGTCTTGTAAAAGTGGCTCAAATATATTTGTAAGTCTGATGTCAATGTTTTGCCTTGACTTGCGTCCTTTTTTTTTTTTTGCCCTTCGCTGTAACTGTCCACAGCCACTCTCTCTCAGAGTTGAAGCACGCAATGGACCCAGATTCCTTGATAATGTGCTGGTCTTCTGTCCACCTTTTTGGATGCTGTCCCATATCTTTAGGCTTTGCTCCCAGTAAATTCCAGGGAGAACTACTGGATGATCCATTACAGTTTCCAGAGTCCACATCCGTCCTCTTTGTGGAGTAGCTGTCTCTTAGCATGCTCCTGCTTACCATTTTGAGACATTGGTAGAGTGGTTTCATTTCCCGACTGTCCTTTTACATCCACATACATTTCAAGACAGTAGATTTTTGTTCCCAGGACCGCCATCTTCTGTAGCAGTTTGTGATAGTGTTCAATGGAAAAGGGAAGCATTTTGTTGCTGGTCTTGTTGCTAGTAGCAGGTTGTGCTAATTAGCAGGCCACGCTCACGTAATGGTAAGGGGGTATAAAAAAAATATTGGATTATGGCAACAACTGACTGTCTACAAAAAAAAGTACAATCCCACAGGTTTAAAAATAGGCAGAAGTCACTGTTTCTAATATCTATGGAATAAAAACAAACTTAGCAAGAAAAATGTTAACAGACGCTAAGCAAGCAGTGAGCAAAAAAGCGTCTGCATTGTATGAGAGCAGGAGCAAATAGTTTAGGCTAGTTTATGGGGCCATTAACCATTTCACACAGGGCCAGAGTAACTGAATAGTTTTGTTTTCCTTAATAAATTAAATCAGCATTTATAAACAGCATTTTAAGTTCACTTGGGTTATATTTGTCTGATATTTACATTTCTTTGCTCTTCTCAGAATATATTGACTGTGAGTACTGTTATATTAAATAGCTATATGTTTGTGCTCAAATGTCAGTTGCTCAAAGGGAAATATATGCATTTCCCATTATGTGTTAGCATTTGCATTAAGCTAGCGGACTAAATGCTAAGCTATGTGCTTGTTTTAAGTACACAAAGTGCAATTCACCTAGTTTTATGTTTAAATTGACAGTAAACTTTAACTGGGAGTGGCATGAAACAGCGTGAAGCCTCTTTTTAAAGAATTGCTCACTATTTGCTAAAGTGCTGCTTATTGTTGAGTTAAGTTCACTGCCTGTATACAGCGCTCGTATCTCAAGTTTGCGATTGTAAGTCAAAGTAAAAAAAACAGAAAACACAAAATGACGGCTCGTATCATGAAAAACTCGTAAGTCAGGTCATTTGTATCTCAATGCACAACTGTACATTGTTGCAAAAGCTATTGGACATTGCTGCTTTCTTACCTCTTAGGTCCCTGTTAAAGTCATGCAGACGCCGGACCTCCAATTCTAGCTTGTTCCTCATTGTTTTCTCCAGAGCTTCCCTCTTGGAAGAAGAATTAGCAAGGGTTTCGTAGGCCTCTGATACCAGCTGAATCTCTGTTTCGAACTGCCAGAAGAAATAGGTGGAATGAAAGGAAACAACCTGATGATGATACGGTTTGGTGTGAATGATCAAGGCAGGTTGACCCAAATATAGGCAACCCAGAACTAATGCAAACTCACACAGACAAGAGTTAAGGCAGTAGGGTAAGAAAGTAAGAATGTCCTGCAATCAGGACAGATGAGAACAATAGAAATCTCAAGTGATGACATCCCCAATGCCATCAATACATACTTGAACATAGTCAGTCAAGCATAACTGATAAAGATCAGGGATAAAATACACTGTAAGCTATTGCAGACCTGTCAACCTTGGGAAATATTCGGGAGTACCACAATGTGCTAACACATGCACATACACACGTACGTACACATGATTGTACTTAACAAGATTTTCCCCATAACCCTTTTTACTCTTTAATGTCAGTACCGTGCAGCTGAAGATTTTGATTTTGAGTTTAGGAAACCTGCCACTAATGGTTTTAGTGGCAGGTTTTCACACTCTTCCTCCAAAAAGCTGCGGGGTCACAAAGACTTCCCAAAATTCCCATGTGAGAGCAATTGGGTCTCTCTGAGGAATAAAACAGCTGTGTGGGCAGAGCCCATTTTCTGACAGTGCAGAAACATCTGTGATTTAATGGGTCATTTTTTGATTTAGTTTACTGTGGGCAGTGGCAATGATGTCAGTCATTACATTGTTCACCCCGGCACTCAGCTGTTTAGACACCAGTGCCTCTTAATATTTGATACAGTTTGTCCACTACTGTGAAACATGCTTTACGAGCACTTGAAGCCCTCTGTGTTTGCGCCTCATCTGTTGAATTGCCCATTCAGACCTCCCATTTTAGATTGGTCTCTTTAAAATAACATTTATTTTGAACAGTTCTCTGGTAATAAATAACCTGTTTGAAGAAGAGAAATTCCTCCTGCACAAGACTCATTACTTTTTTCTTTGACAAGCAGTTTTGCTAATAAATAACTTAATTTAAGGAGCAACTTTCTAATTTTGAGGAGCATTTTTTCTTTTTTTTGCAGATTAATGCCTGAAGCAAGAGAGGGGTATATGATCTGAGAGGCCTTTAGGTCCTCCTCCTCCTTCATCCACCTGTCCCACCTCCCCGTCGCAGCACCATGGGGAGCAGAGCCTTCAGTCTCTCGTTTTTGCTTGATTGGTTTTGCTTGCTTGTTTTTGTTTTATTCTCTCTGTATAATTCTGTTTTTATTGTTGCTTTATTGGCTCTACAGTGTCCTTGAGGGTCTTGAAAGGTGTTTACAAATGTCATTATTATTATTATTATAGCGTATATGGATTTGGGATAAAACGTAATTTACTTGAGAAATGAATTCGTCTAAGTTGAACGCCTGCGTTCACGTCCGGGTTAGTCCGATTTACGTTTTAACATTAAAATCAGACTATTTTATCTCAAAAAGGGGCACGTCTCTTTTTAGGTGTAAAACTTTTTGTGAAAAAAGTGACAAAAAAAACCTCTATGTCTCATAATTTGAAGGTTGCTACAGGAATTAAATAAGAGTTCTACAACCCAGAGGTCTCTTATCGTATCCAAACACAAACGATACAGGTTCTGGGTTTTATATAAAATGTAATGAAATCTAACAGGGGAATCGATAGGGAAACAATGCAGAGAAAAGGAAAACAAGGTACACATACATAAGCATTCATAAAGCAGGTCGAACGTGACGTAGGTGTGAGGTGAGGATGTGCCGTGAGCAATGCATAAAGCTGGGATTCTGGTTGCCGTAAATTTAAACCCAAATATGCACCAATCTATACTTTAGTAGACCGCACGTTGGATTTACATTGCGTGGAACACAATTTAGGCAGGCTGGTCAATCTCCAGGATGTTTGGCCAGTCCGGTCGAGGGCAGGTGGCTTTGATGGAAAAAGAACGAAGAAAAAAAACAAAAATCTTGAAGTGCAGAGCGGCCGAAGCCCGGGAGTGGCCTGGTCACTGGGAGCGGACATGCGCCACCCGTTTCCATCCCAATGGAGCTTCGTCCTTGAGCTGCCCAAGCACCTCCACGGGTAGCTTGGGGCACTGGCAGGGTGCACTGCAGCGGGGGAAGGTCTGGCGCGTCCTCGCCACCTCATGGTGAGAGGTGGGTGCTTCCTCAGCAGTTCTTCAGCAAGGTTCAACGAACGAGCGACACCAAGCACCAAGGAGCTTCGGCCTTTTACGCATTAGAGCGAAAGAGGGCGTGCCCCCCCTCGGTGACCAAAAGGGAGATAGACCGCCTCTTAATGTTACTTTTCCATCCTAGGATTATTTTGTGGTTTAAAACCAGTGGGATAAAAGATTAATGATTGGATCTAGCAATGTCACGCACACCCTGTTTAATCCATGCAAGCTGGGACAGGGTCATGTTTCAACCTTATCTAGTTAATAGCTAGCTAATGACACTTAATGTTTGTATAACATTTCTGTGTTCGTTTTGAGATAAACACAAGCTACTCGGTTGGCAAACAAATTTAACCAGCAGACATTCAAATTTGGAGAAATACAATCACTTGGACGAGCGCCGCCGGAGCAAGGACGGGTGGCGGCCGCTGGACGAGCGCCGCCGGAGCAAGGACGGGTGGCGGCCGCTGGACGAGCGCCGCCGGAGCAGGGACGGGTGGCGGCCGCTGGACGAGCGCCGCCGGAGCAGGGACGGGTTGCGCCCGCTGGACGAGCGCCGCCGGAGCGGGAGCCTGGCGCAGCTGCCGAGGAGCCGGAACGGGAGCCTGGCGCAGCTGCCGAGGAGCCGGAACGGGAGCCTGGCGCAGCTGCCGAGGAGCAGGAACGGGAGCCTGGCGCAGCTGCCGAGGAGCAGGAACGGGGCCTGCAGTCGCTTCCTCAGCCTGCCGCCATTGAGGTTTGGGAGTAGAGGGTACGGGAGTGGAAGAGTGCACAAGGTCTCGGGAAGGTGAACTAGGAAAAATGGCTGGTACTGAACATGGTGGCTTGGGGGCAGGTTTGACTAGACGTGACTTAATTGGAGTCGTGGAACAATGTGTGGGAACAGGTGAAAAATTAAGAGACTTGTGAACAGGGGAAAAACAACGAGGGGGCAAAATTTGACCTTTACTTGGGCGCCTCCGTTGGCCACCACGCGGCGGTCCCAGGTAGATGGCCAAACGGGTGCCCAAGAAAAGGTCTGAGGGAAAGGATTTGGACTCACTGGGGTTGGAAACGGGGAGACGTGACAAAAACTGACGAGGACGGGATAAACTAGGGAAGGAACCAGAAAAATCTAAATCTGTGTCAGATTCAGAATCAGACAGGAGGTTAACTAAATCGGGGCCATCTTCACAATCAGAAAAATCAGAATCTAAAGAAACGTGGATGAAAAATAGTAGGGCATGGTGAATAACTAGGACAAGTGGGGGGACCCAATGAAAATGACAGAAAAGACTGAACGATAGGGCTTACTGGAGGAGGGTAGGTATGGATGGCAGGCTGAGGACGGTGGGAGGCACTTTGGTGGTGTCCAGGGTGACGCCATGTTCTTCCCGCTGGGTCCTGTTCTGGTCGGTTCATTCTGTCAGGTACATGGTTAGGGCGAAGGCGAGGAACGCAAGGCAAGAACATGGTGGACCCAATTGCAGGGAAGCAGGGAGGCAAGGCAGGAGTGCGGGAGTCTCAAAATAAGAATATTTAATCTTCAAAAAGGGAAAACTGAACGAAGTCCCACAACAGATACCAATCAAATCAAAGTAACAAAGAAACACTCGAATATTTAAAACTGGAAACAAACTATGACCTGTGAGTAAGACGTGGAATAGAAAGGGAAAATTACACCTGACAATGACATACCACAATGATAAAGACAACTGGCGACTATGACATGGCAAAGATATGTGACAACGACAATGAACCGACAAGAACTGAAAGAAACCAGGGAACTAAATACAAACAAATTGATGAGACAACGAGGAACACCTGGACAAGACACGAGTGGCTGGAGAGAGCTGATTGGTCGACACAAAGTAGACGAGAACAGGTGGACACAACAACCTAATGAGCACACGACAAACATGGAACACAGGAAAACATGGAACAAAACTAAACACAACCCAAACCAAAACACTGCATATATTTAAATATATTTAGTGAGAAAAATGGTGACGTGTCAAATACTTATTTCAGCCTCTGTATAGTAATTTAAATTGCATAGGGACATACGTGTAAATCTTTTAGACAAACTAGTGTCCAAAGTTACCACAGGTGTCCCAGGTACCATCCATCCATCCATTTTCTGAGCCGCTTCTCCTCACTAGGGTCGTGGGCATGCTGGAGCCTATCCCAGCTATCATCGGGCAAGAGGCGGGGTACACCCTGAACTGATTGCCAGCCAATCGCAGGGCACATAGAAACAAACAACCATTCGCACTCACAGTCACACCTACGGGCAATTTAGGGTCTCCAATTAATGCATGTTTTTTTTGGGATGTGGGAGGAAACCGGAGTGTCCGGAGAAAACCCACGCAGGCACGGGGAGAACATGCAAACTCCACACAGGCGGGGCTGGGGATTGAACCCGGGTCCTCAGAACTGTGAGGCAGATGCTCTAACCCGCCTGTCTCAGGTACCAACATTTCAAAATTCAAAATCACAGCGATGTAACAGCATCTTTGATTCTACATTGATAACAATGGTCAACAACAAATTCGTCTTAAGATTTTTTTACCTGATTTAGCACAGTTTTGATGTGCTGAACCCAAATATCAAATAGGTTTTGCTCAATCAGGTCAACCTTTTGAACTACGAATCTCCAGTTTTGTTTACATGTACAGGTATTTGCACTTTAAAGTAGACTTTACACCGATTTTATTGGCCTGATCAGTATTGGCCGATAATTAGCATGTTATGCTGATCGGCTTTAATGTCATAATTTGCCGATCCGATCAATGACTCGCAAGACATTTACTCCGCGTCGCCATCATGCACAGTATATTTGAATCCAAAAGCTAGTTTATTTTTAGCCTTGTCGCGTGTCTTTTGACATAGTACTGTAAATATCTGACGGCCGATCAAGTTATTTAAAAAAATAATAATAATATGTCGGCGGTGTGGGATAGACAACACGTCTGAGACAGACAACACGTAATGCCCGGATCAGACTACAAGACAAATTTGCTCTATCTCAGACTACTGCAATAAAATCTTGTATTCCGATACCACCTCATCCCGTCTTTTACGATCATTGGGCTTTATCTTGTCAACTCAAATGTGACAGGATACACACGTTACCGTGGCGACGACAACAAGAGTGGATCGCGGCGACTGTATTATAAGAACAAAATGGGGAAAAACGTGTGTTGGTGGTCACCGGTGCTCAGGACAAGAGAGGACGTTCGTTTAAGACTTGCTTTAGGTATGTTCCCGTACTTTTAATACGATACGGCTCACAAGCAGGCAACAAAAACGTTATGTAGCCTAGCAAGCTACTGCTAGTACTGACGGTATACAGTAAATGAACAGGATCGGTTTCCCAATCCGAGATGAGATTTTAACAATGTCAGCTATCATTCTCAAGAGTTAATTATCGGTTAAAAAGAAAAGTTAGCATTCTACATACGTAATAGTATCCTTTAATGGTAACGTTTTCAGCACAGGTGCCAAACTCAAGGCCCGGGGGCCAGATTCCCAAAGTTGGCAGGTTTGCTACATTTTCAACAAATTCCCCATTTATACTTTTCACATCCACCCACCCATTTAAAAAAAGTTAAAAGAAACCAGTCTTCAATCACTTTTACTCATCACAGTGCATTTTTAGAGGGGGAAGAAGAATCTGGCACTCTGACATAAAAGCTCTTATGTTACCTTGTGCAGCTTGGTGACTTTATCACGGCAGGCATCCATCTCTTGCCTCAGAACTCTGTTTGCTTCATTGAGCATGTCCACCCTCTGTTGAGCATGTGCCATTATTTCAAAGGTCTGCCCCTGCAGGTGGGAGTAAGAATGTAGATGGGGGAAATGTCTGGCTTGAACAAAGGGTTGAGGCTGTGGAGGGGGCAAGCCTAGAGAATGCTGTTGTTGATATGGATGAGTCCGTTCCTGTTTGTTGTGAAACAGAAGCAAGGAGCCGTTGGAGTCATTAGGAAAACCATGACATATTTGTGGTGTTGTGTTGAGAGGCACAGGGGTGAAAGTCTCACCTACCTGGTTGGAAACAAGACCCTGTAGATTGCGAATCCCCATGCTGGGAAAAGTCTCACCACGATCATGTGGCTGTTGGTGGGGGCCAGATAGGTGCGAGGAGTAGGGGGTATGAAATGGACTTGGTAAGCTACACATAGTAGAAGATTGGGCCCGGGACAAAGAACCAGTGGAGGTGATGGAAGAGGTGGGGCTGTGGTGGTGAAGGTACTTTTGGAAAGTAACCGAACCCTCCTTATTGGACCTGAGGACAGAAAATAACCCATGTTTTCATTAACACAGCCTGGGCCGGCTCGCCCATTAGGCAACATACCTAGATCTTATTTTTCAAATATGTTTTTTAAAATTCTCAGCTGCCTCATTGGTTGCCCTTCATTTTTAAAGTCTCAAACTTGAAACTAGAGAGAGAGAGAGAGCGAGAGAGACAGGCAGACAGACACAAACTCACGTTCCAATGAAGTTGGGAGTTTGTGTAAAATGTAAATAAAAACAGAATACAATGATTTGCAAATCCTTTTCAACCTACAGTATATTCAATTCAATACACTACAAAGACAAGATATTTCATGTTCAAACTGCTGAACGTGTTTTTTTTTTTTGCAAATATTCACTCATTTTTTATTTGATCCCTGCAAGACATTCAAAAAAAGCTGGCACAGGGGCAACAAAAGACTGGGAAAGTTGAAGAATGCTCAAAAGAACACCTGTTTGTAACAGTACACAGATGAACAGGTTAACTGGAAACAGATGCGTGTCATAATTGGGTGTAATGCTGCGTTCACACTGGACACAAATTGGACGTTTCATGCGGCATAATTACATGTAAAGTCATGTATGGCTATCGGGTCCATACTCTGGGTGGCCAGTTGTCGAGGCCCCTCGGTGGGACCGGCGGACCGCCCTGGGTCCCTCGGTGTGGGAGGTTTCCCGCCCACCGGGCTGCTCTCGGGTGGACCCCTGGGCCCGATGCCGCCCCTCGATTTTATTATTATTTTTAATCAGTTTATTTGAAAGGGGACAATGCAATTTCATAAAACACATGAAATACACATGGTTAAAAAAGCCAGAATTAGCCAGAAGGCTAGATTGATTGGGTGGGGTCTTCAGCCTCCGCGGTACAGGCACAACAATTACAGGACACTTCTGTCAGTCTTTGTGTTTGCGAAACGGTGTCAATTCACCTGCATGTGTCCACAGGCACACACTCCTGGGACTCTTTCGCTGGGTGTGGGGCCACTCACTTATTGCGACAAATCACTCATGACTATGCAAATTGCTTGGGTAGCCCCTCACTCCCACTCTCTTCCTATAGGCTTTTATAATTTACATAGTCAGTCCGACCACACTTCAGTTGTACAGCCGGGTTCACGACCCTTGTCCTGCATGCTTCTTCTCCTGTCCTTGTCCTGTTTTATCTTGTCCTGTCCTTCCCTCACAGGGTGTAGCACTACAGCCCCATGCAACACTCATATCTAATGTTTCATTGTTGTAGATATGCAATGATTTACTTTTGTCATCCTGTTTACAATTTGTGCTTTGTCTTTTGTCTTCGTTTCTCGCTCCCCCCCCCCCCAAGACTTTGTTCTGTTCAACTGATCGATTCTGATTCTCAATAAACATCAATTATCATACTAAGAAAACGCAGTGGCAGCTTAAAAACTCCACTGTGACACAGTAAAACTGTTCCGGCATAAAAGGGATACAGATCCTCCATTCTGCTTGACCTGACACCCAAACAGGACAAACAAAAAATGAGAAAATGTGCCTGCTTACTGTATTTCAGCAAGACAATGCCAAGACACATTCTGCACGTATTATGTGGCTTTGTAGTAAAAGAGTGCGAGTACTAGACTGGCCTGCCAGCAGTCCAGACCTATCTCCCATTGAAAATGTGTGCCGCATTACGAAGTGCAAAACATGACAATGGACTATTGAGCAACTGAAGTTGTACATCAAGCAAGAATACGAAGAATTCCACCTATAAAGCTTCAACAATTAGTGTCCTCAGTTCCCAAACACTTATTTAGTGTTGTTAAAAAGAAAGGTAATGTAATATAGTGATAAATACGCCCCTGTACCAGCTTTTTTGGAATACAGTAATTTGCAGGCGCGATTGGCTGGAAACCAGTTCTGGGTGTACCCCGCCTCCTGCCCGATGATGGCTGGGATAGGCTCCAGCACGCTAGCGACCCTAGTGAGGAGAAGCGGCTCAGAAAATGGATGGTCGGAGTATGTTGCAGGCATCAAATTCAAAATGAGTGAATGTTTGGAGAAAAAAAAAACTTTTATCAGTTTTAACATTAAATACCTTGTCTTTGTAGTGTATTCAATTGAATATACAACCCCAATTCCAATGAATTTGGGATGTCGTGTTAAAAATAAATAAAAACAGAATACATTGATTTGTAAATCATGTTCAACCTATATTTAATTGAATACACTACAAAGACAAGATATTTAATGTTCAAACTGATCAACTTGGTTGTTTTTAGCAAATAATCATTAACTTAGAATTTTATGGGTGCAACACATTCCAAAAAAGCTGAAACAGGGCCATGTTTACCACTGTGTTACATCACCTTTTCTTTTAACAACATTCAATAAACGTTTGGGAACTGAGGACACTAATTGTTGAAGCTTTGTAGGTGGAATTCTTTCCCATTCTTGCTTGATGTACAGCTTCAGCTGTTCAACAGTCCCAGGTCTCAGTTGTCGTATTTTACGCTTCCTAATGCGCCACACATTTTCAATGGGAGACAAGTCTGGACTGCAGGCAGGCCAGTCTAGTGCCCGCACTCTTTTACTACAAACTCACGCTGTTATAAGATGTGCAGAATGTGGTTTGGCATTGACTTGCTGAAATAAGCAGGGGCGTCCATGAAAAAGACGTTGCTTGGATGGCAGCACATGTTTCTCCAAAACCTGTATGTACCTTTCAGCATTAATGGTAAATTCACAGATATGTAAGTTACCCATGCCATTGGCACTAATACAGCCACATACCATCACAGATGCTCGCTTTTGAACTTTGCGTCCATAACAATGCGGATGGTTCTTTTCCTCTTTGACCCGGAAGCCACGACGTCCACAATTTCCAAAAACAATTTGAAATGTGGACTCGTCGGACCGCAGAACACTTTTCCACTTTGCGTCAGTCCATCTTAGACGAGCTCGGGCCCAGAGAAGCCGGCGCCGTTTCTGGGTGTTGTTGATAAATGGCTTTTGCTTTGCATAGTAGAGTTTCAAGTTGCACTTACGGATGTAGCGCCGAACTGTATTTACTGATATTGCTTTTCTGAAGTGTTCTTGAGCCCATGTGGTGATATATTTTACACATATTTTACATGTCGGTTTTTGATGCAGTGCCGCCTGAGGGATCGAAGGTCACAGGCATTCAATGTTGGTTTTCGGCCTTGCCGCTTACATGCAGTGGTTTCTCCAGATTCTCTGAACCTTTTGATGATATTATGGACCGTAGATGATGAAATAACTCAATTCCTTGCAATTGTACATTGAGGAACATTGTCCTTAAACTGTTCGACTATTTCCTCACGCACTTGTTCACAAAGAGGTGAACCTTGCCCCATCTTTGCTTGTGAATGACTGAGCAATTCAGGGAAGCTCCTTTTATACCCAATCATGGCACCCCCCTGCTTCCAATTAGCCTGTTCACCTCTGGGATGTTCCAAACAGGTGTTTGATGAGTGTTCCTCAACTTTCTTTTTTGCCACCTGTCTCAGCTTTTTTGGAACGTGTTGCAGCCATAAAATTCTAAGTTAATGATTATTTGCTAAAAACAATCAAGTTGATCAGTTTGAACGTTAAATATCTTGTCTTTGTAGTGTATTCAATTAAATATAGGTTGAAAATGATTTGCAAATCATTGTATTCTGTTTTTATTTATGTTTAACACGTCTCAACTTCATTGGAATTAGGGCTGTACAGTAGATTGAAAAGGGTTTGCAAACCATTGTACTCTGGTTTTATTTATATTTTACACAACATTCTAACAGCGGCATGGTGGATGACTGATTAGCACATCTGCACTATCACAGTTCTGAGGACCGGGGTTCAAATCTGTGTGGAGTTTGCATGTTCTTCCCGTGCCTGCGTGAGTTTTCTCCGGGTACTGCGGTTTCCTCCCACATCCCCCCCCAAAAAAAAAATCCAGGGTAGGTTAATTGAATACTCTAAATTGCCCATTGGTGTGAATGTGAGTGC
Source organism: Phyllopteryx taeniolatus (assembly GCF_024500385.1). Lineage (NCBI taxonomy): Eukaryota > Metazoa > Chordata > Actinopteri > Syngnathiformes > Syngnathidae > Phyllopteryx > Phyllopteryx taeniolatus. The sequence goes on from NC_084518.1 coordinate 9,242,754, forward strand.
GAATGGTTGTTTGTTTGCATGTGCCCTGCGATTGGCTGGCGACCAGTTCAGGGTGTACCCCGCCTCTCGCCCGAAGATAGCTGGGATAGGCTCCAGCATGCCCGCAACTCTAGTGAGGATAAGCGGAACGGAACATGAATGAATGAACAACATTCCAACTTCATTGGAATTGGGGATCGTAGCTACAGGTTAAACCAAAGCTTTGCATACTATATAAAGAGACTTGCTTTATTTATTTCCCCTCGTCTTGACATGAAATCAGATACAAATGTTTGCTCTTTTAGGTCAATTGGGATAACCAAAATTATTTCTCTTTGCTCAATGCCATAATAATGACAGAATTTTTTGGGATAATTTTTTTATTACATTCTTCAAACTCAGAAGTTTACATAAAGTACATTTCATTAGTATTTGGTACCATTGCCTTTATATTGTATGGCATCCAACATGTGTACAATGTAAAACAATAATGCCGGAAGCTTGAGGTGTTCCATCAGGCATGGGGGGATAGTTTACTAAAATACAAACAAGCTCTCATCTCAGCTAAAACTGTTTTTCCAAAATAATTTGTCTGAATAAAAATAACCCTAAATACTTTTGGATACAGTAGAAATGCTAACCCAAAAGTAGCCTACTTCCAACAGCTCCTCCTTTTCAGTTGATGATTTGGTGCAATTTTTTGCTAAAAAAAACCCCCAAAAAAACAAAAAAAACAAAAATAGAGCTCAATAGGACTGAGATTAAGGGCACCGTGCCTCAAGCCGGGTTGAGTTCTTCGATCACTAAGACTAATATGGACATAACAAATATGCCATCCGGCTACCCTCTCTCATTTAAAGGAAGTATCCCTTGACAGACTCACAAAAGTCTTTCGTGCGGCAAAACGGACAACGTGCTTGTTTACCCTCTTCCTGAGAAACTCATTAAAGAGCTGTTTTTAAATCTTCGGACCTTCAATCGCAAATATAGAAAATGTATCATTCTCCTCTGGTACTTGACAGCCGTTATTCGACCCATACATACATACATATATATATACATACATACATACATACATATATATATACATACATACATACACATATACATATATAGATATATATATACATATATATACACATACATATATACATACATATACATATACATATATACATACATATACATATATATACATATATATACAAATATACATACATGTACATATACATATATACATACATATATATATATACATACATGCATACATATATATATATATATACATATACATATATACATACATACATACATACATATATATACATATATACATATATACATATACATATACATATATACATATACATATATAAATATATATATACATATATACATATCTATATACATATACACACATATATATGATTACTTCTCTCGGCTGGCCTGTGAATGCCTCGGGATCCCCCCGGAAGAGATGGATGAAATGGCTGGGGAGAGGGAAGTCTGGGCTTCCCTGCTAAAGTTACTGCTCCCGCGACCCGCCCTCGGATGAGCAGTAGAAAATGGATGGATGGGTGGATATATTGCATACTGTAATAAACACCTATCATTCATAACAATGTAGGATTTATTTCAAAATGAAACCAACGAAACAGCCTCTGTTATTGTGGATGAGCTTTTTCTCTCACCTGAATGAGCCATACTCTGGTGGAGGCTGATATCTGACATGCGGCACTTCCCTTGAAGGCTCCCTCCCTCTCTGCCCCTGATGAAAAGGACTTCCAGTCTCTTGCTGCTTCATAGGTGACCTCATTCCTTTAAAAGGGTAGTCTGGAGGTGGGCCACGATGCTGGGGCTTGTAGTAATCACCTGGCTGCCCTGGAGGGGAAAGCTGTGGGGAGAGTGAAGAGCTAATGACTGGAGCATGCGCCTTGACACCACTGGTGGCAAGGGAGAGCTGCATTAGCCGTTCGCTTAGAGAACGGACATGCCCTTGTTTAAGATCCTTTAGTCCATCATCTTGGTGTACCTTAACCGCCCCATTAACACGCTGTACGGTGGGCCGACCTTCTGTGCGCACCTTAGAATCAGTTACCCCAGTGACATAGAAGGTAGCACCCACTGAGGTAGGGAGTGTGTTCTGTTGGGGCTGGTTGCTCTGTTGTTGATGTAAAAGAGGTGGACCATGGCCACGGAAGTACTGTGACTGAACTTTAGCTTCCTCATAAGTAGGGAGTTCTTCTGGGCTTTGGCACTGACCCTGGTTAGTTGAACCACCTCCACCGCTGCTTCCTCCTCCTCCATTGCTCACACCTCCACCCACTGCTCTGGAACTTAATTTCTCCAGACCATCTGCCTGTAGCTCCTGGCCCTGGGGCTCCTGTCGGGCAATATGGGGTGTCCTGGAAAGCTCTTCTGAAGCGCCAGCCTGCCCGCTCCCTCCACTGCCAGCTCCAACTCCTACCTGCTGTTGCTGCATCACAAAACTCAGATTCATCTGCTCCTGCAAAAGACGCTGCAGGACGGTGCTACTACCACGTCCAGCACTGTTACTTCTTCTGGATGACTCTTCAGTTGTGGTCCTCATCTACGCCGTGCATTGACTACGAAGTTCAAAGAAAGCCAAGCCCTGTCCAGGGTCTTTACTTCCTAAAAAGAACAGGTGGAGAATGTTGAGAAAGAGTAGAATACAGCATGGATACAACTTTAATTTGAAAAAAGGTAAAAGGTGAAGGGTGTAGAGCGGGGGTCACCAACATTATGCCTGTGGGGCTATTCTAAAATTACCTCACCAGTAATGGGACACTGATTTCCAAGGAATGTTGGAGAAGTGATTTCAAAATGTAAACACTTGCAGTGATTTACAGAAGTGTTGCATAATGATATCTATCAATTATATATTCAGTTTCCTACTTTGTTAAATCATTGTTGATAACTGTGAAAAATCATTAACATAATCAGTGTCTACAGCATCAGAATCATTTGCCAAGTATGTAAAAAAAAAACAAGGAATTTGTCTCTGTTAGTTGGAGCCGGTCTAGTACGACAACAAACAGCCACTGTGACAGAATATACTGTACTTTTAGGACATAAAAACACACTACGGAGAGTCATTAAGCAATGAAAGGTTACTAGTAATGCGCGAATGCTGATATAATGACAATTGTGCAAATGATGCAGAGTCCTCAAGCAATTTACAATAATCTGGTACAGTGAAAATTGTGCACTGTGAAGAGATGGATGAAATGTATTATTCAAGGTTGGCACTGGGTCATGAAACCTTTTAGCCAATGTGGCTAAACAGTGTAAAAATTTCCTAGCCACACGTGTGCTTATGTGGCCAAACCTTTTGCCACACTGAGCCAGTCCTTGTCACTGGGAAGCCAATAAAATTTTAACAATGTGGGCCCAATTAAAACTACCAAGTCATCAATCAGGACTAGGGCTAAACAATTGGGGAAAATACTCTGTTTGTTGTTGTTGTTTTACAAATATTGCAATATAGCATGCAACTTTTTAAAATTAAGTTTATTAGCATTATTCACAAAATGCAAGAAATAAATCATTCTAAAGTATGACCAACACAAGATTGGATAAAGCTACAGACAAACAACTCTTTCCTGTAAGCCAGGCCTAAATGTTGTGATGAATTCATATGAATAACAAATCTTTATTTAAATATTGAATTGCAAAATGAAAAACCTTCCATCACAGTAGAATACTTGACTGATTGTTTTAACTTTCTGTCTTGTAAACATGTAGTACAATGATGCTCTTGCCAGTAGCAGTAGCACCGCTGTCAGTGTCAGCTGAGTATAAAGTGGAGTGACACGAGTGACATTTTTCATCACCAAAATGTGAGTATAAAAGCGGTTGAAATGGTAAACTATTTTAAATGTTGATTAATTTTCTTATCAATTACAGTAAAAGTGTAGTCATTTGTAATATAATAATTAAGAAAGATCTTAAGGATTTTACCTAGCTCAGGAAGTAGGGGCATTTTCTCAAATTCAAACTTTAGTTGAAGACAAAAACTATTCTAAATCTTTGGTGGTAAATATCAGTCGGCTAACTTAAGATGTCAGATTGTAACAAATTTCAAAAGAAGGAAAAAAGTGGCACAATATTTCAGTTAATGTGGACGTGGGCGGGTTCCTTAGGTCTTCAAATGAGTAGCTACTGCCCTGGGCCGAGTCAGCGCTGACACCACTCAGCATGACACCCAAGCTGTGAGTAGCGACTTGTGCAGTGATGAAGAAGGCCGCTAGCTAGCTGGAAGAAATATTCTGAATTGCAATACACAAGTGGCCATCAACATTTCAAATGTAAAGTACATGGCGGTAATATGCGTCAATTTGGTGCCAAGCAGCGGCATTGGGTCTTTCTTTGCCAAATGTGCTTCTCCCCTGCAGCTGGGGATGCCCGAGAGCCTGTCTGCTTAACCAGCAGTGGCTGGATGGTAGATTGAAGCATTTCACGAAGCAGGGGGAAACACAACTAAAGAACGAACACCGTTCACACACGCCAGAATGAGCACGCTCACTTCAACGTTTATCAGGCAGGGCTTTTGACCTGGGACCCCCTATGATAATGATAAATATAAATGGACCTAGGTAACCGGCGCCCTGCCTGGAGGCTCTAAGGCGAGCACCTGGTGACCGGGTCTGCAGCCATGGGCACAGCCTGAAGAGGCAACGTGGGTCCCTCTTCCCATGGGCTCACCACCTGTGGGAGGGCCCAAGGGAGTCGGTGTGGAGTGAGCTGGGTAGCAGCCGAAGGTGGGGACCGGCAGTCCTACCCCCGGCTAGAGAAGCTGGCTCTAGGCACATGGAATGTCACCTCTCTGGCAGGGACGGAGCCAGAGCTGATGTGCGGGTTTGAGAAGTTACAACTAGATATAGTCGGGCTCACCTGCACAGACAGTTTGGGATCCTCTCGTACCAGTCCTCTTGAGTGGGGGTGGACTCTCTTCTACTCTGGTGTTGCCCATGGTGAGAGCCGCCGACAAGGTGTGGGCATATTGATTGCCCCACGTCTTTATGCCTGTACATTGGGGTTTACCCCAGTGGACGAGAAGGTAGCCTCCCTCTGCCTTTGGCTCGGGGGACAGGTCCTGACTGTTGTTTGTCCCTATGCACCAAACAGCAGTTCAGAGTACCCAACCTTTTTGGAGTCCTTAGAGGGGGTGCTGGAGAGCACTCCCCCTGGGCACTACCTTGTTTTGATTGTCCATAAAGACCATGTTCAGAGATAAGGGTGTCCACATGTGACACCCTAGGCCGCAGTTCAATGATTGACTTTGTGGTCATTTCATTGGACTCGCCACATGTCTTGGACACTTGGGTGAAGAGATTGTTAACCAATCACCACCTGGTGGTGAGTTGGCTCCTATGGTGGGGAAGATACTGGTCCGACCTGGCAGGCCCAAACGTATTGTGAGGGTCTGCTGGGAACGTCTGGCAGAGTCCCCTGTCAGAAGGAGTTTCAACACCCACCTCTGGCAAAACTTCGCCCATGTCCCGGGGGAGGCGGGGGACATTGAATCTGAGCGGACTATGTTCCGCATTTTGATTGTTGAGGAGGCCGACCGGAACAGTGGACATAAGGTGGTCAGTGCCTGTCATGGCGGAAACCCCCAAACCCGTAGGTGGACACCAGCAGTAAAGGATGCCGTCAAGGTGAAGGAGGAGTCCTATTGGGCCTTTGTGGCATGTGGGACTCCGTAGGCAGCTGACCTGTAACAGCTGGCAAACCAGAACACAGCTTTGAAGGATGCTGAGGCAAAAACTTGGGCATGGGAGGCCATAGTGAACGACTACCAGACGGTTTCAAGGAAATTCTGGCCCACCATCTGGAGTCTCAGGAGGGGGAAGCAGTTCACCATCTACACTGTGTTTAGTAGGGATGGGGCACTGCTTACCTCAAATCTAGAGGTTGGTGAATCGATAATATTCTTCTTTTTTATAATGCCTCTGAAATAATGAGAAATAAGGCACGCCCTTTTTATTTTTTGCTTGGGTGGAATATTCCTTTTGCCAAACCGAACAGAAGTAAATTTTCGCCATGTATGCCATCATTTGGAATAGAGCCCGGAAGCGCTCTGTCTGCGCATGCTTCGTCTCAATGCCGAGTGAAATCATCCTTTACATACAGCGTAAATATGGTGGCTCTCGACGGCGCGCGTACGTGACGGAGATCTTATTTTTAACTACTTATAAGTTGTTTTTCTCTTGCTTTTTTTAATATATGAAAACACTCCCAACTACTGTGCTGAACAGACGACGGACCTCCATCTTGAAAAATGACGTGACGTTCACAATGAAGTGTGCATGTCACACAGCTGTTCCGAGTAGGGCCCATGTATACACTCGATCAGAGCAAATCCCCTCACGTAAAAAGTTGACCAGAGATCATCAATCAGAATGACAAGAAACGTCTCCATGTAAACCTGGCTACAAGGTACTTTTATTGTCAATTCTTCAATATGCGTAACAGATAGGATTGAAATTACGGTACTCAAGGGGTCGTGGTGCTTCAAAAAGCTAAATAGAACTATGATATATACAGTATAAAAAGTATTTAAATGTGCAAAATATCAAAGATCAGATGACTTGTAGAACAGTCAAGGTCAGAGAACCAAGGCAAATAAGACAAATTAGATGACAAAACCTGAATGCTGCTAAAGTGGCTGGTGCGACTCTCAGGCTGGTGTGTGCGTGTGTGTGTGTATTGATGTGTGAGTGTGTGTGCATCTGCTTGTTGGTGGGGCATCAGAGTTCAGTGTTCAGGTGGGCAGAGGTCAGAAGAGGTAGAGGGGGCACAGCAGGCAGAGAGTTCCGCTTTCTGACAGCCTGATGAATAAAACTGTCTTTGAGTCGGGTAGTCCTGCCCCACAGATTCCAAAGTCTCCTCCCTGATGGCAGCAGATTGAAGAAGGTGTGTGATGGATGGGTGGCATCCCCCACTATGCGGAGGGCTTTGCGGGTGAGGCCGGTGCTGTAAATTTCCACCAGGGAGGGAAGAGAGGTTCCATTGATCATTGATTGCCCTCACTATGAGGTGGAGAGTTACGCGGCAGGATGCGGTGAAGATGTCAGTCAAGATGCTCTCTGTGGTCCCTCTGTAGAACGAACACATGACGGGGGTCGGGGCTCTGGCTCTTCTCAACTTGCGCAGAAAGTAAAGACGCTGGTGAGCTTTCTTGGCCAGTGATGAGGTGTTGCTGGTCCAGGAAAGGTCCTCGGTGATGTGCACTCCAAGGAACTTGGTGCTGCGGTGAAGAGAGTCCGTTGATGTTCAGGGAAGCATGCTGGTAGTGCGCTCTCCTGACGTTCACAAAAATCTTCTTGGTTTTCTCCACATTTAGGGAGAGATTGTTGTCCGTGCACCACTCGGCCAGGCGGCTCACCTCACTCCTGTCTCTGTCTTGTCCCTGTTGCTAATGAGACCCACCACAGTTGTGTCGTCTGCAAACTTGATGAAGAGGTTGGAACTGTGTATGGGTGTGCAATCATAGATCAGCAGGGTGAAGAGGAGGGGGCTCAATACACATCCTTGAGGAGCCCCCCGTGTTCAGGGTGATGATGCTGGATGTGTTGCTGCCGACCCATATTGCCCGCAGTCTCCCTGTCAGAAAGTCCAGCAGCCAGTTGTACATCGAAGTGTTGAGCCCCAGCTGGTCCAGTTTGTAGATCAGTTGTTGAGGGATGATGGTATTAAATGCTGAGCTGAAGTCTATGAACAGCAGTCTGACATATGATTCCTTAGAATCCCGGTGTGTGAGGGCAGAGTCGAGGGCGGTGGAGACAGCGTCATTGGTTGACAGGTTGGACTGATATGCAAAGTGGAAGCGGTCCGGGGCACTTGATGTGGTGCATGACTAGTCGCTTGAAGCACTTCATCAGGATGGGAGTGAGCGCTCCCAGACGCTCTATATATATATATAACGATAAGATGACAGTAATTATCGTGACATGCCTATAAGCGGCTCAAATGAGTTTCCTCCACAGGGTTCCCGGGCTCTCCCTTACAGAAGCTTGGTCATCCAGGAGGGGCTCAGGGTCAAGCCACTGCTCTTCCGTATGAAGAGGAGCCTGATGAGGTGGCTCAGGCATCTGGTAGAATTGCTGACGTGGCCGACCGGAGTTGTGGCCGTAAAGTGGTCAGTGCCTGTCGTGGCGGCAATCCCCGAATCCGTTGCTGGACACCAGCGGTGAGGGATGCCGTCAAGCTGTAGAAGGAGTCCTATCAGGCCTTTTTGGCCTGGCCAACTCCAGAGGCAGCTGATGGGTACCGGCTGGCCAAGCAATGCAGGTTTCTTGGTCACTGAGGTTGGTCGGTGAGGCCATGGAGAACGATTTCCAAACGGCTTCGAGGAAATTCTGATCCACCATCCGGGTTCTCAGGAGGGAGAAGCAGTGCACCATCAACACTGTGTATAGTGAGGATGGGGCACTGGCGACCTCTACTCGGGACATTGTGAGGCGGTGGGGAGAGTACTTCGAAGGCCTCCTTAATCCCACGGACATTCCTTCCCATAAGGAAGTCGAGTCTGGGGTCTCTGAGGCGGGCTCTCCTATATCTGGGGTTGAGGTCACCTAGGTGGTTAAAAAGCTCCTCGGTGGCAAAGCCCCGGGGGTGGATGAGATTCGCCCGGAGTTCCTAAAGGCTCTGGATGTTGTGGGGCTGTCCTGGTTGACACGCCTCTGCAACATCGCGTGGACATCGGGGACAGTGCCTCTGGATTGTTAGACTGGGGTAGTTCTCCCCCTTTTTAAAAAAGTGGACCAGCTTCCTTGGTAAGGTCTATTCAGGGGTCTGTCGGGAAGTCGAATCTCAGATTCAGGGGGCGCAGTGTTGTTTTCGTCCTGGCCGTGGAACAGTGGACAAGCGCTACACCCTCGGCAGGGTCCTTGAGGGTGCATGTGAGTTTGCCCAACCAGTCTACATGTGTTTTGTAGACTTGGAGATGGCGTTCGACCGTGTCCCTCGTGGAGTCCTGTGTTTCGGGAGAACCCCCTGATACGGGCTGTAAAACCAGTGTCAGAGTTTGGTCCACATTGCCGGCAGTATGTCTGACTCGTTTCCGGTGAGGGTTGGACTCCGCCAAGGCTGCCCTTTGTCACCAATTCTGTTTATAACTTTTATGGACAGAATTCCTAGGCGCAGCCGGGGCGTAGAGGGGGTCCGGTTTGGCGGCCTCAGTATTGCATCTCTGCTTTTTGCAGATGATGTGGTTCTGTTGGCTTCATCTAGCCGTGATCTCCAACTCTCACTGGAGCGGTTTGCAGCGGAGAATGAAGCGGCTGGGATGAGAATCAGCACCTCCAAATCTGAGACCATCGTCCTCAGTCGGAAAAGGTTGGAGTGCCTTATCCAGGTCGGGGATGAAATAATTCCCCAAGTGGAGGAGTTCAAATATCTTGGGGTCTGTTTACAAATGAGGGAAGAATGGACCGGGAGATCGACAGGCAGATCGGTGCAGCGTGTGTATCTGTCTGTTGCGGTGAAGAAGGAACTAAGCCGAAAGGCGAAGCTCTCTATGTACCAGTCGATCTACATTCCTTCCTTCACCTATGGACACGAGCTGTGGGTTGTGACCGAAAGAACAAGATCCCAGATACAAGCGGCTGAAATGAGTTTCCTCCTCCCTTAGAGAACGGGTGAGAAGCTCGGTCATCCGCGAGGGGCTCAGAGTAGAGTCGCTGTTCCTCCGCATTGAGAGGAGCCAGATGAGGTGGCTCAGGCATCTGTTTAGAATGCCTCCTGGACGCCTCCCTGGTGAAGTGTTCCGGGCATGTCACACTGGGAGGAGAACCTGGGGACGACCCAGGACACGCTGGAGAGACGTAGTGGTCAGGATTTCAATGGTTTCAACATCAAACAATGTGCAAAATGATCTAGAATCAACATCAGCTGTTCAATGTTGATTAAGTGACTTTTGGCAACATTCAATATTGTTGATAATTGAAATACTATTGAAATTATTTTGCTCTACAGTATGTTCAGAATTTCAACGTTGTTTCAATATAGAAAAATGGTGCAACATGATGTAGAATCAATTTCAGATTTCAGCATTGATTCAGTGACGTATTGTTGGGAAAAAAAACATTGGTTCAGGGTAGTTTCAATAACTACTTGCTGTCTGGGTATTTATCTTTCTACAGTTTTTATAAAGTAACCCTCCCAACCCAGTTTATACTGTAGCATAGACAAAGTATGTGCAAAGTTAAAGAAACCCAGACTGCTTTAAAGAGGACTGTACAGGAAAACAAACTGCTATTAAAATAAAGCGCAATAATTGCAGTAGAAATTATTGATCTATTTTCGGTTAAGGACTATGATTTTAATAGGTAAATTGCTTTGTTTAGCTTATAAATAAATTGGAATATAATTCAAATCATAAATGATAAAATTGTGAATGTGATTTTGCACAAAAAAATAAATAAAGTGTTGGTACATTTATGCAATTGTTTTTACATTTATTTATGTCAATCCTATTGTTGTGGTAATGCTTCAAGTGGTTTTCCCAGGGGAAGAGGGTTAGGAGGCCTCACTATAAGACCTGGCCCGCCTGAGTCAACCAAATCTTATTGTAGACAAACTTCTTGTTCACAGTGAATATTTTGCAAAAATGTCTCTTGTAACATTACAATTTGAGCTTTTTCTTTTCTCAATTTCATCATAACCTTCCCTCTCTTCACTGGCGTACTCAAGCCGTTTACATTTAGTGATACTATTTTGATATTGTTTTCCATTTTTAACGGTTTTGTTTCATGCTCATGTGTGCTCCCCAACAAGAATAAACAAAGTAATCATGTACCACAATCTGAAGAGAAAAATTCAAAAAAGGGTGGGGGTTCAAATTTTGTGGCTGTTTCCAACATATCCCAGTGCACCTACTACTAAGTGCAGAGGAAGTCCTCTGACTTGAGGGCCTCTCCCGAGACCTAACACTGTCATTTGGTCTCTATGTGAGCAGTGGATAGGGAAAGCTAATCAACAGGGGAAGAAACGTGGTCGGCTATGGGTGCCGAGCAACCATTCCAAACTCTGTGCTGATCACTCCGAACCGGCATGTTTTGAGAAACATTTAGCAGAAAGCATTGGATACTCAGGTGTAGTTAGGCAGAGGCTGAAACCAGTTGCCGTGCCAACTATTTTTCCTACGGCCATCGGGACCTCAACCGCCAGCAAGAGAACTAAATCTCGCAGCCACCACGGTGCAGGGGCGAAGCGGCGCAGACAAGAAGTGAGGATTTCCTTGTATCTACAACCACAATTCCAATGAAGTTGGGACGTTGTGTTAAACATAAATAAAAACAGAATACAATGATTTGCAAATCATATTCAACCTATTGTCATGAACGGAACAGAGGACAGGACCCAAAATGCACAACTCCAATACAGATGGACAGTTTCAAAAAAGAGGTTTAATATATGAGCAGAGGTCAGTACACAGGCAGGCAATCCGAAAAGGCAACAGTATCCAAACAACGTGAGGCAAAGAGGCAAGGTAAAAAATGATAACAGGGTCTAGTCTTACTATGAGTCGGTGAGGTGGAAACAAGGAGTGCTGGAACGTGACAACAAGGTACTACGAACTGGCGACCAGAAAGAATGAGATTGGAGGTTAAATGCATGGGGTAATTAGGGTAAACGAGGCACAGGTGGGGAAGATGCTCTCAGGAGCAGGTGTGTACGAGACAGGGGGAAAACAACAACCAGAACACACACCCATAACACCTATATTTAATTGAATACACTACAAAGACAATATATTTAATGTTCAAACTGATAAACTTGATTGTTTTTAGCAAATAATCATTAACTTGGAATTTTATGGCTGCAACACGTTCCAAAAAAGCTGGGACAGGTGGCAAAAAAGACTGAGAAAGTTGAGGAATGCTCATCAAACACCTCTTTGGAAGCGCAGACATCTTTACAAGGCCAAACCACATTCTGCACATGTTACAACAGCGTGGTTTCGTAGTAAAAAAGTGCGGGTACTAGACTGGCCTGCCTGCAGTCCAGACCTGTCTCCCATTGAAAATGTGTGGCACATTATGAAGCGTAAAATACGACAACGGAGACCCCGGACTGTTGAACAGCTGAAGCTGTACATCAAGCAAGAATGGTAAAGAATTCCACCTACAAAGCTTCAACAATTAGTGTCCTCAGTTCCCAAACGTTTATTGAATGTTGTTAAAAGAAAAGGTGATGTAACACAGTGGTAAACATGACCCTGTCCCAGCATTTTTGGAACGCGTTGCAGCCATAAAATTCTAAGTTAATGATTATTTGCTAAAAACAATAAAGTTAATCAGTTTGAACATTAAATATCTTGTCTTTGTAGTGTATTCAATTAAATATAGGTTGAACATGATTTGTTTCAACATAATGTTTCAACTTCATTGGAATTAGGGTTGTAGTTGGCAGAAATTTTGGCCCATTCCTCCTGACTGGTGACTGGTGTAATTGAGCCAACTTTGTAGGCCGCTGTAGTTTTCAGTACTGTCATCTGTGAATTTTGCCTATATGATGAGCCAACAGACTTTCTGTTCGGCGTGTTATAAAGCTACTCGACCGAGGGCCACACAATCTATAGGAATACTGCATATTATATCAAAGCTTGTGCCGTGTCACTGAAACATATGAATATACTGTATAATATATATAGTCGTGCTAAAAAATATTGGGATCTTTGGGTGCCATTATTTCTAGCCATGACTGTATAAAAAGATACGTAATATATATACATACATATATATATATATAAATGTGGGATAAATGTTCCTCTTTGAGCTATATATATATATATTGTATATAATATACCATAGCTGTTATTGTTTTTTGTGGCGTGTTTAGTTTTACAACATGGTCTTTTGCTACTCATCTCTACAGCTACACTGGCTAAGCCACTTCACACCTCCTGCATTGGATCTCATCACGGAAATAAAACACTTCATGTTTTAATGCACCACATACACCTATCTCTGGGGGACGATGGGTCTTGGGTGGGGTGGATTTGGCTGCTAGGCAGCAGTGCCTGGCAGCCCTGCCCCCCCTGGCCTCTCCAGATTTTAGTGCACCACACCACTCGGGGGGGGGGCACTGATACACGGGGTAGGGACCACCAAGCTATTGAGCAATTGTTATTTTTTAATAAAACACTGGACCTTTTTGCAGCCCCCGCTTAGGGTTGGGCATCGTTTGAATTTGAGCTATTCCTGTCCCAATTCCGATTCCTCATCTCGATTCAGATTATTTTAGAAATGAACATTTGACTCAAGGGTTCTTTATAACCAGTATTAATATCAAACCTATGAACTAAAAGCCAATGTGTGTGGAACTAACCCAATTCACTTAATATTCATTAATTAATGTTTCAGCTAAAGGTTAAAGATAGCATTGTTAAAATAGTTATTTGGGACTGTTTTATCACATCAAATGTTTTATATGTGCAAGTTTTAACTGGACTTCCTGTTTTAAGCTTGTAGCCTTTTATTTTGAAGGGTACGCACCGGAACTCAGCATTTTGGAACGAAAAGTAACTTCACACGACACCGGTGAATTACTGGGCGGACCTCCCGGCAGGCAGTGGTGGTGGACTCGCCCATGTTCCCCGGTTGCTGGAGCAACTCACTCAGCACACTCTTACACCATCCATCCATCCATCCATTTTCTGAGCCGCTTCTCCTCACTAGGGTCGCGGGCGTGCTGGAGCCTATCCCAGCTGTCATCGGGCAGGAGGCGGGGTACACCCTGAACTGGTTGCCAGCCAATCGCAGGGCACACTCTTACACCAGTCACAGTAAATATTTTTTTCTTTTTTTTCCACTAGTCACACCGAGGCACTTACACATATTCAGCGTTTCTTGGGGGGGGGCAATATGGGGTCAGGGGTTCCGGGTGTTGGACCGGGTTTCAGTAAGTCAGTGCTGTTTCCCGGTCCAGGCACCCTGCCCCTCTGTACTGCCCCAGGATTTTAATGCATTTCACACACTCATCTCTGTCCTTTTAATGCACCACATACACCCATCTGTGGGGTGGCAGCGGGTCTTGGGTGACGGGGGTTTTACTCTTAGGCAACAGTGCCTGGCAGCTGTCCCGTGAGTTCATGTCACAGGTGTTACTATTTGTAAAAACATTTACTGTATTAAAAAAAAACTGCTGCAGACCTGCAAATATCTTTTGGGGGCATGAAGTCATTGGAGGTGTGTCCACTTTGAAAAGCCCATGGTAAATCAGCACCTTTGCTTCATATAAGAAATTAATTTAAGAATTAACGAGAAATGTCATGAGAGGATTTAAGATGCATCACTGGTGTTACAGAATTTATAGTAAGCGGTAAGGAAATGTACTTAAAATAATTTATTTAAGTATATGATTAGCCACAGGTTTGTTTACTGCGCTCACCAGAAAAGTGACACGCTCTGGAAGAGACTTGATGATGAAATGTATCTTCACAAGGCTCGAATTAAGCGGTTTTGCATTGCCGTTTGAGAGTTAAAATTAGCATTTTGCGCCTCAAAAAATACATTGAAAAGCAGAACTAAGAATCACAGACTGTTGTGGTGAGCCGGAGGCTCACACAACGGTGGTACGGGTGTGCCATTAGCCGCTAGTGTGCTCGTGGAACGTCAAGGTAATTGTTTATGTTATGTAATACATGCATGTCACTTCCAGCAAGTTGTGAACTATAGTTTAACTAAAATTTAGGTTTTAATTACGCGTATTGAGCACTCCCCGAACATAACCGAAGGTGTGGTTACTCTATCCACCGCAGCGGTTACCGGAAGTGACATTCCAATTGCCAAACACAGCGCGCAACACACTATAGGCAATAGCGAGCAACGTGTTGGAATATGAGGAGGAGGAGGATTTTGACGTACAGGAGCACCCAACTGAACTTGGCATCGTCAAACGGTACATGTTTGAGCCGATCAGGAGGTCGGAACCTGACAGTGATGACGACGAGTAGCCAAGTAGCAGCTGTACAACAGATAAAGAGAGCAAGAGAGCGCCCACTGGCTCGATGTCACGGTATGTCAGAAGCATGTCTTTTTATACAGTCACGGCTTGAAATAACTGCCTAACTATACCTGAGTATCCATTGCTTTCTCCCAAGTCTTTCTCAAAACATGCCGGTTCAAAGTGATCAGCACAGAGTTTGGAATGCTTGCAAGGCACCCATAACTGACCACGCTTCTTCCCTTGTCGATAGACTTTCCCTATCCACTGGTCACGTATTCCATTTTCCCTTGGAAAGCCAAAGAAATGCTTGCTACTGCCTGAACCATTTGTACAACCAAATGCCACACAAAGACTTAATTTATTGACAATAGATCAGTGATTCTCAAAGTGTGGTACAAATACCATTTGCGGTATTAGACCTCCCCTTAGTGGTCCACTACAGTATCACTGCCTGAGTACAGTTCACTTGTATTTAACATTTCAATACATTAGCATTTCATATTTTAGAACTGTTTTTCAACTTTTATTTCGATAAAATTTTATTTAACCTTATGTGCAATACATTTTAATTGAATTATTAAGTTCCGTTTTTTTTTTTTTTTTTTTTTTTTTTCTATATTGAAGTGCAGTGTTGTCCCAGCTATCTTCGGGCGTGAAGCGGGGTACACCCTCAACTGGTCGCCAGCCAATCGCAGGCACATAGAAACAAACAATCATTCGCACTCACATTCATACCTACGGGCAATTTAGAGTTTCCAATTAACCTACCATGCATGTTTTGGGGATGTGGGAGGAAACCCACCCAGGCACGGGGAGAACATGCAAACTCCACACAGGCGGGGCCGGGATTTGAACCCCGGTCCCCAGAACTGTAAGGCAGACCTGCTAACCAGTCGCCCACCGTGCCGGCCAGTGGCTTACAATAAGATAAAATACCCTCTTGTTTTGATGAACTCAGCCTACTACACTACTGCATTTTACCATTGGTCATGATGGTGGTACTTGGAGGGTTAAGTATTTTTTGTGGGGTGGTACCACTGGAGCAGAATATCGAAAAACCATAAATCTGCAAACCAAAGGTAGGATGGGGAGGGGGGGGGGGGGCGTCAACTGTTAGAATTTGTCAACATAAATCAACCCCCCCTGCATGTTGTCAAATAAACTTGGTTCTATCGTGGTGATGAATGCAGCACGCAGCTGACCATCCTTGAGGACACCGCGTCTCCCCCCACACTGCAAAGTCAGTCAAAACCAAAACCTGGATTGATCAACTCGCAACTGCGCTAAGGAAATATTCAGCTCAACTTCACTTAAGTGTGCAAGCCCCTACAATTCACTTTTCTCGGTTACATGATCTCCAAATAGTCACCAATTGAGTCGTTAACTTATGCGAGCATTACCATGAAGTTCTTAACCCATTGGAAAAGCAAACGGGTTTAACTTTTGGAGTCTTCGCTGCCCTTTGTTCTCATTGGATTGCCATGTGAGTTTCAGATACGATTGGTCCCAAGAAAAAGACAAAACTAGAAGAGAACCAGAACAAACTGAAAAGACGTTTACCTTTCAATTACGTCCGTGTTTCTTCCATCCGTCTTCAGTGAAACATGACTCGCAACTTTTATCCGTTACCGCGAGACTCAGGCTGCATCTCACTATGCAGACACCGAATACTACAATTATACGACCGCTCAACTGTGAACTTTTTGATTGGTTATTTATTCAACAAAAACGCTTAGATTTCATCGGATTGCATAGAAATGTGTTTTTCCATAAAAAGGAAGGCAGGTCAGGAGGCAGGAAGCGCGCCCCCTCCCATCCGGTAGACGATATTCAAAGAATGCTGCAAAAGTCGTGCACACAAATAATCAAGCACAAGATAGACGACAGCATATTTTGGTGTCGAGTTTAAACCTGAAGCAGGGCTATGCATTGCATTCCTCAACAACACGCTGCAAAACCTGGAGTGTTAACATTTCAGGGTTACATTTTTGGGAGGTGATTTTAACTCCCAAAGTCTAATTTTGACATTTCACAATTTTTCGGATTTAAATGGTGTCTTATTTTACAGAGTTGATGGTGGTAGATGAACTCCTCAGAGATGTTATTCGTACAGCTCCACATTTGCACCTACACTTCAGTTTGAGAAAGACGAGTCAGCGGCATTTTCCCACTCCTGTAGTTTTACATGGTAAATTCTACTCAAACTTACTTAAATATTTATGGCGGACGACTGGTTAGCACATCTGCCTCACAGTTCTGAGGACCAGGCGTCAAATCCCGGTGCCGCCTGTGTAGAGTCTGCATGTTCTCCCTGTGCCTGCGTGGGTTTTCTCTGGGTTTCCTCCCACATCCCAAAAACATGCATGGCAGGTTGATTGAGGATTCTAAATTGCCGGTAGGTGTGAATGTGAGTGCAAATGGTTGTTTGTTTCTATGTTCCCTGCGATTGGCTGGCGACCAGTTCAGGGTGTACCCCGCCTCTCGCCCCAAGATAGCTGGGATAGGCTCCAGCACGCCCGCGACCCTCGTGAGGAGAAGCAGTACAGAAAATGGATGGATGGATGCGGTTAACTGCAGTAGTATGAGAAGAATATACGTTGTAACGACAGTGAAAGCCTTCCTACTCCCAGCGTGCTTTGCGGTGCCCATTTGTAAAAAAAAAAAATTATTGAAAATAACATTTATTATTTCATCCATCCAGCCATTTTCTACCGCTTATCCGAGGTCGGGTCACGGGGGCAGTAGCTTTAGCAGGGATGCCCAGACTTTCCTCTCCCCAGCCACTTCATTCAGCTCTTCCGGGGGGATCCTGAGGCGTTCACAGGCCATCCGAATAGGATGCCTCAGCCACCTCATCTGGCTCCTCTCAAAGTGGAGGAGCAGCGGTTTTACTCTGAGCTCCTCCTGGACACCCTGCAGAGGAAACTCATTTCGGCCGTTTGTATCCGGGATCTTGTTCTTTAGGTGAGGGTAGGAGCGTAGATCGACCGGTAAATTGAGAGCTTCGCCTTTCGGCTTAGCTCCTTCTTTACCACAACGGACCGATACAGAGTCCGCATCACTGCAGATGCTGCACCGATCCGCCTGTCGATCTCTCGTTCCATTCTTCCCTCACTTGTGAACAAGACCCCAAGATACTTGAACTCCTCCACTCGGGGCAGGATCTCATCCCCGACCTGCAGAGGGCATGCCACCCTTTTCCGACTGAGGACCATGGTCTCAGATTTGGAGGTGCTGATTCTCATCCCAGCCGCTTCACACTCGGATGCAGAGATGCAATACTGAGGCCACCAAACCGGACCCCCTCTACGCCTCGGCTGCGCCTAGAAATTCTGTCCATAACTATTATGAACAGAAACGGTGACAAAGGGCAGCCTTGGCCGAGTCCAACCCTCACCGGAAACGAGTCCAACTTACTGCTGGCAATGCGGACCAAACTCTGACACAGGTCGTACAGGGACCGAACAGCCCGTATCAGGGGGTTCGGTACTCCATACCCCTGAAGCACCCCCCACAGGACTCCCCCAGGGACACGGTCAAACGCCTTCTCCAAGTCCACAAAACACATCTAGACTGGTTGAGTGAACTACCATGCACCCTCGAGGACCCTGTTGAGGGTGTAGAGCTGGTCCACTGTTCCACGGCCAGGACGAAAACCACACTGCTCCTCCTGAATCTGAGATTCGACTTACCGATGGACTCTCCTCTCCAGAAGCCCTGAATAGACCTTACCAGGGAGGCTGAAGAGTGTGATCCCCCTGTAGTTGAAACACACCCTCCGGTCCCCTTTCTTAAAAAGGCGGACCACCACCCCAGACTGCCGATCCAGAGGCACTGTCCCTGATGTCCACGCGATGTTGCAGAGGCGTGTCAACCAGGACAGCCCCACAACATCCAGAGCCTTTAGGAACTCCGGGCGAATCTCATCCACCCCCGGGGCCCTGCCACCGAGGAGTTTTTTAACCACCTCGGTGACCTCAACCCCAGAGATAGGAGAGCCCGTCTCAGGGACCCCAGACTCTGCTTCTTCATGGGAAGGCGTGTCGGTGGCATTGAGGAGGTCTTCGAAGTATTCTCCCCACCAACTCACAACGTCCCGAGTCGAGGTCAGCAGCGCCCCATCCCCACTATACAGTGTTGATGGTGCACTGCTTCCCCCTCCCGAGACGCCGGATGTGGACCGGAATTTCCTCGAAGCCGCCCGTAAGTCTTTTTCCATGGCCTCACTGAACTCCTCCCATGCCCAAGTTTTTGCTTCAGCGACCATCAAAGCTGCATTCCGCTTGGCCAGCCGGTACCCATCAATTGCCTCAGGAGTCCCACAGGACAAAAATGCCCGATAGGACTCCTTCTTCAGTTCGACGGCCTCCCTCACCGTTGGTGTCCACCAATGGGTTCGGAGATTGCCGCCTCGACAGGCACCGACCACCTTACGGCCACAGCTCCTGTTGGCCCCCTCGGCAATGGAGGCGCGGAACATAGTCCACTCGGACTCGATGTCCCCCGCCTCCCCCGGAACGTGAGCAAAGTTCTGTCGGAGGAGGGAGTTGAAACTCCTCCTGACAGGGGATTCTGCCAGACGTTCTCAACAGACCCTCACAATACGTTTGGGCCTGCCAGGTCGGACCGGCATCTTCCCCCACCATCGGAGCCAACTCCGATCAGTTGACAGCTGCGCCCCTCTCTTCACCCGAGTGTCCAAGACATGCAGCCGCAAGTCCGATGACACGACCACAAAGACGATCATCGAACTGCGACCTAGGGTGTCCTGGTGCCAAGTGCACGTGTGGACACCCTTATGCTTGAACATGGTGTTCGTTATGGACAATCCGTGATGAGCAGAGAAGTCCAATCACAGAACACCGCTCGGGTTCCGATCGGGGGGGGGGGGGGGGGAATCGTTCCTCCCAATCACGACCTTCCAGGTCTCACTGTCATTGCCCACGTGAGCATTGAAGTCCCCCAACAGAACGATGGAGTCCCCCCCCTATGACCCCTCCCACAGGTGGTGAGCCCATGGGAATTATTTCTATTATATAATACATACTGTATATACTTTTACATCATCATAGTGTTTATAATATTAACTCTTCCTTTATGGAATATTTTAGTTGTTTAGAAACATCGTCACAGTGTTAATATTATTTCAAAACCGTTTATTTAACTCTGAACCAGTGGTTGCCGTATATACTCTGGGTGATTGTTGATTTCAACTCTGGAGTTAAATTTGTGTTTTCCAATTTGCTGTGCAGTGCTTGTGAGTGGAATCCCAGGGAGTGTGCAACATAATACTTGCTTGTACTGTTATACACAATATTGCTACAAAGAGGAATGTCCCTCTCTGTGATGAGCTCAATGACGCAAATATGCCAACTAAAAATTAAGACAGAACACTGACTTTCTCTCAGAATGAGGGAGTGACTGGACATGCAGTAAGGGATGCCATTGTCAGAAACTACTACTGAACAATGATTTTTGGATTTGTCTGTAAATATCAAGTTTCTAATTAGAGTTAATTGAATATTTTGCTTGATTTTTACAACTTTTGAGATGATTATTGTATTTCTACTTTAACTATACTTTAACTGTCTGTAGTGTGAAGTAGTCTATAATTTCAACTGTATGGTTTGAAAATCAGTTGGGGGGGGGGCGTGGGGGACGACAAAATAATCAATAAATTAATGGATAATAAATGTTATTCATTTGACCAGTTAGAATTAAATTTAAATCACACTTTGTTCAAGAAAGCCAGCCTGAATCCACCTAACTGCTCGGATCTGAATAATCCTTTATTTTTTATTTTTTTCCATCTAAATTAGCCCAATCCACTAAAATTTTGAACAACACAAATTGAGGGTTCGATCCAGATTAAAACCAGGATTGTATTACGTGATCTAATTCGATTTCAGAATCCGTTTTTGGTTTGGAACAACCCATTTTCAAGAATTGATCCAATCCATTATCCAAAATCCAATAATATTAGCCCAGGGGTGGCAGAAAAATAAGTGGCTATAGCTATTGTTGGGAGATTTACTTTGGAAATGTAGTTGGTTACAATAGCAAGTTACCCTATAAGACTTTATTTGAGAGACCCCACACATAAAGGTAAAAAAATCTGGCATTTAATAGTTTGGGTGGTATTGTGTGTGGTGTGCTCTGATATCATCAACACTGAACACCATCCATCCATCCATTTTCCGCTTATCCTCACTAGGGTCGCGGTCGTGCTGGAGCCGATCCCAGCTATATTTGGGCGAGAGGCGGGGTACACCCGGAACTGGTCGTCAGCCAATCGCAGGGCACATAGAAACAAACAACCATTCAAACTCACATTCACATCTATGGGCAATTTAGAGTCTTCAATCAACCTACAACACATGTTTTTGGGATGTGGGAGGAAGAAGAAGAAGAATCACCTTTATTGTCATGAACATGCATGTACTCGAAATTTGTTCTCTGCATTTTACCCATCACTGTGAACACACACACTTGTTAGTGGAACAACACTGGCGCAGGGGGCAGCTGTAGCAGCCGGGTTATCAGTGTCTTGCTCAAGGACACCACAGTCCGGGGATGTTGGCGGATGGTCCGGTCGGAGATCCTAACCATTGGTTCACAGCTGCTGGAGAACACCCACGCGGGCACAGGGAGAACATGCAAACTCCGCACAGGCGGGGCTGGGATTTCAACCCTGGACCTCAGAACTGTGAGGCAGATGTGCTAATCAGTCGTCCACCGCCGAACAGTGAACAGCACACATTTAAAGATTCTGTTCAAACTCCGGAAACAAAATCTCGCATAATCACCCGTGATCTCACAAAACCGAAGAAGAAACACTTCCGGCTTTGCGCCCATGTTACCCGAACATTCCTGAAGGTTGCCGGAGCAGGGAGCATTAGGAAATTATCTTTCTTAAAAACGACTTGCTTTGGAAAATACTTCTTGCAGTCTGTGGAACACACTTTAATAAAAAAATTTTTTTAAAAAGACGACATCGGGTAAGACATGCTTGTTTTTATTTACAGTCGTTTTATTTTGGTTGAGTCCGGATGCTTCTTGATTGGCTATATTCATAGTGTCACTCGGGCTAAGTCGGCTCTCCCCCACACACGAAGACTTTTCGTCGTAAATTTTGAACACGTTCAATATTTAAGATTGTCGGCCCCAACCTGTTTCGGATCTTAAAATCGGGACGAATCCACTCTTAACAGACATCAGACCTAAGGGCAATCTTATAGGTTAATCTTATAAGTAGACTTTACGCTGATTTGATCGGTGTTATTGGTATCGGCAGATAATTAGCATTTTATGCTGATTGGCTTTCATGTCATAAGTCGCCGAGCCGATCAATGACTTCATCGATCGGCTCCGCAGAAGACATTTAACTCCGCGTCTTCGTCGCGTATGAATCCAAAAGCTAGTTTATTTTTAGCCTTGTCATGTGTCTTGTTGCGCAATGCTGTAACTATTTGACGGCCAATAAAGTTTTTTCATTCTTGTCGATTAAAGTGACAGTGAGAAAGTTAGAGTAAGCATGTCATTAACGGTATTTATTAAAGTAATTTAATTGCAAAAAAGTAATTTAATTACAGTAAGTTTGCACCCATTATTTCTGTCAGGTTGTAATGTTGATTTGACCTAAACATATGTCAGTGGCCAATCCTTGAATGCCCCCTAGAGGTCATTGGCGTTTTAACTTTTGTCTAAAATGCTAGAATAATTTGAGCTGGGGCTCCAGCACGCCCGCAACCCATGTAAGGATAAGCTGTACAGAAAATGGATAGATGGATGGATACAGTATACAGAACACAAGTATATACAATAAATGAACATGAATGAAGTCATGTAAATAGTCACATTGCTCCATCTTTTGATCAGATCGGTGATCGCCCCAAAAATCTTGATCGTGTAAAGCCTACTTATAAGATTTAAGATTGTCTGGTGTTTTGTGCGCCTATAAGCACATTGGGAAGTTGGGAAGGGGCAAAATCAGCACAAAAACAGGCCGATTGTCTATGTACGTACCCGGCCTCATTTAAAATGGCGATTATTTAACCATTAAGTCTTAAAAGACTGTGTAATTGATTATAAACAGCCGCGTCATTATGGCCAGGTTACTCTCTATTTCACGTCACTCCGAGGAGCCGCAGAAGTGACACAGTAATCACAGCCTGTAGCAAAATAATTTATTTGAAATAAATAAGTTCATTAAATTGCATTTTTGTACATGATGTAGAGCCGCTGCTCCTCCACATCGAGAGGAGCCAGATGAGGTGGCTGGGGCATCTGATTCGGATGCCTCCCGGTCGCCTCTCTGGTGAGGTCTTCCGGGCATGTCCCACCGGGAGGAGACCCCGGGGACGACCCAGGACACGTTGGAGAGACTACATCCTTCGGCTGGCCTGGGAACGCCTCGGGATCCCCCCAGAAGAGATGGATGAAGTGGCTGGGGAGAGGGAAGTGTGGGCATCTCTGCTAAATCTACTGCCCCCGCGACCCGACCTCGGATAAGCGGTAGAAAATGGATGGATACATGATGTAATAGCATAAATGAGATTTTTTTTTTTGTGGGAAAAGCAGGTTTTGCCTGTTGAAAATGTAATTTCGGCCGCAATTGAATTGTCAGGAAAAAATTGGGCTCGGGGCCAAACAGTTGGCGACCCCTGCCATACAATAGTGACCTTATGACAAATGTCCAAAATATAGACAATATCTGGTTTGTTATATGAAGCGATAAGTTAATGTTCCATAAAAAAAGCCCAAAATAATAAAAATGAAACTGTTCAAAAGTGTAACTGAGTCTTATCTTTTCAAAATCTCAGACAAACTAATAGAAGGTGGCACTTCGAGGTCATATTCGGAAAAATACTGTCTGTCATATTTGAGACTATGGGAGAATGGCAAATGAACAGACAGCCAATCACAAGTGTCGGCTTTAGAATAAGGAAGTGACGTAACAAAAAAAAAAAAAATCTCTTTTAGAGTAGTTTTCAAATGTAATTTAAATTGTAATCATGTAAATTTCCCAAAGTAATTGTAATTTAATTGCACATTTTCTCAGAGTGATGTAATAAATTAAAATGACAAAATAATTACATAATCATTCATCCATCCATTTTCCACACAGCACAACTATTTTTGAATCAACTTACCTGTTATGTAAATTAACGGCATGGTTTTGTCTCACTTCCAAACATTTACGTCACGCAACATCTTTTCAACTGACCCTTCACACATTCAAAATACAGCGGTCAAGAAGGCTGAAATCAATTAGTTTCTCAATCACTTTGCCTTGGTCAAATGATATAGAAAGGATTGTTTGTTTACAAGTGGTGCCATCAAAGCTATTGCCACCCAGAAGTACGTGGGACGTCATAGTGAAAAGGTCTATATTTTGCATACAGCAAATGGATCCATCCACACAGGTTTCTTGCAAGTATTTCTCAAACAACTTACAGGAATTATTGTCATGTAAAGGCAGCTTATTGTGCTATACACCGACCAGCCACAACAGTTGACCACCGGAACAACAAAATGACATCCATTACAAAAGCTATATCTATAAATTTGCCTTTAATAATATTCTGGGTTTATTGACACTGTCAGAGCTATTAATTTAACACTATTTATTATGGTGGTTGTAGTTGGAGTGGTCTACTCTATCACGAGAGCTGTGTAATATTCCGGCTACCTCAAGTTACATGGGAGCATAAAAAAATAACAGCTCCCTGTTACTAAGGTCACTAGGGTCAACATAAATGTAAATGCTTATTTTTGGCAATGATACCTTTGCAGGGACAGTACACACTATTGTCAGTGATGGTTTCCTCTTTTATTTTATTAAAAGATTGATACAAAAACACCATCAAGGTTTCCAGAACGCTAATAGTTCTAACAGTTTGGTCAAACAACAAACAAAAAACACTGTACAGAAAAAACTATTGTAGAGGGGCATCTTCGAAAAGCCAAATTTCCTGCTGTTATACCACCTGTCCTCAACAATTGTGTCAAACGTCTTCGGATCAAGGAGCGAGGAAAAGGTGCTTCCTTTCAAACAAAGGAAAGGCCAACACTTTAAAATGAATTCACCTCCACTTTTCCAAACTGACAGCTACCAACTAGCTGCAATACAGTGGGTACGAAAGTATTCAGACCCCCTTAAATTTTTCACTCTTCGTCATATTGCAGCCATTTTTTTCTCAATGTACACGCAGCACCCCTTATGGACAAAAAAAACTGAATTGTTGAAATGTTTGCCGATTTATTAAAAAAGAAAAACTGAAATATCACACAGCCATAAGTATTCAGACGCTTTGCTCTGTATTAAGTAGAAGCACCCTTTTGAGCTAATACAGCCATGAGTCTTTTTGGCAATGACGCAACAGGTTTTTCACACCTGGATTTGGGTATCCTCTGCCATTCCTCCTTGCAGATCCTCTCCAGTTCTGTCAGGTTGGATGGTGAACATTGGTGGACAGCCATTTTCAGGTCTCTGCTCAATTGGGTTTAAGTCAGGGCTCTCTCTGGGCCATTCAAGAACAGTCACAAAGTTGTTCTGAAGCCACTCTTGCGTTATTTTAGCTGTGTGCTTAAGGTCATTGTCTTGTTTGAAGGTGAACCTTCGGCCCAGTCTGAGGTCCTGAGCACTCCTGAGGTCCTGAGGTTTTCGTCCGGGATATCCCTGTACTTGGCCGCATTCATCTTTCCTTCGATTGCAACCAGTCGTCCTGTTCCTGCAGCTGAAAAACACCCACAGCATGATGCTGCCACCACCATGCTTCACTGTCGGGACTGTATTGGACAGGTGATGAGCAGTGCCTGTTTTCCCCCACGCATACCGCTTAGAATTAAGGCCAAAAAGTTCTATTTTGGTCTCATCAGACCAGAGAATCTTATTTCTTCCCATCTTGGAGTCCTTCAGGTGTTTTTTTGTTTTGTTAGTTTTTCTTTTAGCAAACTCCATGTGGACTTTCATGTGTCTTGCACTGAGGAGAGGCTTCCGTCGGGCCACTCTGGCATAAAGCCCCGACTGGTGGAGGGCTGCAGTGATGGTTGACTTTCTAGAACTTCCTCCCATCTCCCGACTGCATCTCTGGGGCTCAGCCACAGTGATCTTTGGGTTCTTCCTTACCTCTCACACAAAGGCTCTTCTCCCCCGATTGCTCAATCTGGCTGGACTGCCAGCTCTAGGAAGGTTTCTGGTCGTCCCAAACGTCTTCCTTTAAGTATTATAGAGGCCACTGTGCTCTTATGAACCTTAAGTGCAGCAGAAATTTGTTTGTAACCTTGGCCAGATCTGTGCCTTGCCACAATACTGTCTCTGAGCTCTTCAGGCAGTTCCTTTGACCTCATGATTCTCATTTGCTCTGCCATGCACTGTGAGCTGTAAAGTCTTATATAGACAGGTGTGTGGCTTTCCTAATCAAGTCCAATCAGTATAATCAAACACAGCTGGACTCCAATGAAGGTGTAGAACCATCTCAAGGATGATCAGAACAAACGGACAGCACCCGAGTTAAAAATATGAGTGTCACATCAACGGGTCTGAATACTTATGGCTGTGTTGATATTTCAGTTTTTCTTTTTTATTAACTGGAAAAAATCTAACAATTCCATTTTTTTCAGTCAATATGGGGTGCTGTGTGTACATTAATGAGGAAAAAAAGAAAAACATTATTTTAGCAAATGGCTGCAACATAAAGAGTGAAAAATATAAGAGGGTCTGAATATTTTCCGTACCCACTGTATATACTGTGGTTCTCCAACTTGGAAAAAAAAAAAGTATCACTTCCTTAAAAAAAAACTTTGTCTTGGCAGAGTAAGGAATTAATGTATCCATTATACTCAGTTAAAAACACAGAAAAATACAAATCTACTGTAGATTGTTAATCGTCACCAGCTGTTGATTTACATTATGTTGGACGGTGAAAGGAGCATCCTGTTGGGCCGTTGGCTTGGCAGTGTGCCCCATCTTCAACAGCTCTCAATCACTGTGAAGATCGTACATAGAAAGCAATGGAAAACATACCAATTTTATTAGTATTGACAGCATGTGCTTTGACATTTCAATTCACCTCTTTTCACCAAATTCTGCCTTAAAAATGAAATGGTGCAGTCGCATTACACCTTTTCAATATTCAAATGCATTCAAAACACAAAACCTAAAAGGCTGTCTTAGGTCAGATCCGCTTATATTTTTCTTTGTCCAAAAAGCTAATCACTTGTGAAATAATGGAACAAGATCAAAAGTGGCATATGCAACAGGTTCAAATTAACTAAAGAAAAACAACCTATTGATTGAACCAATAAAATTTAGACTTTAAATGCACAAAAATCCCATCTGCATTTGGTCGAAATTGGATTAGCATAACCATACTATTTGATTGCAAACTACATTTCTATTGCATGAACCGCAGACCCTCCTTGAGCTGTCACGTTATCGTGGTGGAGGAGTTTGTGTGTCCCAATGATCCTAGGAGCTAAGTTGTCTGGGGCTTTATGCCCCTGGCAGGGTCACCCATGGCAAACAGGTACTAGGTGAGGGACCAAAAACCCTATGATGACAAACAATTCAGGAAGACGTTTTCCCTTGCCCGGACACGGGTCACCGGGGCCCCCCTATGGAGCCTGGCTTGGAGGTGGGGCTCGAAGGCGAGCGCCTGGTGGCCGGGCCTGCACCCATGGGGCCCGGCCGGGCACAGCCCGAAAGGATAACGTGGGTCCCCCTTCCCATGGGCTCACCAGCAGTGGGAGGGGCCAGAGGCTGCAATGTGAGATGGGCGGTGGCCGAAGGCAGGGAACTTGGCGATCCGATCCCCGGCCACAGAAGCTGGCTCTAGGGACGTGGAATGTCACCTCTCTGGCAGGGAAGGAGCCCGATCTGGTGTGTGAGGTCGAGCAGTTCAGACTAGAAATAGTCGGGCTCGCCTCCACACACGGCTTGGGCTCTGGGACCAGTACTTTCGAGAGGGGTTGGAGGTCACAGAGGTGGTTAAAAAGCTCCTTGGTGCCAAGGCCACAGGGGTGGATGAGATTCGCCCGGAGTTCCTAAAGGCTCTGGATGTTGTGGGGCTGTCCTGGTTGACACACCTCTGCAACATCGCGTGGACATCAGGGACAGTGCCTCTGGATTGGCAAATTGGGGTGGTGGTCCCCCTTTTTAAGAACAGGGACCAGAGGGTGTGTTCAAAGTACAGAGGGATCACACTCCTCAGCCTCCCTGGTAAGGTCTATTCAGGGGTGCTGGAGAGGAGGGTCCGTCGGGAAGTTGAATCTCAGATTCAGGAGGAGCAGTGTGGTTTTCGTCCTGGCCGTGAAACAGTGGACCAGCTCTACACCCTCGGCAGGGTGCTCGAGGGTGGACGGGAGTTTGCCCAACCGGTCTAACGTGTTTTGTGGACTTGGAGAAGGCGTTCAACCGTGTCCCTCGGGGAGTCCTATGGGGGGTTCTTCGGGAGTGTGGGGTACCGAACCCCCTGACACGGGCTGTTCGGTCCCTGTATGACCGGTGTCAGAGTTTGGTCCGCATTGCCGGCAGTAAGTCAGACTTGTTTCCGGTGAGGGCTGGACTCTGCCAAGGCTGCCCTTTGTCATCGATTCTGTTCATAATTTTTGTGGACAGAATTTCTAGATGCACCCGAGACGTAGAGGGGTGCGGTTTGGTGGCCTCAGAATTACATCTCTGCTTTTTGCAGATGATGTGGTTCTGCTGGCTTCATCAAGCCGTGATCGCCAACTCTCACTGGAGCAGTTCACAGCTGAGTGTGAACCGGCTGGGATGAGAATCAGCACCTTCAAATCTGAGACAATGGTCCTCAGTTGGAAAAGGGTGGTGTGCCCTGTACAAGTCAGGGATGAGATCCTGCCCCAAGTGGAGGAGTTCAAGTATCTTGGGTCTTGTTCACGAGTGAGGGAAGAATGGAACGGGAGATCGACAGGCGGATTGGTGCAGCGTCTGCAGTGATGCGGACTTTGTATCGGTCCGATGTAGTAAAGAAGGAGCTAAGCCGAAAAGCGAAGCTCTCAATTTACCGGTCAATTTATCTTCCTACCCTCACCTTTGGTCACGAGCTGTGGGTCGTGACTGAAAGAATGAGATCCCTGATACACGCGGCCGAAATAAGTTTCCTCCGCAGGGTATCCGGGCTCTCCCTTAGAGATAGGGTGAGAAGCTTGGTCGTCCAGAAGCACAAAGCCGAATTGATGCAGAAAAATGTGAGAGTAAAAAACAAAAAAATTGTGAAAGTTTGGCAATATTGACTGACTGACGTGACTTGTAATGGTAAAATGGACGTTTATCACAGCCAAAGACGCCCAGTATATATGTGAGCCATGTTGTACACAAGACAAGGTGATGTAGCGCTTTTGCCGGGTTTGTATGGACACTTTTTTTGTCATTCCGATAAAAGATCTCTATTCAACCGTTTACATGTGATCTATTCCAACCGGGTGCATACATGTGCACTACTCAGCCATGTGACATGCACACATCAAACAAATACTTGATAAAACAAGTTACAAGTAGTTAAAAACAAGATCACCATCGCATACGAGCTCTGCTCGGAAGTCGTCATATTTACGTGCGTGAACGATGGTTTGTTTATTATGAAGGTGACAACTACACAACTACAGTATAGGCACAGTGCTTGTAAATTTGCTCAGTGTAGTCACTGTGACATGGCCAGTATATTACCTTCTGATCATGACACTTTGAATCATATAGGTGAAAAACATGACAAAAGTGTTCAGAAAGGAATAAAGGTAAAATGGGTACCCAAACACAGGAGAGTTTTGGTGAAGTCAAATGAAGGAAATATTTGTTTCCTCTCAAGGTTTCTTCATCTTAGTTTGAACAAATTGAACACTACCCAAACTCCTAGTAGTATAAAGAATTTTTGCCTTATTCCTCGTCAACTGGTCTAAACTCAAGAAGACTTTCCAAAGGTGAGAAAGGTATTGTAGTGCCAATGTATTTTCAAAAACGTAATCGTCAACCGGGGGGGTGGGGGTGCATTTTCGGGAAACCACTTTTTATTTATTTTAGGGAGGCCTAGCGACGCCCCTGGCAGAGAGCTTGAAACAGTCAAAAGTGTGTATTTCTCAAAGGTCGATGGTGACAATGACAGATATGGTTACAATGCACGTTGCCACAAGTGCAATCAATCATTTAAATGTAAGTTACAATGCTTGTACAGAATAACACAATTTCCCACATGCGTTTGGAATTTAAGTGTGTGAAGGTTTTTTTTCTTTGTAAGATAAGGCTTCCATCTTGCCACCCTACCCCATAGTGCAGACATATGAAGAAGGGAGATTGTTGCCACATGTACCAAACAGCTAGGACTTGCCAGGAATTCCCGAGGCCTCATTTAAGAGTGCATAGAACAGGTTCTAAATTCGTTAGTAGGAGTGAAATTTAAAATCTGTGCATCCATCCATTGTCTGAGCCGCTTATCCTCACAAAGGTCGCGGGCGTGCTGGAACCTATCCCAGCTATCATCGGGCAGGAGGCGGGGTACACCCTGAACTGGTTGCCAGCCAATCGCAGGGCACATATAAACAAACAACCATTCGCACTCACATTCACACCTATGGGCAATTTTAGAGTCTTCAATCAACCTACCATGCATATTTTTGGGATGTGGGAGGAAACTGGAGTGCCTGGAGAAAACCCACGCAGGCATGGGGAGAACATGCAAACTCCACACTGTGCACGCACAAGAAAATCCATATTTATACAATGTGCAGGTACCTGCCACACGCACACCAGTATGCAGTGTGTCTTGATAAATCCCACCTGGTATAAACTGCCAGGCTTGTGCACACTGAGCCTCATTTGCATTGAGAAACACATCCATTTGATCATATATGCAGGGATCTCGTTTGATGTGCGTCTCGCATCTGAGATGACCAAAAATTAGCAGAGACGCATGAAGCATATTTTATCTGATTCAGTATTTTTGAGATTATAAAGCGCAATATCAATGAACGGGTCTCTTTCCCTACATAAACTGCACCGGATTATAAAGCGCATTAAGCGAAACAAAACAGCCAGATAGGTCAATCTTTATTCAACTCATTCACAGTAACTCTCAACATTGTTCAGTTTTAACACATAAAATACAAAACAATACACTCACTTTTTCAGTTCATTCCTCTTCCACCCAAACAAAAAATCTATCAAATTCTTCATCGTCAGTGTCTGAGTTTAAATTGGGCGATTTTAGCATCAAGCATGCCCGGCCGGATCCCTCTCGTCATTATCCGAGTCAGTCTCGTTGCCGTTACTTATCTGTTCAGTGATGATTCCGGCCTTTGTGAAAGCTCGGACGACACTTGAGACTGATACCTCAGCCCAGGGATCCACAATCCTTTGGCAGATAGTGGCGTAACTCGTCCAGCGTTGCCTCCCAGTCTTGGTGGATGTGTGTTCGCGTTGTGTCATGCAATGCTCCCACGCAGCTCGCAATTTAACTTTGAACGACCGTTTGACACCAATATCTAGTCGTTTGTGTTCTTTGGTTAATCCACCTGGAATGATGGCAAACTCCGAATCAGTTTGCTTCACTTGGGTTTTGACAGTATCAGTGAGATGGGCGCACATGCAGTCGCAGATCAGTAGGGACGGAGATTTGTGGAAAAAGCCATCCAGTCTCTTGATGTACACTTCTCTCAGCTACTCACTCATCTTCTCCTTGTCCAGCCAGCCCTTTGGGTTAGCCTTGATGTGCCGTGAGAGCTCTTCTGGTGTGATCAAATTCCACTTAATTGGTCAGAATATTATTTATTTACAACAAACAATGTATCTTTGGGCGGCACGGTGGAGCGTCAGCCTCACAGTTCTGAGGACCCGGGTTCAATCCCCGGCCCCGGCTGTGTGGAGTTTGCATGTTCTCCCCGTGCCTGCGTGGGTTTTCTCCGGGCACTCCGGTTTCCTCCCACATCCCAAAAACATGCATGAATTGAAGACTCTAAATTCCCCGTAGGTGTGAGTGTGCGTGCGAATGGTTGCTTGTTTGTATGTGCCCTGCGATTGGGTGGCAACCAGTTCAGGGTGTACCCTGCCTCCTGCCCGATGATAGCTCCAGCATGCCCGCGACCCTAGTGAGGAGAAGCGGCTCAGAAAATGGATGGATGGATGGAATGTATCTTTGTTCATCCATCTATGCCAGTGGCATATAAAGACAGAACAAATAAATGCTCTTCTATTAGATGGCACAAAGTGTATAATTGACTTGTTTATCCACTTTTTCTGACATTTTTGTTTGTTGGTGTGCTGTGAGATTTTTC